>NC_084914.1:12879464-13237797 GCF_949316345.1 Pungitius pungitius
GAAACCTCATGTGAGGAATGTGGCTCATGATGCTCCACAAACTGTCTGACATGGCTGGTCCCTCGGGGATGACTTTATAAATATGGAAAGGAGAATCAAATGTACATTTTTGGGAGCAAATAGGCACAATGAAAATCAACAAAAATGTTTTCCCTTCATGTCTCACCTCTGAGCGTGAGGGAAAAGGCAATCAAACGGATGAGAAAAGTAAAATAAGAAATAAAATGTTTGTCATAAAAACAACCAGGAAATTTCCGTTCAGCATGTTCCTTTATGAAAATGAATTTAGCGATTTGTTTGTTTAGGCCTATATGCAGCATCTTTTTATTTATTAGTTCACATGGACGACTTAATCGACTCAAAACTCTCCGCTGCTTGGAAGAGGGAATCTCTCAACATCGCACAAAGGCACAGTCTATTCTCAGATCACCTCGGCTTCCTGCATCTGTTGTAAAACTGAGCAGTTATGTGGAGATTTTTTATTTTTTATTTCACCACCCCATAGCCTTGAGTTAGACATGGAGACGCCGCAGCCAGTGTGCGTGCTGCAGCATCAGAGATTCCACTCTGCCTCTCGGCGGGGCGAAAGCGTCCCCCTGCGGAATCAGGGGCCCTCGGTTGTTGAGGCCCTTCTGCAGCTCATCCTGACCTTTGGTCCGATCGCCCCCTGACCGCTCGGCTCCGACCGCACATAGTCCGCAAAAAAAAAGAAGAAGTATCAACTGAACTTTAATACCCACAGAAAGTTTTAATCCAAATGAAGTGTCTCCTGTAGAAATAATAATCACTGAAGGCTATTTAGTAGAATTCTCTCGCAAAGGGTGAAAAAAAAACGGCAGCTTAGAAGCCCAGTCGGTCAATTACGCTCGTTAGAACAGGGCCGATACGCAGACATGCATGTGCACCAACCGCACACACACACACACACACACACACACACACACACACACACACACACTTGACTTGCCTCATTAAAACCTATCCAGCTACAAGAACTCAGAGATGCGAATGTTTCCCTTGAGGGGTGGGGCACGTTCATTTCGAGAAAGGCAGAAGATTCAACTTTTTTCTTACTTGCTTATAATTACAGAGATTGCTGGAATGCATGACCCTGAGAATAAGGCTGAGTCCTGAGAGAGTCCACCAGAAGCATCACCATCTTCAGTCTTGCTCTCCATTGTGCGTCTCCCTGGTTGGATGCCACCCACACCAGGCAAGAGTGAGGTCGAGGCAGCTCCCCCATCACCAGAGGAGTGCACCCCCGGGACTTCAACTCTGCTCTGACGAGCCAAACTCCTGAGGCTGAGAAAAAAAAAGGAAAAAAAAGTCCAGATAGTGAGTGACTAAAAACATTGCCCTCTCTGAGCACGGAGACATGCATCCACAGAAAATGGATTTTTTTTAAAGGGAACAAAAACAACACAGAGAACTAACAACCCCGATGGTTTCAGAGTTGGCAAGAAAGGGTATTTGCTCGCTTTCCAAATTCACCGTTATCCAAATTGCTGGGCAATTAAACACTGTAGCAAAAAACACATATCATATAGATGCAGTTCGCGTAAACATTAGGCCTCTTTCTAACAACAACTAGTGCATATAATGACAAAAACAGCAGGGGAAACATTCCTACGCCTGCTTCGGTAAAAGGTTGGCGGCGGCCTCCGCGTCTCAACATCCGTCCAACAAACCCGAAGGATGTCTACAAAGCGAAGGGAACGTCGAGCGAGTGGTCGTCGTTTTCTCGAAACGGTGACCTTCCAGCTGGAGAGCCGCAACTTCCGTCCTCCCAAGCCAAGGAGCCCCGCGGAGCAACTCCCCAACCGGGTCATTAGCGCAGTGGTGTCACCAGACAGCCGATCACGGGCCAGAGAGGGAGCAAGAGGGGGACTCCTGGCACCGCGGCGGCTGCTGTGCGGTTTGACATTCAGGGCTGGCTGATCTATGGGGCTGGGGAGACAGTGCCCTTGCTCTGGGTCTTCATGAGGAGAAGGTCCTGGCAGTCCTCCCCTTGCTTACTCCATCATAAAACCCGAGGTCGCGGGACGTTAGACGTGGCCCCGTCTTGCTGTATCACGACCCGCAACGTCACCGAAACGCCTACACTGTAATGTCCAGGATATACAGCTACTAAACGGGCCGCAGAATTATGCTGTCAGCCCAACTCGCAATGGCCCGTGATGACAATGACCTCCATAGAGATGTGCTACTGGCGTGAAGAATAGCATTTAACCACAATGGGACGGTTTCATAGTGTGATCAAAAATCATTCTAGGGGTTTTATGTCCTTCGCAAATGGCTTTGACCTCCACAGCCCGTCTCCAGCAAATGGTGACCACTGTGGCCATGCCAAGAAAGAGTATCCCCTGGGGGTGGTACCATGAGCCAAGACGAACATAAAAATCTCCCAGTGAAAGATGGACATTTTCCACTTGGCACCGCCGCACAAGATGAAAGGAACAGATAGAAAACCTTTCAACACTTTTTTTTTTTTTTACGGAATGGGAGTGATTTTTTTCTTGCTCATTACCACCCTCTCATTAGGAGATCTTCACTGCAAGATGAGATCAAGCCTACTCATTCCTCTATAACTAAGCTGCAGCATGTAAGTGCGCTATAAAGCCCCTTATCATACAGAGCATTTCACACAATCAGCCAGACTCACCTCCAAGTGCCACCGATGTCTGATTAGCAGGTTCAAAGGATCTCACACTGAATTGAATAATTGAGTTAAGCATGTTTTTCAAAATGAATTCACAAAACATGCATAGAGAACATGGCTAATGCTACAGTTAAATTGATGATTAAACTCCAAGAAAAACCCAAACTATGAAACAAACACAATTGTTTCTGGCTTTTAACTCATCTAGATTAAATAAGTTGCTCTACAGGTTAGAGAAAATATATTGTATTTTAACCCAGTGAACAATTACGTAGCCAATGAGCTCAATTGAAAGTTTTTTGCCTCACATGCAGAGTAATGAGCTGTTGTGCAAATTAGAGGCAGCCATCTTCTCATCAGCATGTCCAATTTACTTGGGGATCGTGCCTGGAAGAGAGAAGGCTGTGCGGAATGATTGGTTAGTTGAAGTTGTGTGAAGGCATGTGGATAAAAAAAATAGGCTCTGAAGGATTAGACGAACCCTCACTCCCAGACCGTGCACGCATTATTCATCCCACCCCCTCCTCCTCACCCCTCTCACCTTCATCCCATCCCCATCCGCCCACCACCTCTCTCGCTCCCCGATGACTCTCCCACTTCCCTGACAATTGCATAAGCCCCGAGAAGCTCTCTCTGGACCGCGAGGGGTGGGAGTTGGGAGTTGGGACGGCGTTAATTAAAAGAAAAGGTTAACACACGCGGGGGGGGGGCTCGGCAGAAGGCGCGTTCGGGAGGCTCCCTTGGTACGGCAGCTGCTCACTGTTCCCTCCCTCGGAGGCCCCGCGACCCAGGGATGGAGCGGGTATTTGGGGACAGCAGCGTGAAGGAGTGACCGGGCCATAAAGGATGGAGCTGATTTGACCCTCACGCTGAGGAACAGCCGGGGGCTGTAGAGAGAGCCGTCACGCTCACCTGTCCAGCGTCTCCTCGCCCGGGCCGTTGTTTGGAGCTGATTAGTGGGTTCCACTTCCCTATACACCCCCCCTCCCCCCCACACACACACACACATACACCTTTGTTAGACCGTGGGATGCATGCCAGGCCCATTTAGAGGAGTGTGTCATGGAGGTAAGGAGGAACCCGGCAAAGTGTTGGACGAAAGGAGACAAGGAGAGGTAATGGAACAGCCTTTCGGGGAGGAAAAAAGTCAACCCGGACATCAAGTGAGCGGCCGGGGGGGGTCACGCGGGGCCGAACGCGAGGAGGAGATTGGAGGATAAGCCCTTCAAGATTCTGCACAGCTGTTGCCACCGCGTGTGATGTAATGTCTGTGGTAGATCATTAAATAATGATAAATTATCTCTTCATGTTGCTCAAATGTGCTGCATTATTTAGAAAAAGAGAACATTCATTTGGGGAAATAGTTGGCCTAGTTATGGAAAGCTAACATAGGAAGGTGTTTTTCATCAATTGGGAATAAATGATGAATTATCGCACTTAGCCGCAATGTTGTAAAGATAAATTAATTAAAGCAAATTAAGAACACTAGATCAATTTCTTGAAAAAGAGTTTAATCTCTGTATTTTTGGTTCTTTGTTTTCACTGTGAAAATACGAGATTGACCCTCCCCTATTTGAAAATCCTCTCCCAAATTGTTCATAATATTCACTGGCTTGGGTCAATACATTGTGACAATCAAACACAGCCCACTGATAGCCACTTGAATTAATTTCAATAAATACTCATGAGCTTTTTAAGACAAACAAGAGGGAGTGAAACAGTTTTTCCTTGCCCCCCCCAAACAAGCAGAGATAATTAAACATCTATCCTCGGAGAAGAAGTACTCCCACTGGAAGGTTGTTTGGTTTAAGGATTTGCTCAGTGGTTTGACTCGCCAGGGACTCTCCATTTGAGTCTCAAGGTTTTATATCTCTAACAAGGCTTTAATTGCCAAGGTAACAGACCACCTGATTAAGCCTGACAATAAGTCTGCTTTATCTGCGGGGTGTGAGCGAGCAGAATGGACTGCGGGGGTGAGGGGGAACATTCAGATTCAACCATCGGCCAGCCATGTCTCTGTGCTAACTGGGGCTGCTGGGTTTTTTTTTTTGTGTGTAGCCCACAGGAGCAGACACATATTGTATTGTCACGTTCCCCAGCAGTGTCAAATCGCTTGAAGAATTTTTATTTACTATGCGTCAACTTTTTGAAAATGCACCGTACTTGCAGGAAAGATCCTTATTCTACTGAGGGTGGTGAGGAGGCGGCACTCAAAGCCTCAGGTCCCAAGCCATGTGCCCTCCTTATTGTAACGAGTGCATTTCTCTCTTCAAACTCTGACTGGTGAGTGCGTCGAGGAGGAGGGGTATTCTTCAGAGGAGAGCGTCTGGTGGAGAAAAACTCTGTGTTAAAGTCCCATCTCTCCTGTCAGAGGGCTGACACGGGGCATCCAGGGACGAGGGGCCTTTGGAGCTCTGAGTCTGGACACTGGCCTAGTTTCCCCTCCCCCCCCCCTCCCACCACCCCCTTACCCCTCCTGCACCCCCTCTCCACCTCCTACAATATCCCACCTACAAAACATTCCTCAGCCACCCCATCTCATCTGTTCTTTACTGTCAAGCTGACCTCAATGAACTGCCCTCCTCCCCCCACACCTCCATCTCCATCCCTACTTTGTTTTCTCTTGTCTTTATTCTTGCTTTCACTATTGCTCGGGCAATCCGGTTAGCGTTTGACATTTTAAAAAACAAGTCCAAATACTTTGTCCCAATGTTAACAAGAGCATCAAGGTCGTGCCTGGCTCTGTCTATCCAAGTCCATAATACCGGAGGTGGAACGAGTACTAGAATATTGTACTCAAGGTACAATGTTGAGCTCAGGTAAATGTATTCATGTTAAAATGATATTGACATGTTGAAAATGTTACATAAAAAAAGAGAAATGGGGAGGAAGGGGAGAATAAGCTAGATTGCATTAAATGTCAATATACAGTATACACCCATGAAACAACATCAGTAACGAAACCTCTTAAGTCCAAACCCGCAGATGGCCAGCACTCTCCAGTCTCTGCATGCAACTGGTTATCAATTACAAACACACAAATGCCTGTGCTAGTTAACTAATTGATATCATTTACAATACCTGAAACACGGGCATATACAGTATATGTACATATATAGACAATATAAACCACGGCAGCTTTAGGCACCAACTATAACAGCAAATTATAGACTCCACAGTTATTGTTTTTGGGCTTTTTTTTTAACCTTATTTACCATATTTCTGTTTTTTTTACAGAACACTCAGCGTGCAGACCCAAGCGCGTTGCCAGGCAACGAAGAGGTTGTCGAGATTCCACAGAGTTTAGCAGTGTGTGGGCATGGATATGAAACAGTTACATGGCTACAGGCTACTCACCTGTCTGAGAGGCACCCTGCGCATCTCTCCACACTTGGCGCCTCTCTTACCCTCTGAAAACATGAGTTGAGTTTGGGTCTCACTGCACTCCATAAAACAACAAAACGCTTCGAGCTGAATGAGACTCTGCCGTCGCATGTGGTATAAACCTTCCCCGGATCCACCTTTTAGCATGCTAGCTAAAGTAGCTTTTAGCATGCTAGCTAAAGTAGCTTTTAGCATGCTCGCTAAAGTATCTTGCCGTGACCTCCAGCCAAAACACAACTGCAGCTTCTCATTTCTTCTGTACAGTTCCCCCAGAGTCCATCAATACTTTTTGAGTCTCTGAAAAGCGCTATATAAAACTAATTTATTATTATTATTATTTTCATACTGTTAAGTTCATATAACTAGAGCATGTCTAGGCTTTAAGATGAAATGCATTTTATGTCAACATAGCCGATGCACAACTGTAATAAAATCACGGCAAACCAACAGTATCCCTTTTCTTTAAAAGGCCGGTGAATTAAATAGCCTGATGCTTCTTATACAACCAACAACAGAATAAGAGACACACAGCGCAGCCTGAACAACAGGCCGCGATCTCTCAAGCTGCGTCCACAGCCGGCTCTGGGTTCAGCTTCACCGCGTGTTCATTCACAAGGCGTGATGTTACCAGTCCACTGTGCATCTCTGTCCCAGCAGAACCAGTTCACTCTGCTCCCGCTGCGGTCGTCTAATCTACTCAAAACGGCTTTAGACTGACTGAGACTCTGCAAGGCCTCACACACCTCACACACCAAAAGTGAACACTTAAAATGGGACCCACTCAAAATATTTAAGCATTTAGAAAAGACTCACACTCATGGGTGGTTTTGATTTGGGTCCTTGCTAGAAGCTAGTTGTTCTGGGATCTTTTTCTGCTTTCATTACATTTAATAATTAAAACCATAACCATACCCCATAGTGAAGCAATAATTAATTTGATTAATTTGAGGTGTGGTTTTTGCTGGCCTCTAATATAACCGAGAGCTATCCCCAATCACAAAGGTCTTCATACAACCTCCCCCTTCTGTATCTCGTCCAAATTGTCCGCTGAGTGCAGTGTGTCACCTCTCTAGACTTTTGTCCTCCTTCTTGAGTTAAGCTTATTTTCTAAAATCTGTCTACTAATCAATGCTGTATGTCTGTTACAGTATCCCAGGAGACAACAAAGGCAATTTCCCGCCGTGAGTGTCATTAGGCTGTAACATCATTCCTGGCACTGTTGGCATTCAGTGACAAACACTGGTAAAAAGCATAATTACGCCGTAAACTATTGACTATTTTGTCAAATTGTTGACGCACACAAAATGTTCTGTCCCAGATCAAAGTCTTCTCTTTTCAACGCATTATCAAACTGCTACTGTATACGAATGACTTATCTTATGAATCCCCGAAACAGCATTCAAAGCATCTCTGTCATGTGAACATGTTGTAAATGTCACTTCTTGAAATTCCCTCTGACATGACGCGCCAACTCTTGCACTTCACATCACGCTGTGCTTATATGGCTATGGAAATGTTCCATGTCAGGATGGCGCTCTCCCTCTCCCCTTCTCTCTCTCTCTTTCTCTTTCTCTCTCTCTCTCTGGAAGGTGTAAATGGTGCAAGTTTCTGTCTTGTTCAACACCCATGCTATTTTGATGTGTTGGCAATCGCTTTGCCAGACCAATAACTCCCTCACACCAACACTACTCTTTCATGCTGCCTGCTTTATTCTCATTCTTGGGGGAATCCTCACGAGATACATAGTGTGCCTCTTAATTTCCCCAGGGATGCATGCAGGAGGCATACACTAGTGATTTTCCAGGGATGAAACACAGTGAAAACATTAGAGCAGGATATATCATGACATCTGCTGCAGCTAGGTCAGATAACAAGTTAAGTGGGTTCCATAACTTGTCACAAATCCATTTGCATTTCTTCCCTTTGTTTGTCTCCTGTTTTGGTTTGCTCTTTATTTTTTTTTTGGGCTGAATTTTTTTGAACGGCATTGAGCGCCATGCAGTCAGCCAGCGCAGCGTAGTACGGGGAGAATCCCAGGAGACGACGTGGCCCGGTGGGTTTGGTTTGTACACCCGTCACACACTTCTGAGGGGTGACGTGCATCACTGCTCCACTGAGGGAGAGCCTCTGCCATGTTTACTGTCATGTTCCAAGGTATGCTGCGTGGCTTCAAACACATCAAACACATCTACAGGAATACTGATATTGGGAATGCCGTGGGGAGACAAAATACAGGCATACAAAACACACATACCCACGGGATTCATATACCCACCCAAATATATATATATATACTGTATATGTGTGTAACAAAATTGTCTCTTGTTGTAATACACATATTTACATAGATGCATGAGTGCAAAGTCAGGTGAGATGACTACATCTGTAAAAGACAGCAGTGAATTGGGTAGTCTCCCTCTTGCCTGAACTAGTGTATCTATATTTGCCAATACGCCATTTACTCTGTACAGAGGTTTCCATAGTAACAAGGCCAACAGTAGCACCGATGATACAAAGGAGATGATACATCCAGGTCGTCTTTGTTCAGATTGTGAAAGCTAATTGGAAACCAAAAGATTCAAATTGTCTCCACTGGTTGTGCTGCAAATAACATTAATTATTTAAAAAGAAGAAGAAAAAAAAGATCCCAATTTTTAAACAGGTTTTTGTGAAATGTAATGCAGTATTTTCCGAGGCAACGTTGACGTAACGTCAATAACCTGTTGTCCTTCAGGCACAATGGGGTTTTGGGGTGTGCCGTCACACGGTTGTACTTGATTTATGAAGAACGGTCAAGACTGATTTGACTAGCAAAGTGGTCCCTTCCCGGCCTGCTGTGTGTGAGTGTTGACGAGGGGGGAGTTGTTTGCTGTGCCTCTAGGCGTGAGGATGAGGGGGGAGAAGCCCGCAGTTCCTGCCCGGCTCAGGGGGAGGTTGGACTGGATTAGACGGCTGACAGCTGGGCCACATCTCTGGAGGCGCGGGGCGTAGAGGCCCCCTGTCTGCCTGCCTCTGCACCAAGTGTCAATTTGAGCATGAAGGAAGGATGGAGTGAGCCAAAGAGTAAGTAAGTGCGCGAAGTGGGGCCACTGGTGGTCCTGGGGCGGATTGACATGGGCCGTGCGCGCCGTTAGGCATCAGGAAACACGCTGTTTATTTTAGCGGGCTTTGACTTGAGGGCATTAACGGGGGCACGCTTGGACAAACGCGCCGACACGAGGCAAAGCGCTCTCACGAAGGTCGTAGCATTTGACCTCCCTTGTTTGGGCAGTGACGTTCCCAGTCGGCGCTCAAGCAATTAAAACAAGTTTCGCCATATTTGACTTTAAAATCAAAGTGCGGCTATTAATTTCATTTCTTTCACAATCAAAGCCACCATTTTTTTCCTTCTAAAAAATCAAAGCTTTTCAATAATGCAGAAATGGCAGTCATACTAGCTCGCCTCAGGTGGTATCCTGTACAATTATGTGCAATCAAGATTACAAACTACTTCAAAATCAAACACGCTCCTATTTTACTTGTATCTGCAGTGATGGGATATCTAATTAAATCTGACTTCTCTAAGTGGTTGCATTATTTGATAGGCTGACTTTAAACATTTTGCTCCAACTTCCATCGGAGATTTCTTGATAAATCATTTGATTGTAGCACGAGGAACAACAGCCATAATTAACTTCAGCGGCGCGGTGTTAAAATGAAGAATGTTGCCGTGCCATATGAGGATTTTCTATAATAGGTTTTCTCTAATCCTGAGAGACTGCTTTGTTGTATTTCCTGCACTGAGATTTGGCTATCGCTGGGACGTGGGATGCGGGCCGGAGACGACTTTATTAGCTGGTGATGTTCTAATGTGATTTATTTTTATAAATGAGAGCTGGGTGGGAAGTGGGGGTGGAGGCCAGTATGCAAATATGGACCCTCATTAAACACCATCACCACCACAACCACAATACATTGTCTGCAGCGCCTCAGATGGCTTGTGTGCATTAACGAGGTGCAACCAAGTTTGCTACCTAATGACAATGTAATGATCACAGCATTCATGATAGAGCCATCAGAAGGCATGACATTTGCAAATTTGATGTATTAGGAGGTCGTCCACCCCCCCCCCCCCCGTACACTCTGTTGAACCCAGATTACTCCTCATGAATTTGGCCATTTGAGAAGCAGAAACGATTACCGTTCTTAATTTAGAGTTTGCAACAGTGACCTTTTGTGACAACAAAACAAAATGTTACGTATTTTACTTCTTAGACCAAGTTTATGAATGATAACCTGGAACCTTTTGAAAGTACACTATGAAAGCAAAAATATACATTACAACTACACATGTTCTTTATAGCTCTGATGTGAGATAATGCAGGTTCTTTAATAGACATGCAAGTGTGTTTAAATGGTTTTCTACTTTCTCTTTGTGGTGCAAATTTACAAATGTTCTCATAGATGCCTAATCTAGATTAAAAGATGTGCTTCGTCTGAACATTGCGCAGAAATGACCATGTGAGTCATTGCAGCAGTTTTATTTTTGGGTCCTTCAAACTTTCTTATGAAGTTGGGACGCAGTTCTCAGGGGGATTTTCATGAGCCCATTTCTGTGTAAAGATGTTCATCTTTATGGCTTTTGCGAGAATGAGGAGATTAACCCCGTAACAAGCAGACATCTTACAGCAGATCTGAGCATCATTAGTCCACATTAATAACCCATGGAATGGCAAATGGGCTTTTTTTCATTATCTTAATTACATGACATCTGAGCTCTCTATCAAAAGATGACTCTCTTTAGAGGCAACGTCGAGGTACTTGTTTTCGTGTGCACGTCTGAAAAAAATAAAATAATCCTGGTACTAAAAAAAATGTGCACGCATGCATGCCTGTTCACATGCGCGCTCACACACACACACACACACACACACACCAACCATCCAAACTAAAAAGGATGCCATTGCCCATTAGAGAGATGGATTGACAGGGGTGCAGAATAAATCTTTGTGGCAGTGAGTCAGAAATATAAATAGAGCACCTAAGATAGATTTGTCTCTGGTGTTGATGAAGTTACCTTTGGGGGTAGAGCTCTATCTTTTTAGTAATGAGGACAACCACAAACAGTTTGCTCCACTAATGAGAAATGATAGTTTTAAAAGTGCCATACAAAAATGCCATAGAATAACATCTTGTTTAAGCTCTGTCTACTGTGATCTGCAACAAATTTGCCCAAAGTGGGATTCGTGTGTGAAAGATTCAGCCCCACCTGGTGGCTTTGATGTACACTATACGAAAGAAAGGTTCTAATATCAGAAACCCACAGCTCTTCATTTGCAACGACGTTAACGTCAATGTTTTCAGCTATCCTGTGTGGTTAAATCAGATCACTGGTTTGACAGTGCCAAGAACTGATAACACTCATTCTAGCTAATTCGAGACAATCTAAGAAATCTACCTTGCTATCAAATGTCATGTTCTTAAGTGAGTAAAAGTCAGTAATCAAAGCTTCCTTTCCATAACAAAAAAAACACACACCATCAAGAGCAGAATTATTTTAATTAGATCAATAAACGCTGTTAAAATCCGCTAGGCAGGGGAGGGGGGAAATGCTTTACTACCCATTTTATCATCAAAGTGTTTGCTGTGCTAATTATGCTAGCAGCACCCAGTCGGAGCGGCCCACCAGAGACAGATAACAGAGGACTGCCCAGGGTTACAGTGATTGCACGTTGCAAACTCCCTCCACACCCTCTCATTGGGTAGCTTGGGATTCTGATATTCATGCAAAAGAAGGATGCATCGTGAAATAGAACATTACTGTGAAGGTATGGTAAGAAATGCTTCCCCCCCCCCTTTTTAACCCGCATTTGAGGGCTGGCATTCCATTAGGTCTCTATTGCTAATCAATGTGAGACATTATAGGTTCTATAAATCACACTCGGACACCTGCTGTATGGGTCGTTAACAGAGAACTCACCAGGGAGCGATAGACGCAGCGAACCTGCAGACACAGAACACAAATGCCCGAAGCTTGGGCTGAGGCATTGATACCAAAGCAGCATTACGGTGATCAAGGAGCCAATCAATGGCAGGATCTGGCACAACTTAGTCCGGTCGCGCTCTGAACACACTGTAGCCCTCTCTCATTTAATGAAGCAAATGTTGGTTTTTGCTTTGCTGCAAAGATACCGTCACTCTGCTTTCTAATAGTGCTGTGTAATCTAGGCTCAAATGATTCTTTGCAATTTGCAGTTACCAAACAGCCGCAGACCACCAGAGGTGTTTCTCAAATATTAGCACGCAAGGAGGTTCCTGTGATTTTTTTAAATTTTTTTAATTGAGGATGTAGTTATTCTGCCTGAAAAGGCATGAAGGAAAGTGCACACGCAGGCATTTGTAACCCGAGTGTGTTACAGAGGGGGACCATCTGAACACTCGCAGGCCCTTTGAAGTCTCCTGAATACGGGCATAATGCATGTGTAATTAATAAGCCATTTGCATATGATGAACTAGGGCACTTAGTCAATGTTCTCGGGATACAAATACCTGAGGAAAACAATAACAACTGAGAACATTAAAAAAATGGGAGTCTACGCAAAAAAAGACAAATCTATGGCCCGCTTTGGATTAGAAATACATTAGCAACTAATTATGTCCTAATTGCCAATATTTTAGCAGGTGCTTGTACTTAACCAGTGGTAATGCCCTCCTGGAACAAGCTCATCAGGAATATTCTCCGGTGAATTTCTAGGGTCCTGGATGATTACGATGCGACAAGACGGACTCACGGATAAATAAATAAAAACCTCGGACAATAATGAGTCTGCTGTGTAGGACAACGGTAACATCAACAAATCACAGCAACATTGATAATGAGGACGGCAATGCAAACAATAATGTTAGTAATAATTCCAAGAGGAGGAAACAGAGGAGACAGACTAGAGGAGACGGGGAGCCAGAATACAGTACAAATCTTACTGTGACAATTATAAACTTTCGAAGAGGAGTATTCTTTTTTTTTTTTTGGCCAAATATTTTCAAAGCAATCAGAGACCCTGGGAGGTGGAATTCTCCTACCTAATCAAACAGCAAATGTTACCCAGCGCTTGATTAAATATTGAGCTTAGGAGTTTCAGGTATCTTTTTTCACGGGCCTGCTGGCATTCGGCACCGAGGGAGCATCAAAGTCCCATAAGTCGCAAGAGTTGGTCCACTCTGGAAAAGTGCTGAGCCAGCAAATCAAAACGGTAGAAACGTCACAGAGCGAGAGGAGACGAACCCCAAGCTCCCCGCAGCATGTTCTGTACATCTAACAACGTGGGTTGTTGATGAGGTCCGGATGAGTCATACTGTTGAATTGCAGAAATGATGATGCATTAAGTTGGTGCATGGGTTATTAAGCAGCGATACCCTTCTGACACATCACAGTAGGAGGAACACATGGGTGTACATAATCAAATGATGGATGGCTGAATTTCATTCAGCGCTCTCAGTTTCCCGTGTTTTTCACAGGACAGTTGAATGTATTGTTAAATATATCTAAATACATCGTTAAAGTTGGAATGATATAATGCTATTTACATGAAATGATGGTGATCATATTCTGAATTCACAAATGGACAGTTGCGTCCTGCTATAGCAGCTTTCACAGTGACAGAGTTTGCTATGGATTCCCTGGATTCAAATCACAGTGGAGAGGGGGGTGGGGGGGGGGGGGGTTTCAAATGAAACAAATGTTTGGATTTGTAATTTATTCTCACTGATAGCAGCATCCCTGTTACTCTCACACAGATGGGTCATCCATGTTAAGTTGCCTCGAATGCAAGTAGAACAATTCCTATTTGTGCTGCTTCACATTAAAAGCCGTCAACCGGTGGAAACAAAAGGAGAGTTTTAATGAACAATAAACCCAATGTGTTTGTCACTGAAGTTGTGTTCAGACAATTACTGTAAAGAAAAAGAAAAAAAAATGTTGTTGCAGTTGCAGTTGCACAAGTCTGTGTTGTAGTATTAAAGCTGCTGCCACCTATTCTACCAAGACGAAAATCCTAAGGATTACATCATGAATTTTATTTGTAACAGTGGAGCCATCGGCCTGTGGAAAGCACTGTGCAGGTTCCTCGTGTACATCACTAGTTCGGATGGCTGTCTGTAGAAGTTTGCCATTATGCTTCGGTTTTTTGATTCATAATTCCAAGAATTCCTACATATATTCCATGTATATTGAAACCTTTGAAACATCATCGGGGTCATTTGACATTTGCCTCTGCCCAATAGCCTTTTTTTTTCCAGCTCCCCACTCAAAACCCAATGTTATATCCAATATCTGTGACCACCTTTTTTTTTTTTTTTTTTTTTTTGTTCCGCTCCCCACTTTTGCCATTGTATTGTTCGACCTTGAGTGAGATGCTGTCAGGCGCTTTTTACAACATAAGCGTTGCAGTTTCCCACAATCCACCGGGAGCGTGGAGGTGAGAGCTGTGGCCCACTAGCACTCCACTGAGTGGCTGGCAGCGGATCAAAAGCAAACGAGGTTCCTGAGCTCATTCCAATTATAACAGCACACACTATCAACTACAAATACAAACAGCACGTAAGTGATAGCGCTGGTGGCCTGGAGGACTGCTGCCAGAGAGCAGGCAGCATGCTAATCAGGATACCTCTTGCCATGGGCTATTTAGGGAATAGCCTCTTATCCCACCATTTCCCCGTGCCTAAGCCAGGGGAAAGAAAAAGAAAAAGGGGAGTGAATTCCCCAAGTGCACGGTCCAAGGACGAAATATAGAAAATGGATCTTTATCTGCGCTGTCGGCCAATATCCATATTAATTACAAAATAAACCAAATGCATTTGTACTGAATAAAATTCGAGGACGTGTCGAAAGGCGGAGCGACAACATTTTGACCTTTCGTCATTGTCTCCGTTTCTCTCGTTAATTTGACCGTCAATCAAGTTAAATGATGTTTTTTTTCGTCTCCTTATTCCCATTCAGGCTTTTGATGACTTCACTAAGCTGACATCGCACTGTACCCTACTGAAAGTGGAAAGACCCTCAGAGTCACATGCACACCACTGATTATTCGTAAAACAACATCTCATTGTAGTCGTCCAATCCGGGGAAAGGGATCTCTATCCGGTGGGTTGTCATGTGATGTTTGGAGCGGGTCCTGTGGCAAAGCGCACACTCCCGCACTGGCACGGACAACCCCTCGGAGTTTGGCAACCCTCCAGAGCCATGCAGGGGCGGCGGAGTACAGCGGGAGCCTGAGTGAGGAGCACACATTGTGCACCGCGGGACGGCACCAGCCCACGGCCCGAAGGCACAACTCTCAAGGACGTGGAGAACTGGGGCAGAGAACTTCAGGCCTCCCACTGGCAGGGCAGGCTGAACCCAAAAAAAAAAAAATTAGAAGAAGGAAAGTTTCAGTCTGTGTGGGAGTAGCTGGTGAAATGTGTTGTTGGGACACATTTCATTGTCGTGGTCGCTAAACCAAACCAAGCTTTACAATGCGATCTGCAGGTGAAACGAGACTCGATAAATGGTGCTTGCATCACACTTTGTTTTAAAAGACACGGCGTCAGGTCGGTGGGACGATTCGCCGCTAAGTTTTTTTTTTTTCAGATTTAAAGAGGAATGAAAATCTGGAAGGTTTGTATTATGATCGTGTAGATGCACATTACTTTGTTTTTGTTTTTATCTCTGTGGATCGAGGACTCTGATCTTCTAGTCAAACACAATTACTGACTTGGCTCAGAGAGCGCTGTCGTGTCCATGGAGGGAACGGAAATTCTATGTTTTGCAAACAAATAAGTGAATTTACACTTTACTGTTGTACTAAATCCAAATACTACAATATTTCCAGTGTTCAGAGGGAGGGCAGCAGCCCTTTCACTCATTGTCCTTCCAGTCAGGAGCTTAGGCTTTCTGTGGGTCCCCCCCCCCCCGCCCCCCCCTCTCTACATTGGGGTGAAGGACCCAGACCGATCTGAGATGGATTACCCCCAACCAAACCTTACCACATCGACCCACGCCACCATCCTGGGCCTCTAATGGAAGTCCCGGGCATCCAGACACCTCCCCCCCCCGCTCCGACACGGGCGTCAAGTGGGGCTCCACTCATCATCGGAAGCAGCAGGCCCCTCACACCCCTTCTTTTCTCTCCCCGGTACCGGCTTTGTGGGAGCCTGGCGGGCAGATGCGTCCAGATGAGCACGTTCTAATTTGTGGACCCAGGTTAATGCTCCGCCAGAGGCCCCCGAGGATCAATAGCTTTATTTCCCTAAAACGCCGGCGTGGCGAGCACCAGCTCACGGGGGCGCTTTTAATACCGCCATAGTTCCAGTGACAACCGGGCCGTATTGATCGTGCCCATGTGGAACTACGTGCGCCTTCTGGGGAAGGATCTATTTGTGTCACCCTGGGCTGGGACGGGGGCTCTGCTGGAGGAGTGGAGAGCACAGCCAATGGAGGATGCCAAAAACATCAAAACAGCCATGTTTACAGATTACCCAAAGGGAAAGCAAATTACAGCAATTATGCAGGCTGAGGGAATACTGATATCAGCCTACCTGCTATTTCACTCAGAGACTACTTTTATGAGACTAGAACACGTACCAAACAGCGCACTCAATTTGATTTGATGGCTAAGCCCTCAACAAACGACGGGATTTAAACAAAGCGCCGCACATCAGATGCATGCAAAACAATGTATGTCCAAGGGGATCGCCCCCTTTTTTTCTGTATGTCAGGTCCAAAAAAGGTTTTCAGTTGTTTTTGAAAACAAGATGAACTAGACAGTTTTACACAAATATCAGTTTGGCAAGTATGTATCTGGCAGGCGTAACGATGAACAATGAACATGTAATATTGATCATCGGCTCAGACGTACTTCCCCCCCCCCAAACAATGGCAGCTAATCATTCTACGTAAACACTGCAAATTGTTTTACAGAAAGCTGATTTGCCCTCGCAGCGTTTATCCCATGTTCCCGGCGCAGAGACAACAGTCTTATCCAAATCACAGGCCTTTGTTTGCTGCTGTCGTGACATATTCATAACTGGGGCCATAATAGTCAGATTCCTGTTATATCCCCCAGGGAGAGCAGAGAGGATGGTGTCACATCCAATTACTGCGGCACACTGTGGAGGTAAATCAAAACCTGTGCGGTGAACTCTGGAATCTGAGGTATACACACACACGCACACACACACACACACACACACGCTGCATGAACATAGCAAAAAAACAGCTACAGCAACATTGAGAGAATATTGGAAAACACATTCTGCTGGTTAAATTGGAGGTCACGTATGGATTAAACAGAGGAATGGGATTGGCTGGAGGCCGTTGGCTATCTTGTCAAGGCATAAATTGACACACATAAGATTTGGGAGCAAATGAGGCCGACGGCGCCCGCTCAAAAATGTTACAGTTATGGCTTCGCTGTAGCCAGCGTGCAGAAATTGAAATCGCAGATGAGCACGGCGATGCGCTGCTTTATTGGAGGAATGAAACGACCGGGTGGAGGGCTTCACCCACGCCGTCGCCTCTGTGCCTTTTGTCTTCTCTCCTCCACTGTAGGTGGTTTGGTGGTTGGAGGCGATCTCAGCGGTGCATAGCCCCGTTTCACCCTGGAGCGCTGCAGAGCTCCTGCCCAATAAAACAGGCTGCATCCCCAAGGCCCCTCCCTCAAGCTTCCAGCCAGCGCTTGTTTTTGCACCATTTATTTAGTGTGACACATCTCCAATTAAACTGTGGAGGCTGCTGCATTCCCCCCCATAACTACCTCTTATACCTCCCCATAGACTTTCTGTCACACCGAGAGTGGGGGTATGAGAGAGTGAAAGGGTGAGTTAGTGGGGGAGAGAGAGTGAGAGAGAGAGAGATCACATCTTTGCTGCCAGCTATGATCACAATGTCATTTCCCCCTCAGTGGTTAGGAACCTCCTCTGAAAGGCGCCCTGAATTGTAATTATCAAAATATTGAACAAGATAATAATCTACTTAAATGATGCTGCCACATCACTTTATGCCATCTTTGAACATGCGTGGAGTAATGATCTCCTGTTCGCTTTCATGACAACTCACTTAGAAGAACACAGCCAAAGGCCCCCTCAGTGCACCTGGGCCCATGTGGAGACTCGTACTCCTGCAGAGTTCCTCCTCCGCCTCACTTCTTAGCCCTGTGTCCAGCCATTGAAATTCCTGGGCGTTTAAAGGGAGCTCTTTCATAGGGAGGGTGAGATTCTCCTTGCCCCCCCCCCCCCCCCCCCCTTCATCCTCCCCCAACGGCCCCAGACACAGTCGCAGGAGGAGTGACTTTGTCCGACCCCAATACCGTCTGCGAGAGCGCAGCTGAGGGCAGCAGCTGCCAGGGAGGACTGGTGGGGGAGCGCCCAAAACGCCAGCTCTGCCAAGCAAAGGGGCCGGGGGGGAGCCCCAGTGGCAGCTGGGAAGGGTGGGGCGGCCAGCTGTGGAGCAGCAGGACGGAGGGGTGACTAGGAGACACCACTAAACCATAGCAGTGTATATATATATATATATATATATATATATATATATATATTTATACAAATATACAGATATATTTATATAGGCCCACTCCAAAAGTTGACACTTAGCTTTTCTGAAACCACTTGTGCTCCGCACACTCAGTCATGATCTCCGCCAAGGCGACCCACTCTTAACTCAACACCACTCTCCCCATCACGTACTGCGGCCACACATCTGGTGCGCCATCTGTATCACTCCCCCCAATGTGACAGGTAGTCCCTCTCCCTCTCTGGAGGGAGCAGAAGGGGGGAGAGAGGGACACGGAAGGTAATTTTGGGTGTAAATGTGCTCTGGACCTCTCTGGATGCATCTGGACGGAGCAGACACGCCGCTGAGTGCTGCAGGGTCATTATCGGTGGGAAAGTGATTAACAGGAAGTGGAAGAAGACACAACAATCGCAGCGCTTGGTCACATTTTGAGATGAATGATTTTGCACTTTTGACTTTGCACTCAAAAGGTTCAAATGCTATGAATAAGACAAGTCAAATGTATTAAAGATTCTTGCGATTTATTGTAATGTACAGGTATACATTGCCATGACACGCCTAATATTAAAACAGCCATATAAACAATATCGGAGGACAAATGAATTCTTCTTTACGCCGCTGTACATATGGGATCAATAAAGTATATGCACCATAAAAACAAATATCAAGCCAGTGATATAAAACTGCACAACCGGTCTTTACTGTGAAATCAAGAAATCCATTTGAGAACATTATTTTTCACATCTTATGTTACATATTTGACAGTAACAAACCATGTTATTCACACACACACACAACACTTTTGACATCCACTTTGACGTTTATTCAAAGGGAATTCCAGCTTTGTAAAGACTAAGAAAAACAAAAGTCCTTATCAGAAATATTTATTACACCAACTTTGTTCTGTTCCATTCACCAGTTTGCAGTCAACGGACAAGACGGAGGTGCTTGTGTAGAGGAAAAAAGGCTCCAGAGAGCATTGACTTGCAATTTGCAGTGGCATCTGCTACATATCACATCATAGGGCACATCTGTCCATAAAAGGGCCAGTAGCCATTATTGGTGCAAGTTATGTAGTTAAAAAATAATCATGATCAAATTCTGGGGTGTTTTTCCTCACAAACTTAAATACACAGCTTTACACACAATGCATTTTTAGACATGATTGCATTTCTCCTTCAAGGAATTTCAATGCATGTCCATTGATGTTGCATTTTTACATCTTACAGCGCCCATTTCACTGATTTAGCAGATCCAACTGAATCGTTCAAAAGTACAACTCAACACACACAAAAATAAACAATGTGCTGGATGGGGTCTTCATTAAAAAAAAAAAAAAAAAGACAAAAAAAAACAAACAGAACATTGACACATACACATGAAATAAGCAACACAGCTATAGTACTAGTTTCCAATGTCTTATACAAAGTTAGCTTGATCTAAAAAGCATAAAATATATTTTTACATCATCACATACATCAAGACAAGTACCATGGCCTAGCCGGAGGTTTGTCTGGGGCATTATTTCATCTCCACCTCCCCCCACACGTCTCCTTGGTGCTGGCGTTATTGCTTCTCATGAACAAGGAGCGGAAGGACAGAGAAGAAAATGCACCACAGTAGATTTAAACTGTACATTTAATTCCTCTCTGATATCCAAAGTTAAGTTAGCCCGTTTCACAATCGGCAATGCTAAAGCATAAGGCAGTTCCACTTTTAAGGCATTGCTGCTTTGAGGCTTACTGGATCAGAGGGTGGGGGTCAATGTACATGATGAACAGAATACATTTCATAGGTGAAAATCAGAGCCCAAAGACAGGGGGGGAGGGGCGGGGGGGGCAGACGCGTCTTGTATTTTTGAGTGTTGCATGTTCTTGTCCGAGAGTATCCCAGCGAGTTACAACCATCATTTAAGTCTGCTTTGCATTTGACCAGAGGTCAAAGTTCAGACGGAGATCGGAGCGGAGCTGTGTGGGTTGCTGTGACCATCTCTCATTGCTGGTAATTCCCGTACTGGCCCTGTGGAGAGAAATGGGACAGAGTCGTGTCACTGAACCTGGTCGGAAAACAAACAAGCATCTGGGGGCTTCTATCACATTGTAACGCACAGCGTGATGTGTGGCTGCATTTGCTGGTATTGACCAGCAGGTGGCAGCAAGGCCTCACAACTAGAGAGCTCTTATGTTCGAGCGTTTACCTCAGGCTTCAGCAGCAACATGGCTGAGGACACAAGATACTCCTCATGAAATAGCAAATACTTGTTTCAAGTGCAACAAAAAGGAGTGGATGCAGTTCTAAACAGGGGTCGAAGTACGTGTTTGGCATGGATGCAAAATTCAATGGACACAAATTATGATAAACTTGGATCTGACATTGTGATATGAAACCATTTCAATTTAAAGATGTAAAAAGGTGTTGTCACAACTGTCATCAAAACCAGGACAAGAAAGTGAAGAGACTAAGGACACTGCCTAAGCACTCTGCAGGCTAAGCATGCTGTGTTTCTGGACCTCATAACCTACAATTCGACCCCTGGTTAATAACTAAATAGTACCAAAAAAATATTTTATTTAATATATTAAAAGAACAAAAAAGAGAGAGGTGGAGGAAAGATAAAAGATAGAGGAGAGACAGAAAAATCAAAACAAATGCAAATTAAGGCTAGGTGGTCAAACGTCTAGATTGGACGTTGAGGTCTTCACAGCAACCATTACCTTTGCTTCTTACAGAGCTAGTCAGGGGTTCAAATCCCCGGGTCTTTATTTCCTGATGTGCCCCTGAATATTCAAAGATAAAGATATCAAAGTGTAGCTGTGGTCCCCACATAAGACCACAGGAAATACAGGGCAACAAATAGATCTCCCCTTTAAACACTACAGCAGTCTGCATCACGTCAAAGGAAGAATCCTCGCAATGCCCTCATATTTCATTCAACTCCTCAGTATTTAACCTTAATAAGCCTGGAAATATCACCAAGACTCAACTTAAACATTCGTAACACATACACGCTTTTGGGAAGAACAGATTTAACCCCCCAAACATTAAGTCGGCATGCAAAAAGATACCATTTCTTAATATTTACGTTTTAACTTCACTCCTATCGGCGTCACTACACAAAATACACAACTTGACTAAATAAGGGACAAACTAAGAACGGTGTATTAACTAGTCGCTGTGACTCTTTGGTGTTTTGGGCATACTCACCTGGTCATAGCCGTAAGGGCGTTGCTGCTGGCCCTGTGGGGGTCCAGGTTGAGGAGGGCGATACCCCCCGTACTGCTGTCCCTGCCCCTGAGGATAGTTCGGGTACTGCCCGGGGGCACTTTGGGTCGGGCCTAGGACAAACAAGATTAAAACGACAACTCAAATAAACAGGACGCATGTTCGACAGAGTCCACTTGTAGCATTTGGAATGTGCCGTCGGGCAGAGTCAAGCGTCAGAGTCACGTGATTAAATGAGCTGCCCCACATTTCGTCCTCAGTCTCGGCACCAGCGTTTGGATGGAGACGGATTGATGGTACTCTGTGTGGAAACGGCCCATGTTTTTCCTATTGACTATTTTCGTTTCCCCAATATTTGCTCAATGCAATAGGAACATTTTAAAAAGGTGCCGGATGACGGAGACGGGCTGGTGGACGTTTAGGCCGCCGGCGGGTCTGACTCGGTAATGAGTGGAAATGAGTCGGGTGTGAGCTGGGCGGCGGTTTCCTAATGCAAGGAGACATCAAGGAGAGCCCCCGTACGCTGTAGCCATCTACGCAGGACCACGCGAAGCTCGACTGGGGCTCGGGTCAAATGAGGCCCACGCAGCATCGTTAGGAGCTCATGATGCCGCGCGCTGTGGAGCGTAACCTTGTGAGGGCCGGCGAGAGAAGGCATCCGCGTGTGCCAGATGGATCTCACCTCCCAGCCTCGGCCTCTCCACAAGCTCATTACTAGCACGGGCGCTGGCTCAGACAGAGGCGTGAGTGATGGGAAGATCTGGGCAAAAATTTGATGAAGAACAAAAAGAGCTCGTGGAAACATTTGGGTTTAAAGCTCTGTGGTCTAGTCAGAGAGAGAAAGTTTAAAATACAAAATAGGTCAATTAAAAGTCTCCCAGAGTTTCATTTCTATCCTGGGCTCCAAAGCGTGGACACTGGTAAATGTTTCAACACCTTCTACAAACTTAACTTGCACCTCTTCACCACAGTGGGTCTCAAATGGGGGTACCTGAAAGCACTCCAGGGGGGTACGTGCAATTAAAAAAAAAAAAAAAATTAAAATGAGCATCCATTTAAAAAAAGTTAAGGGGAAATATTTTTTAGGGCTACAAAACTAAACAAAACGTTAAGAACCACTGTAATTACATATGTACATACATATTGATACATTCACGATTAAAATATTTGCTCGGATGCAAAAAAAAAATAAAAAAAGAGTTCAATTTGCTTGGCTGGCAGTCAACACACACTTTGCCCAATGTCTGTACCCATCAGCCAAATCTCCTCTCCCACTCCCTCAGAACAGTGTGTCACATCAAACTGTAGCACCCGGAGAAATGCTAATGTGCTGCCAGCCGCCACTATCCTGATTAAATTCCTCCTCCACCGAGCTGCAATCCCCCAACCGTTCATTAAGGTGGCCCTTTAATTCCTCGCTCTTGATGATGCCTCGACATGCGGTTGGCACGGTTACATTTCCAAGGGGCAGCGACCACCAGACTTACTCGGGGGGGATCCTCAGGCGGCGGCTCCGAAAACAAGGGGAGCGAAAGAGGGCCGATAGCGCCTCCTGCAGGACGAATGGGTGGAGAGGAAAAGCCACTCACCGTAGCCCTGCTGCTGTGGCGGGTAGCCCTGTTGTCCCGGATACTGCTGCTGGGGAGGGTAGCCCTGCTGCTGGGGGGGCCCCTGCTGGTACGCTTCCTGCTGTTGGCCATACTGGGCATTACCTTCGAGGGGCAACAGTAGGCAATGTGAGCAACATGTTGACGACCACAACGGCAGAGCAGAGAGCAGCTTTTTCAAGAACTCTTGTTTTTGTTGGGCTTTTAGGGATTAAAAAGGGCCGGAGAGCCGGGACTTCAAAAGAGAAAAAGCAGTTGTGTTTGAAAAGGGTCAAAAGGCAAAATAGTTCAGACAGAGAAAAAAAAGGAACAAGCAAGTAAATGTTAATTGGACAAAGAAAGAAAAGGAGCTGGTTATTAGGAATCTGTTGCATTTGTGACTTTCATCAGTGTGGCTGTTTATGTAATAATGCCACCCCACAGCACGTGAACATAGAGACGGTGTGACATTTGGATAATGCAGTGGATGCATGATTCTCCAAAGTAATGGTCACAAAGCGCTGCTCTTCTGCAAGTGAGGGTGCCAGAACAATGCCTCTGCTTCAAGTCCTTGCAAATTGGCAGTCAATACTCGCAAGGCTCACACAAGACTGTCCCTGAGCTTTCTTTCACACCAACAGGTGAAGCGTCTGCCACGATGGGGTGAGGGGGGTGGGGGGGTTGGGGGTGATGGCATTACGAGACGGGGTGGGTCCTAACTTGGCCTCGGCCTGCAGCCCCTTTTGGTACAGGGTGCACACTCGCATGTGGATTTTCCCTCACAATGAAGAGGCGATATTTTGTCTTTGATAGAGCCCAAAGTCACTTTGATTTCCCAGAAAATAATGAAGAAACTGAACTATTTCTTTGGTCACAGTCTCTTTGCATCATTTGTGTTTTAACACAACTCCTGGGCTTATTTTCTCTTGGTTTTCTCCAAGTGACTGCAGGGTTCTCCTACCTTCTGAGGCTCCCTGTCCTGCGTGACTGTACTGGTCGCCATAGTAGTCTTCCTGCCCTGGGTACTGCTGAGGGGGTCCTACATACACATACACACAACATACACACAAGTAGATTCAAGGTGTTGTTGGAGTGGTTGTGTGAGGGGAAGAGTGGAGAGGATGGATCTCCTTGCCGCTAGTTCTCGTTAGAAAGCTTTCTTTTGGTCACTTGACTAGTTGTGTATTTGGAGGCTTTAGATTACATGTTTTGTCATCAGGATGTCTGTGAGCTGCAGAGGTGGAAATAGGGGAAATTGAGAAGAACAAGAGTAAGAAATGCAGGAGGGCGGGTTAGGAAAGAAGAAAGGCCAACGCTCACAACTTGCACACGTCACAGACACACTGAGGGGTATACCTTGCTGTGGGGGTCTGTAGGGCGGCATTGGCCTCTGCCCCATCACATGGTTCCCTTGGTTGACCTGGGACATCATGCCCATTGGGTTCTGTTGGCCTTGGTAGTGCTGTGCACCCCCACCGGGAGGCATGTTATACTGCTGAGAGGGAGGCTGCTGGTGCATCATGGGGCCTGCGGCGCACAGACAACGAGTCAACGGTCAAACCGGACCAGGTGCAGAAAACCTACAAGCAGGATTCGGCTCATCGATTGCTGCTGGATGATGAAGCCCCATCGAGGCAAGAAGGTGAAACAGCACTGGAAAAGAGTCAACACAACGGAGTGGAAACAAACAAAGTCAGTTGTTTTACCTTGACTGGGCTGCATGTTCATGTTTGGCCGAGGCCCGTAGTTCCCCATGGGCTGGCCCTGGGTCATGTTCATTTGGCTCTGAGCTGGGATGCCCTGGGAAGAAGGGACGGTGTGGTTGTAACCACCCATCGAGCCGTGGCTGCTGGGGGGCATGTTCATAGAGCCACTGGGCATGTTTGGGGGCTGGTTGGGGCCTGGACCGGGACCTTGCATGGGCATGTGATTAGGCCCTGGAAAACAACACACACGATTTGTGACTTGACTTTAAAAACAATGATATTTAGTACACAAACCAGTGTGTAACTTCCATTGCATTGTGATATTCATAAATAATCAAATCATTCTATTTCTTATATATGCTTAGAAAATAAATAATTGGATTTTTACTAAAACATCTACTGAAGCAATTGTGGCATTAGCAGTTGGATGAAAGGTCATCAGATGCTAAAACCACAACACATCAAAATAAAGTTTGAATTTGCATTTTCCTTACACTTACTTTTACTGAGTAAAGCTTGTACACACAGTTATGTAACTCAAAAAGGAACCTCAGATGTAGTTAGCTTTGTTATTTAGCCAAGAAGCGCAACTGTGCTGCTCACCAGCTGCTAGCAGTTTAACGGCTCCCCTGCCAAATTTAACAGATTGGTTGTTCCCAATGTAGCATCATCGGAGGACAACAGGTTGGGTGAGTGTTTGACCACAGGTGTGTCGTACTCTTCTGCAAATGTGCAGCACCGATTCGGCAGGTGGCGGGAATGGCACAACGAGCGGCACGTGCCTATGTTCCTGTCCTTATGTGCCGATCCAAACTATGTGTAACTGTCATTATGTAACCGGCCTCCGCAGTCCAACCACTGCATTTGAGCTGCAGCTGAGGTGTTCACAAAAAGCAACTGAATCTTAGATATTTATATGAGAAAGATCTTCGGCGTAAGTATCTACCGTCTACAGTTAAATCTGTGTGTGTGTGTGTTTGTAACCAATTAAAATTTCCATTAACTCAATGACACGAGCAGATCAGAGCAACATGATTCTGTTAAGAACCTTCAATTGAGGGCACCTCATCTTGTGATGTGGGAGCTACAAAGGTGAGATGGTGCCTCACCTCGAGTCCCCTAAAGCTTGCAAGTAATACCATTATGTTATGAATGTATATTTAGTGTTCAACATTCCAGGCAACACCGTGGTGCATAATGGCACAACTAAAGTGAAGCTCCCATACCAGTGGAAAAGAGACCCTCAACTTCCAACATGTTCTGGTTTTTTTAATAGGATCCAAGATGCTTACCCTTCAGAATTTACAATCCCTGACAGCAATCAGTTCATTTTCAGAACATAACAACAAAACATTTGAAAACAAAAAATGACAAATAAATCACAATTGTTAAAGAAGGGGATAGGCATGATAAAAAGAAGGTCATGTCCAAGACCACCAATGCAGGCAAATGGGTGACATCATCCTTCAGCGGTGCAACCGCCCTCACAGTTCTGTGGTGTTGCTAGGCAACCCCAGTGAGACAGGGACTGGGAGAGGAGAAGGGTAAAGGGAAAAAAAGAAGAGAAAAACAAGGGTGGGAAAGGTGAGTGGGGGGTGGGTCACTTACCAGGCATCTGTCCATTCATCTGGTTCTGCATGTGTGGGGCTGGAGGGCCACCGCTGACCATGCCCTCAGACGGCATGTTGTGGCCGTGAGGAGGCTGAGGGGGGGGTCCACTTTGGTTCATCCCGCCAGGGCCCATGGGCATGTTTTGAGTGGGTAGCTGCAGACGCACGCCACAGACACAAAAACACACATCAGCTCACGAGAAACACACCTGAGCCATGCAAAAGAGACAACATTAAGAAAGAAAGGTAGATAAAAGCAAGATGTCTGTAAAAATACCATGATACTGAATAAAAGATGTACCTTAAATAAGGATGCCGTGTTCCGAATATTTAAAAAATTGACAATATCTAGGCATGCAGGACAAAATAGTCACCAAATCAACTGCTTTCAATGAAGTTACAACAAATGGCTCGTCAATAATTAAATGTGATTAACACATAGCATTATTATCTAATTAAATTGTATACACATATACATTCTAAACACTGCAGCTTAAAATATGATTTTATGACTATACTTTTTAAACTGAATATTGTCAACTTTTGCTCATCCTTTGCACATTTCAGCACAAAGCGCTGGTTCAGCTATTTAATTTCAAATGTCAAAGTATTAATTTCATTTCACTGTAGATTTTTTTTATTCTTTGCATTTTGTAACTTCTGTGCTATTTGCTTTTTTATTTTAATGTTCTCTTAAAGTCAATTTGAATTTAAACATACATACAAAATGAATATGGTTTAAAACAAATGACAAAAATGTACTTTTTACAAACATAACAAGTTCATACTGGCTTTGCACATAAATAGAGTCCACAATAGTTCAACAAGTCACTTTGATACTTGATAATTACATTATATAGAATGTAATATATCATTCAAACCTTTGATCAGAATCCTTACCCAAAGGTTGCGTGGATATTGTTTAGGTGATTTACCTGAGCCAATACCAAAATTCACAGTGTGACAAAAAAAGTCACACTGTTTTAACACAATCCGTTCACTCAGAATCAGGAAGGACCAATACTCACAGCAGGGAGGAGAGGCTGCATGTTTTGATTGGAGTCTGCTATCGTGGCCAGGTACACTAAATTTCTGTGCAGCATCTGTTGATACCTGTGCAGGTGGAGAGTCGTAAATACAGGTTTTACGTTGATTTCAGTCAACATGAACACAAGAAGGGGTGTCCATGACTTACTGTGAACATTCTGCTGTTTTGCCTTTACTTTGGAAGTCCATTATACACTGGATCAGCTGGTTGTTTTCGTCAAGTAACTGCAACAGCAAATTAAGAGGTTTGTCACGTGTTTATATTGTGCGTGATTTCACGGAATTTGCGGTCAGTGACACGGAGCAGTTTTGTATGGCTACGCCTTTGATTTCACGAGGTTATTCTGTCGTCATCTGAAAACGACGGGGAGAATGAGGCGGTTTAGTGAAAGGACTGTGCGATTCTTCCTAACAAAAGACGAGTCTTGCTAGCTAACGTTAGCTGTCCCCCGCTAACAAAACGCAGGCCCTCATTCATTAGAAATATAATTATGCGCTAGTCCGGTAAATCGACCTAAGACCCATCGTTCACACGTGGCGTGCTGACTCATAGCTGTTCATATTCTCCGCGCTTTGACCCTGCAAAACTGTCGCCGATCTATTCGCTGTTCGGCTTGGACGGTCCTGCTACACATATTAGCTCCACCGCTAGCACCGCCTGATACCATTGCCTCCATTCTGAGACGCGCTCAAATGAATTACCTTTTGTATTCCAGCGGGTGTTATATCACCCTTCCCGCGCTGTCTGTGAGGCGCAAACGCCACCGACATGGTGATACTCTAGGAAATTAAAGTGAACGTGAGCATAAAACTCAGAAGTAGCAAACACACTTCTCAAATCGGTAGAACTCAGATCAAGCAGTTTAGAATAGGATTCAATTTCATAATGCAGTGGTCCGTTCTAGGGGGGAGGGTCCACAACATTTATGAAAACATGGTTGAGAATTTTCATTTTTAAATAATAGGGTTACACCTAATGTTAACGTCATTTTCTAATGTATTAGAAAATGTCATCATGTTTATTTCTATGGTTGAGAACCACAATCAAGTGCCTTGATTGAATCTCAAGTTCCCCTATCTTTTCATGTAGTGGAACAGTCGCGGTATGAACCAAAAAGCCACGGGAAATGGAATGCTCTACAAAGAGGGGGACACAGTGTCAAAGGGTTAATCTATTGCTATGAAATAGTACTTTTAATCCATTTTATTTGGCAACTGTGCAATAATAGCTGATACACATATCCAGTTAATCCTAGTGGTTTGCTTTTGGGTCCCCAACTTTCAACTCGTCATTGACTCAATAGTGGAGTTAAAATTATCAATGACAACTTCATATTTTATATATTCAAACATAAACACGATTTATTCACAGAGTAAATCAAATAGCGAGCATTATAATCTAATGGTAATTACAAATTTCTTCTTGCGAACGCGTGGACCCTAGTTTTGGTATCGTCCCAGTTCAGAGGTCATGCGCATGCGCTGTTTGCAACATAGCGAAACCTGCTATAGCTTTACAAATTGCTAACTAGCTGAATCATTTGTTGCAGGGCTCCCCTTTTCTTGTGATTGTAACGTGATTTGTCTGGCAGTTCAATGGCGGCAAGATACGACAGAGCTATCACTGTCTTTTCTCCCGATGGTCATCTCTTCCAAGTGGAGTATGCACAAGAAGCTGTGAAAAAAGGTTCCACAGCGGTGAGTCGCAAAGTTAAAGCAATGCCTAAGCTAATGTTAGCACACGTCAGTTAGCCGACAAGCTTAGCTAGCGACTAGCATGTACACTGCTGTTCATTTTCTGTTTAGCTGATATTGTTGAACAACACAGTCCCCGCTGGGAGCCAAATCTGTTATTTTTTTATTTCACTAATTCAAACAAATGTAACAGTTAAGCTAGCCTCAAATACGGACGATGACATATCATTATGACTAGCAAGCATTTTGTCGCTGTGTCACTCTCACAACAGTTTCAGTTTCATTGAGGTATGGGCTTAGCTCACTCAAACATTAGTTGTTGCATTAGATGCAAACCATCACAATTCACTCTCTTAACAAGTAAGTCCTAAATTGAAAGTGGCCACAATGGTCGTTATTAAGGTCACTATTGTGGCTTTTCAAATTCTTGAAACCCAGAGTTCGTCAACGTTAACTACCTTAACATTAGGTCATTTGATTTTAGAGTCTGAGGATGTGATGATTACATCTCACTGTGTCACATCAACCACAGGCACTCCCTTGGAGTTAAGTGATGCCAAAGTTGTGTAAATCATTTGATGCTTTCTTTTTTTGCAGGTGGGAATCCGAGGGAAAGACATCGTGGTCCTTGGAGTTGAGAAGAAGTCTGTAGCAAAGTTGCAGGAGGAGAGGACTGTCCGTAAGATATGCGCCCTGGACGAGCACGTCTGCATGGCCTTTGCAGGTACCTCCTCAAACAACAAAAACGGTTTTCAATAACTGAATAATACATTTATTTTGAAACATCACGTAGTGGGGTATTACAGTACTTACAGAAATAGTAAAGGTATTTGACCCTTTTATATTTGTATCCTCTTTAAATCCTTTTCAGGTCTGACCGCAGATGCCCGTATTGTGATAAACAGAGCTCGGGTTGAGTGCCAGAGCCACAGGCTAACCGTTGAGGACCCAGTCACAGTGGAGTACATCACACGCTACATAGCTACACTGAAACAGGTACCTGACCTTCTGATCCGTGATTTGTTGTTTACTGTTCTTTTTCGAAAAGGCATTTCTAAGATCTCATGTTCATTGGGCAAGAAGAGAAACAAACAATGCTTAGAAGTTGACTTACTATACTTTATTAAACCTGGCTTACCTTTATGATGGTTTCGACGAATGGTCAGTCACACCTGCCTGTACATTGGTCATGTCATTTGTAGCGCTACACTCAAAGCAATGGTCGCAGACCATTCGGCATCTCTGCGTTAATTGTTGGCTTCGACGACGATGGAACTCCCAGACTGTATCAGACGGACCCTTCAGGAACCTACCATGCCTGGAAGGTCAGTGAGCCTGCTTTTGTGCATTGGTTTTCTTGTTACGCTTGTACAACATGTGCCACGTCTGTATGAATTTGGTCGCTCGTACATGTTTGTCTGATTCTTGGGTGGTTTAAAACAGGCAAACGCAATTGGCCGCAGCGCAAAAACGGTGAGGGAGTTCCTGGAGAAGAATTACACAGATGAAGCCATTGCTGGAGACAATGAGGCAATCAAGTTGGCTATCAAAGCTTTGCTTGAGGTAAAGTCCAATTTGTTTTTTAATGTGCACACTTTCTGTAGCATTTGGGTAAACATATTGTGAAACATTCTAGTATATTTTTTAGTATTATAATAAACAAATATTTCTCTGAAAGATATTTTCAGATGTAGCAAAATACTACTAAATGCCAAGGAAGAGACATTATCAGGTCAATAACAGCCAGGCATACATTTGAATACTTTCCTCTGACTGAGAACCAACAGCCACTTCTACCTTTTTGGTGTGTATCGTTGATTTCAGTGGTCATTTTTTGAATTACTCTGACTTCTTTGTTTATATGCATGTAAACACAATCAACTTTGTCCCGTTTACTTAAAATGAACATGTGTTTGAGACCCCAATTGTTTTAAAAAACCAAATGTTTGGTTTTCTCACAGGTTGTCCAGTCAGGAGGCAAAAATATTGAACTGGCTGTCATCAGACGGAATCAGCCATTGAAGGTACGCGCCTGCAAAATATATATATTTTTTGTGCAGTTAAAAAAAATCTGATGGCTAATAATTGATCGTCTCTGCCATTTGTCAGATTTTGGAATCTAAGGAAATTGAGACCCTGGTGGCTGAGATCGAGAAGGAAAAGGAAGAAGAGGCAGAAAAGAAGAAGCAGAAAAAATCTACTTGAACCGCTTAACAAAAGTTTTTTCCTTCATTTTTCAATAGCATATTTGGGTTGCAAAGATAAGTTTTTCCCCCCCATTAATTTCCTTTTCAAAACCTAAGTCCTAACTTGAGATCTGTTGATGTTGTTCAAGTCTTTGCATTTGTTTCTGAGTGGGTACTGTACCACCTGCAAAGAATATCAAGTTCCTGTACTCCCATCTGTTAAATGGACTAATGTTTAAAAAGTGCATCCATAGATCTCAAACTAGGATCAAGACCTTAAACTATGCTTACAAAATGTTTTTATATCATACACCAAACAGCGCTGATGAACCTGATATAGCAAACCCATTTGTAACATTCAGAAACCTAATGAAACTAAATTCTCAATAAAAGCGGACTTGTTTGTAACGGGTTTAAAAACTTTTTTTTTTTGAATGAAACTATTTTTGAATAGGTGGTTTAGCCAATGGCTTTGCTACATAGCAAAGCAGTGAGTAAGTGATCTTGTCTTAACTGGTGGAGCACTCATCGGTTTCCTTAAGCGTAGAGGGACTTCCTGGAAAGGAGAAGAACGAGGCTCACCTCTTCATCGATTATCCTAATGCGAAGCAAGTACTGCGATGAATATTACTACAGCACCAGCTGCAGGAGACTGTGGGGCTGCAAAGTGCGCTTTTCATTTATCAGCATGCTGTCGCACAGACCTTCAAATGGGGAGTAAAAGCTCGGATGGCTGCATAAAGTGTTCACCTCTCCCTCAGTCATTTAAAAGAAATTAGTGATGAGCAAATTAAGTGTCTAATGGTGGCCCAATGAGACCATCTTTTTCCTCCCTTTTTTTTTAATACATTTTCTTCCTTTCTCACCCTAAATTCGCTTATCAAGCAACCACTGCTCTGAAATCTCAACGACACAATTATGGCCGGCGGTGTGGTTGGGCTGCTTAATGGGATCCTGGCCCCAGACCCCAGTGGGAACTTTCAGTGACTTTAATCTGGAGCCCTTTGAAAAGTTGTACCGTGCTGAAGAGCCCCGGGAGTTCCCTCTGACTCTCGCCAAAGACATAATGGTGAATGGTAAAGTCCTTCATTTAGAGTCATCTCCCCAAGCCAGGATTTCCTGAGTGGGTGCCCTGGCTGCCTCGACTAGAGCAATTGCACTTTGTCTGCAATTTGTCTTGTTTGTGAGTCGTAAAGGTTTTGTGTTCGGGGGTGACGTCGGAGGATCAATTAGGCCTCTGATACTACTTCCCATACCCTATAACCCATCGGTAAAACGGGGTATGTATGACTCACTATCCCTCATCCATAAGCCCCTTGTGCATTTCAGGGAAAATAATATTCCACCAGATTACTGTGCTGGTTTGAATCGAGCAGATGACAAAACAAACTATAGGTGAACGTTAATAAGTTTACTCGGGATAATCCTCTAGCCACAGAGGTTATCTGATCCATCTTGTCAATACAGCAAGAGCAGCTTATTCTGTGCTGCTGCGAAGACTTCTCATCTTTTGAACTGCTTCTGGGAAGAGTTTTTTTCTTTTCTTTTTTTTGCCGGCATTGTTGTTGCCCATAATCAGTGCTACCGTGCCTCGGGACAAAGTCCATCTCTCTCATCGCTGGCTGCTGCTCATCATTAATGCAGAAAATAATGGCTTCACCAGAGGTCATCGACGGAGGAACGAGGCCTGAGGACGTGTACTCTCCAAGCAAGAATGAGCAGTGCTGCAGGCTGTCGACTGAGTGCATTGTTTGTATGCGCGCACACACACACACACACACACACACACACACACACACACACACACACACACACAGCTTACAGAGCACTTGCACATACACGTAGCAAAAAAAGTATTAATGTGAGCATACAACAGATTTTTTTTAACATCTTTCTCTAGATCTGTCATGCACAGGCAATAGACATCCAATTGTACCGTTTGGGTGTTTCTAACACCAATCGTGTGGCTTTCCCCAAGTCACAGGCACATTTCACTTTTGAGGATCTGCATTTTTGTCATTCTAATGTGCCACCCCGTGGCCACAATTCAGAGTGTGGCTCTCCTGGGATTTTTAAAATTAGTCAGCGCCGAATGTCCTCGGGTCCAAATAAGGCAAAGTGCTTCGAGGGTGGAAGCATTAGACTTCAGGATCCCCATGGCACCGAGGTTCCATTCGTCTCCAGGATCACCCGGTGTCGTCTCCCTCCGCCAGCAGAGCGCAGTGTTGCATAAAAACAGCCTCCCCCCCCCATCCGGTCGCATCCTCCTTCATCCCGGATTGACAGTGGGACTCCTCCAGCCAACAGACAGCAGAATCTACAGGGCCGCTGACATGCTTTTGTGGCCTCGCTTTGACACGCAGCCACAAAAGCTCTCGGAACGATTGAACCCAATCGAGGGAGAGCTGTTTTGCTTTAAAAAAAAAAAAAAATTGTCAGATGAAAAAGCAACATGGCGCGTGACCTCGAGCGATGGCCAAGCTGTCAAAGTGTGTTGGGTCATAAAAGGCTACGGCTCTCACCACTGTCCCTTCCCTGCTCGTCACATGTCGACAGCTCCACACATGCACTATTTGTTTATTAGCAGGACTGGGCCCGCCTTCCTTCTTATGCCCTTTGGGGCTGTGCAGCATGATGGAGTGCGGTCCAGGCGTAGCGGTGTGCCGGCTTACATATCCATAAGCGATCAAAATGTGTTCTCTTTTAATGTTCTGTTTGTACTCCAAGCTCCGGGGGTATATTTTAAATATCATTCTATTATCTCGTATCACACATCTCATCTTCTCTGTCCTCAAATCTTGTTCCTTTCTCTCTCTCTCTCCGCACAACACAGCACATTTTGATTTTCAACTGTTTTCTTGAACCCACCGTCAACTCTTATCACCGTCACACAGAGCAACATGTATGGTTGAGTAACAGATACCACCGCCAGCTTCAGTAGGTTGGAGGGGTTTTTTGTGTCCTGTGAAAAGGTGCTGGAATATTAACGGTTTGTGCAAAGAGACTAAAGGCATGGTTTTGAGTTACCCCTCAAGAGTGCACCTGTCAGGCAGTTTTGCCTCGCAGAGGAATACGAGTGCGGCCTCCTTTAATTGAAAGTAGACACCATTAGGCCAGAAGGGGAGGAAGGGAAACCGAGAGAACAGGGGAGAAAAGAGACTGCAGAGAGAGAGAGGGAGAAAAAAGGAGCAGACAGAGCAAAAATAAACAATTCCCAGGGTGCTGCGGGCCAAAAGCAAAGGGCCCCGGGGCTCCGGGGCCTCTCAGGGCCGTGGCAGAAGCCAGTCACACACATCACATAGCATTACACGGGATGGGGTTACAGGAAAATGTCAGCCGACGCATAAGGAGGAACCATCAGCCCATAGGATAATTCGATTGCCCGAGGGAGGTGCAATCTTGCATTCCCACGATTCCTCGCTTTCCACCCACGCCCTCTTTTCATTGTATTTGTGAATCCATTTTTCCTTTTCAATATTTTAATGTTTCCAATTCTGTTGTTTGCACTGGTAGCCGCGTATATTTACGCATGTACTCGTAAGTGGAGGTTGTACCGGTGTGTGTGTGTGTGTGTGTGTGTGTGTGTGTGTGTGTGGCCTCCACTGCTATCCCCCTTGGGGATGTTCTGGGCCCTTGGTTTGTAGCTTGGCCTCTGATATCTTGAGTTACGACCTGATCTTTGTCCAACCCCCCCTCCCTCATCCACACTCAGTGTTTACTGGTCATGGAAGCAATCACGTCCCTCCCAGTCTCCCTCAGATGTGATCAAGACACATGAAATGAGTCACCGTGCAGCCAAAAGCAGATGTTTGCGGTTGGAGATGTGCCGCTTAAAATCATATTTGTGACACAAACGCGGTTCCACCTTCCCGCTGCTGCATGCCGCCCGGAGCACGGGAAGCGCTTGCGTGCGCGTGCACGTGGAACACACACACACACACAGCTGCAGCCCACGCGGCGCGCGCCCCCGGATGAAGACGGTCGGAGAGAGCAGAAAGAGAGAGGAGCCAGCGAGAGAGTTCGGCGCAGATATGTGAGCGCGTCTGACAGAGAGGACAGCCCTGCAGGCCGGTCCCAGCCCTCCAGCACCCTAAATGACACATGACTGCTTTGACTTTTGTCATCCCCTGCCCCCCCCATCCCCTCCTTGCCTGAACCCAAGCCTCCAACAAACACTGAGGCTAGCATACACACACACACACACACAGTCACACACTGTATACTGCTTAGATTACATTATCTTTATCCCCGGGACATGAGCCCTCCTTGTTGGATGACATTTGGGCTTGTGCAGCACTAAGGTTACCTTTCTTTGCCCCTGAGTTACAGATGCCTGTCTGCAGCATGCATTTGAAATGAAGGACGGGAAAAAAATCTGATGAGAAAGATTTCCAAAAGCACTTTGATCAGAGGCATCAACAGTCACGCACAAACTTGTTAAGCAGTATGTAAATTTGGGCTGATACTGAATAAAGTTGCCAGAATGGCATGAATCCATTGTGCTGCGATGATCAAAATAAAAGAGGGCTTCATATGCCGGAGGGCAAGAAAGTCACAGACATGAAGGTTTTTTTTTTTTTTTCTCTTCTTTTTTTTTTCTACAAAGGGGTTGATGGGATGCAGAGAGGAGAGAAGGAGGGGAGGGAAATGAAAGATAGGGGAAAGCCTGGAAGGATCTCAATCTAAATTAGCCGAGTAGAAGGAAGACTGTGCTGAGTGAGACGTATAATTAAAACCAAAGTGATGAAAACATCAGTACACATTCATTCACTGAGCCAGACAAATTTTTGAAATCCCTACCGAGATGATCGGAAGGAATTTCAAAGCTAAAAAAGGTGAATCTCTCCTATTGTCAACGCACACCAATCTCCCCATTTCCTCTTCTCTGGGCTTCCTCCCCCAATCTCTCCCCCCCCCCCCGCTTCCTCTCTCTCGCTGTTTCTTTATCACTTCCTCAGCCTTTTTCCTCTCTGTCTGACACCCCGAGATGAATAGATGCTGTCACTGAGACCCTTGTAGCCTGTCAGCTTTTAAACAAACAGTTAGCAAAGGGTCACCCGGGAGAACTCCCAGGCTGAGGTGAGGTTATCAGCTTGTTATCTCCTGTCCAAACAAGAAGACCCACCCCGAATATGACCTCACACACCTGACAGTGTCACGCTGTCCTGCATGTTGTCCTCAACGCAGGACAATGTCTTCATTCTGGCAGGCCGAGGGGAAGCCTTCGTACCGAGGGTCCTTTCCCCTCCCTCCGACAAATCTGTCCTCCCTACAACAAACGTCCCCGCCCCTGAAAATAAGCCTGACTTAAAAAAACAGAAAATAAAAAAACAGAAATAAAAATCTTCCCCCCTCAGGTATGTCTCCCCCCCCCCACACACTCTCGCTCTTCCTCTCTGCACCTGCACCGGGTCTCTCAAGTCCTCCATGTGTCCCTCCACACAATGGAGACGGTGCGTAGCCCCCGGCGCCGTTCTCCAGCTGAGAGCCACCTCTCTCCAGAGGACAGGGGAGGAAAACTGCCAGCACTAACAACTGATCGTGGCAGATAAAGGAGCAGGGAGAGTGCCTCGGACAAACCTCTCTGAGGTCCTCGCCGTGGCTCCTTTTAGCTCGGAGACAACGGCGATAACAACAACAACAACAACACACGGATCAGGAGGACGGACCAGCATGAGAGTTGAAAGCAACCAGTCATTAGGCTTTTGCTCTCTCATTCAGATGTTGCATATTAATAATAAGGAGGGGGGAGAAAAAAAAAGCCATATTCATTCAATTTGTGGTCTAAACTGCAGCCACCATTGATCGTGTCAGCCTCACCACTTTAGACTGGCGGGCAGGATGACCTAGCACCAGATCACTGTAGCGCTCCCGCTCCCGAGGGGGGAGCGCTGACTGGAACGGCAGTTAGGCGAGACGACGAGCGCGGGTCACCCAGGCCACAGCTGGGAAGCCCCGGGCCCCAGTGTTGACCTGATGTGATTAAGTGCACATCCATCCAGCTGCATGGAGAGAGAGTTTGTGAAAATAGTGTTACACCTGGCAAAAGGATTCTTTTTTTTTAATCACTAATGCAAACCATGTTTTAAGTCAGAATCCATAAAAGAAAACGTTTTTTTTAATGTTTTATGAAAGCTGGCTCGGGGTGGATCTGCATATCTTTTTTCTCTAATTTCTCTTACTGATCCAGTCCATGCTGGTTGGTGTGTGTGTGTGTGTGCGGGGGGGGGGGGTCCGTAAGAGCCACGCTCCTGGTATTTGTCCTGAGAAAGACCTTGATAGGAATGAGGTCTGAGTGAGAGTGCTTATTTTATTCTCTTCCAGGCCGCTGCAGGCTATGGCTGCATTAATGCAATGGCAGGGATCTTTGAAGTTGTGACTTTATGAGACAAAAGCTAATTTCCTTTCCTTTGTTCATTATCGAGAGAGACTTCCAGCCGGGCGGAAAGCATGCTGCGCTAATCATTCCATTGAGTCGCCTCTAAAGTATGTAATGGATTTCACCGGGCTTTTCTCACAGGTAAGCAGGGCGATGTGACACGCACACCTCTGTCAACATGCCGCTTTACAGCGATCCTAATCCTCACAGAATACATATTCAGACGCAACGTCTACCGTGAGCAGAATAGGACAGACGTGTGAGGTTTCCCAGCTTTGTAGTGGAAGTTAACTCAAAATCAGCACCAACAAATATATCCTCTGCAGACTTCTAATACCAAAACCACTTTGCAACTCATTAAGAGCTGAACCCAATTTCACAAATGAGTTTCAGAGTTTGTGGGGGCCAAGTTAGGCATGTGACATAATGGGATTTCCACTTTTCCCTGAACCACATTCTGGCAGAGCATGAAGGGAAATTTTAGCATTCCATCTTCGCAGCGTTACCAGGATGCCACCCACAACACCTGAGCGCTCCCAATCAGGGACGTGTGTGTGTGTGTGTGTGTGTGTGTGTGTGTGTGTTTACTCTGCCACTCAGAGTCGTATCAGAAAGCAGCGAACGGGGCTGTAACGGTGATACAAGTAAAGCCATGTACCTCCTCCACTGCTGTCTGTCTGTCTGTCCCTCCTCCTCCTCCTCCTCCTCCTCCTCCTCCTCCTCTGTGCTTTGTTTGTGCTCATTTCATTCCGTGTGCAGCCTCCTGGCAGGCAGGTCAAGGTTTACCCTCGCACCACACACCATTTCCCTCACACGCCGCCCGGGGGAGGAACACACGCCGCGCGAGGCAAGGGCAAGCCCGAACAACACTGCCGCCATCACCACCTCTAACCATTCTGATAGGAGGACAGAAACACAGAGCGCCGAATCACACAGTCGGATCTTTGTCTTTTCTTCCGCTGATTACGCTTTGGTTTTCTTCGCTCTGTCTTTCTTTCCTCCCTTGTCCTTTATCCTATTGTACATTATCGATTTCTGTCTGGAGTAAGGTATATGTCTATTAGCCGACAGATTTAATAGAGCGACAATATAAAGCTACTCATTTGTTCCCCCCGTAGTGTAAGTGTTCATTTTGAGAGTCTGATACTAACCCTGGCTAGGAGCTAGTGCTGGAGTTTTAGCTGTAAATGGAAAACGCCTGTGGGCTTTTCATTTTCTGGGCCCAGACGTTCCCTTCATGGTGTCGGAGCCCTTGTGTTCACAGAGTTCATGTTTTGCTGCGGGGCTTTTTTTTTTTATTTTATCTCATAGCTTAGACTAGCAGGGCTTTAACTCCCAGAGGACTCCTGCGTAGCAACAGCAGAGATCAACAAAGTAAGTTTGTTTATGTTGGCTGTGTCCGCATGTTGTCGACTTATACATTTCTCAGTCTCCATTTCCTGCCTCTCCTTGCCCCAGGGGAAAGGAGCCCTCTAATTGGATCTTGTTCTAATTGAGCCTAATACTGGAGCTAACCGGAGTTGGGCCCTGTGGCTAATGAAGAGCTGAATCAAAACTAAGCACTAAAACTTTGGCTGTGTGTGTGTGTGTGTGTGTGTGTGTTCTGCTCTACATTCTATCATGAATGCATCATTACTCCTTTCGGTCTTTGCTTTTTACCTTATATTTTGTAGCTCACAGCAAATGGGTAATCTTAGCCGGGGAATAAGTGTTTGTGAGTAACGTAGACGGAGCAACATTCGTTTGTCAATTTCTCTCCTTTTTTTTCTTCTTCTTCTTCTTCTTTTTTTTAATGTAGGTTTGTGCCGCATAATTAAGATCGCTCGTAACTCACCCACAGACCCAAATGTACGTGTAGCACGCTAGAGATTCTCCAGAAGAAGCAACACGCGACAGCGTTACTGTCCAAAGATCTGCAACCGGGTGTTATAGTCTTCCCTTTGACTGGAGAGAGTAATGGGATATTTAGAAAAAAAACTTTATTGTAACTGTATAATTCCCTTAACGTGGCAAAATATCGCCCTGCTGGAACGCAGTAGGAGTGAGAGTTACTGCTAGCGCCATTGTCTTTACCAAGTACCATGTATTTATCTAGATGGTGACATAACTGAGTCCATGTCAAAGTCTTATATTTTAGGAGGTGAGCCTCAGTGTTATCACCAAAACATGCTGCACCAATCGTCTATAGGAAATGGTGTAAATAAAAAGAATTAAATTAACAATGGCCAAATTCTATTGAGCGGTTTCAGTTTCAGAGAATTTACTCTTATTCAGTCACCTGCAGAGGTCGTAGTCATATTTAACATAGTTAATAAAAACTATGCTGTTCTTATCTAAATCCAGACCAACAATTGCTAATACGTGGCTGAGGTCGGACTGGATGATGTAGTCTGCTCCTGGTTTGCATCAATGCCACTGCCCTGTGTGCCCTTGTCCAAACGGGACCACATCACACACACTGCAGCCCCGACGAAAACCCATTTTCAAAGGATTGATTTTTTCACTTATTCTCCTTTCCTCTGTCACACTAAATACCAATCCATTGGATACAAAATGAAACAAGCCAAGCACACACACTGCGGTTTCAACAGTCACATAGACAACAGAGAAATGGAAATGGATGACACCGAGGTTCGCCTGAGGGCTAGAAAAGAAATGACTTCTCTCATGCCTCAAGTTAGGAGACAGTCATCTTTTATATTTTCACCTATATGCAAATCATCTGCCCTCGTTAAATACAAGCAGACACACCATCCAGTAGTCGTCTGACATCTTTATCCACGATATATTATTTAATCACATTCTACATCATGGAGCCTTTCACGAGGAATCGGACATTCGTGTTTACAAAATGTGGGATTTGATCCAAGTGAGAACCGAATCCACGAAACTTGGTAGCAAACCGCCTTCTTTTTTTTAATAAAATCTTTACATTTGTAATTATTGTCATGGTACCAAACGCTTAGGACAGAAAAATTACAATATAAATGTTGTCTAAGAAATGCAACTTTCGTAAACGAGTAGTCTTTTAGACTTATTTTTTTTCCATTTTTAGATTTGGCAATGACGTTTTCTGTTTTTATTTTTATTTAAGTGTTCCATATATTATGACACCGAAACTGGGGCTTTGTAGCTTCGTACTGTATTTGTATTCAGTGCAGCCTTTTCTATGGCCTGATCATTTGAACAACGAAAGCTTTAATGAGTAGCTCCTTCAGAAGGACACACCGGTATGAACCTTTTTGCGGTTTAGAAATCGCACACAGAGCACCAGCTATCAGAGCTAGATATTTAAAGCAGGAAGTGAGTATAGCAGAAGTTAATATATAGTAACATAAATAGTTTTTTGCCTCTGCTTAATTTGGCACATGCAGCCAGACCACATACAGCTTAATTGAAGTTGACTTTTTAATCAACAATCTACTTAGCTGTCTTGGTTGATTACAAGTCCATTTTACACCTTCTTTGCGCGGATCTGGAAATGTATTTTAAGGAATATTAGCTGGCAACAGGCGGTAGCTCCAGGTGTCGCTGCTCCGCAGCAAACTGTTAGCCAGTTGGTACCAGAAATAAACTTGGGAATACTACAGTGTGCACTTGGAGCGTGCAGTTCAACTTTCTTTTTCTTCCACCATCTCGTCTCTGCTTTTAAAGAACCCCAGCCTGTAAATGGTAACAGGCGCTGCCATAACATAGCTGTGGTGGAGCTTTGGATTGGCCACACACGCTTTGAATCTATTCACTCCGCTCTGCGCCGTACAAAGTGGCGTTTTGGAAGCCGTCGCTGTTCAATCTCGATCTCCACATTGTGATGTATTTCCAAGCAGTCTCTATGGTTGGAGGTGGGGGTTTGGGTGTAGACACGGCACTCCAGGTGGGCCGAGCTGCGGCACCCCCCACTTCGCCATGTCTCGAGGAAGGAGTAGGGCGCGGTAAATGGTTCCAGAGCAAATGCAGCCTTCCAACAAACCTCCTGCCTCTGGGACGCAGCCCATGGGCCCAATGCGCAAAAGATTGGAAACACATGAGAGAAAGAACCCAGGGGGGGGGGCCTCCTGATGGCCTCTCAGGATAGCCCCGCTGCATGAAAGCGGGCTTTTCCGTTGAATGCAGGGACTCATTCATTCATGATTCATTTCAGGACACAAACATTTGGACATGTATGGACTTGGGAGAGTGCGCGTGTGTGTGTGTTTCCTACTCGTTCGAGAGTGGGATTGCTTTGGCTGAGTAGCCCTCCAGCCCGCGTCTCTTGTTAGTCGCCAGTGTCCAACACATGGTCAGAAAGCCAGTTCCTCAAGGGGGAGCCAAGTGGAACCGTATGGTGCGTATGTGTGGTTTATGCGTGTGCTTCCCCCCCCCCCCCCACAACACACACACACACACCTTGGCCCGCGGCTTCCTCCCGTGTTTCTTCTCACCCTGTGTCTCGAGGTGAGAGGGCGGGCGATAATGGAACACTCCCTGGCCCCCTTTAACAAATGTATTGAAAGGAGGAATCGAAAAACCCGTTAATGAGATTTCCCTCCTGGAGCAGTGCTCGGGGTTATTATTCTTATAATTTTCTTAATCTAATGAGTTACTCTAAGTTTATTTTCAAATGCATTTCCCCCGTTCGCCCTTTAGGGGTCCCGTTTTATTAGCCTCGGTTCCTCCAGCAGCACACAAACTTTATTAATAAATCAATTTACAATACTTTGGAGGAGCAGGAGGCGCCTTTTGAGACTCGAGCAGCCAGGAACCTTCAAACCAAACAAACAAAACGCTCATGGAGCAACGTGTGAAGCGGCACAACCCACGGTATTTATATTTGTGTTTATCTTTTTTTATTTACCTCATAAGATGGCTCCTGGCTTAGGGAATGGACCATGAAAATGGCTGCTCTCCTGTGCCTGCAGCGCTCCGTATAGATTGGAGTTTTTCATGTGGCAGTTAGGCTGCTGGGATCTACACCCCGGGGGGGATGTGCTCTCATTAAGGACAGTTGCTCTGGGCTCTTTTGCACTGCTTCCTGTGGCCACTGACCTCCTTTTCACCCATGGGCTTGCAGCTATACCACACAGCTCCACTTCTTGGTCTCCCTGTCACTCCCAACAACTCCCTGGGGGCAGTCACGTGACTCGAGTGACTCCTGACCCGCGTGGCCTCCTGAAACCCCTCCCTCAGTGTCGGCGAGTCGGTTAGAATGATCACAGGCAGCATCCGGGTCACATTTCCCCCCCCCCTCCCCTGAAAAAAAAAGGAAAAATGGCGGTTATGTCCTTGGGCTTTTGAAAGAGGGATTTTCAGTCGACAGTGTCAAAACATCATGTCAGAAATGGCCATCCTAACGTGTCATCTTAAAGCAGTACAGCTGCAATATTACTCATGTGGAGAAAGTTGGAGCAAGCCGTGAAATCTGTCATTTCGGCAACGGTCACTGAGAGCAAACTAGTGATAGAAGGCCCCCCCGTCTCATTGGCCCTTCCACCTTGAGTTCACGCAAATGCTTGCTGCCTGGGTGGACACAAGCAGGATAACGACGTAGCTTCGTCACCGGCGTCCCTGAGCCATTTCCTCCAATGTCGTGGTTTATTTTAGCCACATGACAAACTAGCTAGTGAGGAGCACCTAAAGGTGATCTACGACCCTGACACAGGTAGTTAATCATTGAATAAAAAATAAATAAAAAAAATACATTACTGAGGCCTCGGGGGTATTCTAGTTCTGCGCCTGGAGTGTGCAGAGAAATAATCGATAAAATCCCCCTGATCTTTTTTTTTTTTAATTAAAAGGCTAAAAGCCTGATGCTCCCCGCTTGGCGGGTGTAGTCCAACACTGGCTTCATAGCATGGAACACATTTTATAAGCGGAACATGTTATGCTCACACACGCACCATTAGCGCATGAGGGGGACAGGGTCTATAAGAGGGTAGGCTGTGGGGCGGCCCTGCACAGCTGATTGGTGGATTGAGATATCAGACCAGTTCTCATCAGCCCCATCCATACTTACAGCTGCAGGCGAAACAATTTTGTCCTCCACAAGTAAGCAATTAGATTATATTCCAACATGCACACGCACATAGAGAGCCTCCACAAAACCGTACTACCCCTGTGCAGCATTCTCCCTTCCTCGATATGACACTTGCTTCCTCCATATGTGTGAGCTTTTGTTAACACAAGGATGCGAGCAGACACACAAACACACACATACGCACCCTGCAGGTATAAGGTTCCAGTTGGTATATCTCTGTCTCTAAGCCCCAGTTTGATGCCCTAGTCTCATGGTATCCAACCCCCACTCTGCAGCCCCTCGGGCCTTTGCGTGCGTGTAACATGGCTACTGAACCAAGAGGGCATTGTTTCTCTCCAGCGGGGTTTCATAATTGAACGTTCACATTTATGCACTCATTCAAATGGATACTAAAAGTGGAAGTGAAGCACGTAACTGTGTTCTACACTTGAATTTTCCACGGCAAAAAATTGAAACGCAAGATGGAGCTGAGAGATTAAAATCGCGAGGCAGCGCCTGGAAACATTTCGGGTGGACGTACACCATGCAGCAGAAGAGGTCCTGATCAGAGGCTGCAAGAGTTGATACAACTCTGCTCAACCTGAATCAGGATGTGGGTTTCCATAGGCATAGGTTTCCATGTGTGTGTGTGTGTTGAGGAGGGGTGGGGGGGGGGGGGGGGGGGGAGTGAAGGGAAGAGAAAAGACAGCGGGCAGCGGGGACAAACCCGTCAGCCACTCCGATCACATCAGGTCTGTCGGGACACATTGGAGCACAGCGAGCCTGATGGGATATGCCCCCCGGGGGGTTGCGAAGCAGGCCAGATGACATACAGACGCAGGGGCAGGCAAAGACGGAAGGAAGGAAGGAAGGAAAGAGGATGGCACATTCTTCCTTGAGAACACAATATGTTCCAATAACAAGCACGCAACTGTGTATGGTAACCGTGACTACATCATCGTGCACTAATTAACGGGAACACCACGGCGTCACTGGCGTACGTGAAAGCCTCACACACCCGTGCATGCACGCCATAATGATGTCGCCATAAACATGTAGCCTGGATCGCACACCAGATAACCTACATCTTCAACAACACAGCACATATGTTAATGTGAAAGCATGATGTTTGCGATGCATATGCTTCCGCGTGTGGGTAAATTGGCGGACACGCTTGGGTACATATGTCCGCGGGGACTAAATAAGGAATAGACACTTCTCTTCTCACTTCTCATGCTTGTATTTTAATTGGGGCATTTATTGTTTTGTGGTGGTGTTTACTTCCTTAAATTAATGCACGTTTAAAAAAAAAATGCAGCATGTTTCAAGGTTTATATAAAGCTAAATTATGCTTTCAGGCATTAAGTTGCCAATTAACATATCTTTATGGCTGTGGGATATGCCCGTTGAAGATGCTTTTACATTTTCACACTAATCAAGTTGACTCTAACATGTTGGATTTCAGTTTGATTTGCTTTCATCACAAATATTGTTTCCCCCCACGGCGTGTGTGTGTGTGAGAGATGAGTGTGTGTGTGTGTGTGTGTGTGTGTGTACTCAAATAGAGTTGTGTTAGTGAATGTGTCCGTGTGTGTGTGTGTGTGTCTCTCTATTGGTTGTCCATGGCACTGTCATGTCACCCAAATTGTTCTTTTGTAAATCACAAGATGTATATGTGTGTGTGTGTGTGTGTGTGTGTGTGTGTAAGGAAGGGGGTGGTACAAGGACAAAATGAACTAATGTTGAATATTCCGTATTGGTTTTACTGTAATTCTTTTCTAATTCTTAGTTTATTCAATTTCATCTCCTTGAGGCTGGTAGGTATGGAAATGAGGTCTGTTCTTTTTCTTTCTCTTTTTTTTTTTTGCCTGTGTAAATTGCAGCGATCACCTCAAGCCTTTTGAACAAGATTACCCAGATGGCCTTGCGTGGTGTGCCTGAAGTTTTATTTTCCTCCTTTGCCTGCTTTTCCTTCTTGGCTCCAGGGGAGAGGAGAGGGAGCTGAGAAGCCTCCTGAAGACTCTGGGCAAGGCCGGGAGGCAGCAGCTGTGGCAAAGAGAGATCTGGGGGAAGAAGAAGAAGAAGAAGAAGAGTGAGTTGGGGAGGGAGCGCTTGGGGGTGGATGAGACTGGTGCAGAGGGCGTAGTTGTGTGCATGTGTGAGAAGGGGGGGGGGGGGGGGCACTAAAATCTAAAGCTGAGAACACCAGCTATTATGAACACTACCCCCTACCTGGCTCGGCTGTCGAGGGGACCGGAATAACCCTTGGAGTACTCAAAGTGGGGGCTCGTGGGGTGAGTGCAGTCTGGATGGGAAACGGAAGAACTTGGATGTGGGGGGTGGGGGGTGCGGGGGGGCTGCTACGTGAACATGTGTTTGGAGTAAAGAGTTGTTTACACGACATCACCACATCACCAGTCACATTAGCTATACTTACAATTCAAACGGCTCCTGTAAACGTCGGGATTTGGTGAAAAGCGTGTTAAATAGCAACCGCCTGCCCAGGTGATCTTTGTTGTGTGCGAGTGGTGGGATTTGTCATTGGGTTTCCACTCAGCGTGCCCTGGACATAATCTGCTGCTGGTTTTTACCCCCGAGGAAGAATAACATTTTAATACATTAAGGTGGCACTGAGATAGAGAATTATGCAGCGTTAAAGTGTTCACCTGTTTATTATTCCAACATGCAAGCGCCTCCGTCCGCACTAATCTCCAAAAGAACACCCAACACCCAGATTGCTGATCTTGGCTTGGGGGCAACGCCGAGAGGAGATTCTCACCTGAGATAAGGCGGGGGGGGGGGGGGGGGGGGGGACAGGGAGAAGGAGGGTGAGGAGCTGCATATATCACTTAAACATACTTACAAAAGCAGGGTGTTGGAGGAAAGGCGGAGGGGAGACAGTGAGTCTTCCACTCCGTCCTCTAGAAGAGACACCCGTCCAAAAGAAATGCTTTTTATTTTTGGTGCAGACACTTTTGCAGGTGTTGTTTGTCAAGATTCAAAATGTAGCAAAGAAGAAATGAAATAACAAATGTCCCAGCACGTAACCCCCCCCCCATGGCCAGGCTTCTCCCAACACGGAAGAGTGTCGTTGGATCATAAAACCTTGTGTGTTCTTTCAGCGACAACCTCTCAACTGATGCCAAAGAGTCCACAGTCTCCTATCACTGTTTTCACTCCCTCCATGTGTTTGTTTTGTTAAGGTTTTTTGCTTTCCATCATAATGAATCACTTTTTTTTTTTCATCTTGTTCTTATTTATGCTCATGGCTGGAGGTAGAATGTAGTGGTTGATGAGGGGCTGAAATGAACTGAGCCTTAGCCTCAGCCCCGGGGGCTGGCGCATATCTTAGCATAAGTGATGGCTGACCGCAGGGCGAGAGCCGAGCTGAGAGCGCCCCGAGGACAGCAACTCTGACAGATCATGTATTTATAGGTCTGTTGAAAGACCTCTATTGTGTCCCACATAGCCTCGGAGCATGTCTGTCCTCTGTATTATAATAAAGCCGCTGGCCTTATCGCTATGATGGATGGGTGGCCCTCGAATGGCAAGCTCCAGAATCATTAGAGGACTTCTAACATGCAGGTCTACCCATGTGAAAGGCTGGCGCTACCGCTGAGCAATACACTGCAGTTGAGACCTTTTAATCAAGGATAGGTAGCCCTTATTAATTCTTACCCAAGGGAGGGAGGGAGAAAAGGGAGGAATGGAGTGAGGGAGGGGGCTGATGTTTGCTGATGTTTTCGCCGAAGGAGACTTTTGCAATTATCTTCAATGGCTTAAAACGCCCTCCAGGCTTTTTCAATACAGGTTAGAATGCTGCACCTATAGCATTTTGAGGCAGCGTCACCGGTCAGATCTCATTGCCGCTGACATTATTTACAGAAGCCAGCATTCCATCACACTTCCACTGAGCGATGCGGCTTCGGTGTAAAATGTGTGGCCCGTGAAGGTAGAACCGAGGACAGCATATGTATTAGGAGAGAAACTGTTTTTAAAAAAACACTAAACAAAAAAAAAAAAAAACAGAAAAGAGAAGACAAACTGAACTTGCTTGAATATGCTCCGCACCCGGAAAAAAAAAAAAATACAGCTTGACTTTTTTTCTGCGCCTTAAGCCTCACAAGCAGAGTGGTGTTTGAGCTGTTTCCCAATCTCATGTTCTTCTGTTACCTCTGGAGTAGAATATAAATGATTCCCTCTCAGTGTACAGTGTATGCCAAGGGGCCTGCAGCAACCATGGTCCGGTCTAAAATTCTTCACTGCAAGTGCACCATAACTCAAGGCATGACTGATAAATAAACAATGGGAAGTGCAGCATGTTTGCACTACCACAAATCCTCCACATGGAGCACTGTCACACGTTAGCCCGATCACCAGGAGGTGAGTAGATGGTCAAATGAAAGTTGGAGCAACAAATATCCAACGTTCAAGTGAGTAAAGCCAAGTGTATTCATTCCGTACCATGGTGCAGGATGTTTGTATATAGATCAGTAGAGAAAATGGTGGAAATGCACTGTACACTGACAGGAACTTAAATACTTCTAGTTTTAAGTATGTATCTGCAGTTTATTATGGTGAGTACCCATTTGATCCACTTTCCCTTGTTATTCAAATATAAACATTGTAAGGAAATTGAATCTGACCTATGTGATGACTTTTTCTCTAACAGGTTAAAACTTTGTGATGAGTCCTAAAGATTTCAATCCTTGTTTATTTCAAATTTGCAGATGTTAGCCAAAATAATGTACTCACTGAAATGGTGCGCATGGTAAACGTTATTCTTGGCAAGCATCAGCGCGTTTACCATTGTGAGCTTATGTTAGCATGCCGACATAATTATTATCTCACAATACCACTGTGCGTAAGGACAACCTAACAGTGTAGCTATTCTGGCTGTAGACATTAGTTGATCTACAGGTGCATTGTGTAATGTCTGCCCACATGTTTCAAACAAATAGGAGGCAGCATTTCACCACTTCCCACCCTGCTGCTGCTGCTGCTGCTGCTGTCCAGGTCTGGGGTGTGGGCAACGGGGAATGGACCCCAATGCAGACGTATCCCATCGCCATTGGAGAGAAGATCATGTGGGTATTTCATGGTCTTTACTCCATGATTTGAACATCTTCCAGCCTATTTCGTCTAACGATGAGCTGTAATTTCAAATGATCTATTTACTGTTTAATGACAAAATGAAAGGTCTGATGATTAAATCAGTGCAATAGAATGAATAATTGTATTCCTCTGATTTTGTGTGTTTTCATGTTCCAGCTTTAATCCTTAATGTTTCTGACTGAATGTAATTTGCCAGGCTCAACGCCCATGTGCCGTCCTCTTTCGTTGCCTTTTATACGCCTCCATGCCTCCACTGGTAACCCTGTGCTTAGCATCAAATTTCTGGGAATTGTGGGTAATTGCCCTGGGCAAAGTCTGTAGAAATCCAGACTTGCAGCCAATGTCCTTAAAGATTTCAAAATATCTGTGAAAGAGCCCTCAAACACGCCACAATTTGACAGTGGGACAGCCCCAAAGTTTCACAGACTTCACAGAGGCCAGCCTCAAGGTCTCAGAGTCAGTGACTGTGGACATTGGGATGGACACATTATCATCATTATCAAAAGCCTACAAGCTAGAGTCCAACACAATAAGCACAAAACAGCAGACAACAACAACACCAACAACAACAAAAAACACCCGGGACTGGTCGCCAGTCAATCACAGCGCTGACACAGAGCCAAACAACCATTCACTCTCAAAGTCACACACCTACAGGCAACTGTAGAGTCGCCGACTAACCTAATCCCCAGAGGATGTCTTCGGACGGTGGGAGGACCCGGGTACTCAAGAGCACCCACGGAGACACGGGGAGACACAGGGAAACCATGCAAACTTCACACAAAAAGGCCGCTTGGACCTTCTTGCTGTGAGTAGACAGTGCTCACCACCACACCAAGGCCCAAAACTCTATTTGGATTATTCATGTGGTGCTAAATAGCCAATGCTAATGTGCAGTCTCGTTTTAGACTCTAGCCATCTTTGTGTGACCCGGTAATATTTTATGAGCCAGAATAAACTGGAAAATCAAATCACAACAAATAAAAGATGAATAAAAGCCACCCAATACAATCAACACATGCAAGATGGCTGCTCTATCACTCCCCAGTTGGAACAGGTGATTGAGGGGATCGGCCCTCGCCAAGCAAGACTGATAAAAAATGCATTTCAAAGCATATTCAGGATTAAAAACTAAAAGGTAGAATTAAGCAGGGCTTACCCAATCAACTGCTCTCAGGTGTGTGAATCACCAGGATGAAATACCCAGGTACGCATCCATAAGCTCTGCTCCTTAACCTGGGTCCTAATAGCGGGCTGCCCTTTCACCTGCCTTGCCACATTTGCCTTTCCTGTGCCACACCAAGTGGGGGCCTTAACTTCAACGTGATTGACAGGCCCCCGGACGCTACAGTGACTCGTTACCCCGCGGGAGGTACGAGCAGTAAGGAGACGGGATGGGCCGCGGCTAGCTGGTTAGCTTCTGCAGCAATGCAACATAAAGACATCTTTGAAAAAATGTCTACGCTGTTCACATACTGTTGATGATTTTTCTCGTATATTCTCTGGAGTCTTCTGAAAATGACATTGTTAAAAGAAGCGTCTTGCGACTATTTCTGAGGAGTCAAAGAAACTATTAGAAAAGCTAATGCATTTGAACGAAGAAAGGCCATTGTTGGCTTTTGCTACTAGCCTTTAACCTCCGGTGTTATTTCACTTTACAAAAAAAAACGCTGCCAGAATATCCTGTCCCACCTAGATGACGTAACCACAATGGACGTTCTTAAAGCCTACTGGGTTACAATCTGTTGTACAATAAACGTGGATTATTACAAGCTGCCTTGGGGTCCCGCAAAACACAAAAAGAACTTTGGGAGCGTTGAAGTATGTGGTACTGCAGAAACTAGAGGAACGAGGGTTTCTCTTTTACATGCTGCCTTCATCTCATGCAATTTCAATCACAAGAACCCATCTGCACAGGTGCTGAGCTCCACTTTTTGTAATTAGACTGGCTCCTTTGTCACATTAAGACTTGTATTTCTATAACTCAAGCAAAGCCACTGTGACATATTATTCCAATGGAGACTGTACATTGAGCCATTATCCTACCAGCAAGTGTCCACCCAAAAACATTTGAGGCCTCAAAGACTGTGCAGGAATTCATCACACAGATGAACTAATTTCTCCACAAGAAATAATGTCTAGAAATATGTGGCCATTATATTATAATAAAGGTATTTATGAGCCTTCAATCTCACAGCCTCACTAGGCGATATCTTTGAAAATGTGAAATCAGCTCCGGAGGCTAAGGGAGGGGAAGGAGGAGAGAGAGAGAGAGACAAAGAGAGAGAAAGAGAGGGAGAGAGACAGCGAGAGAGAGAGACACAGACCGAAATGGCAAGGGAGAGGTGTGGGAGTTGTGTTTTGCTTTTTTGCCATGGGTTACATTTATAATTATCTTGCTGGCATGAAATGGCCGAGGGGCTTTTTCAATAAATAAAGGTAGGAGGCACCTACAGCACAGAATATTACCTACAGATCAACACAGAACAAGAGAGAGAGGACCGCAGATAGAAGAAGACTAAATCCAGAGTACAATGTAAGTCAGCTAATAAGTCCATTTAGTTCAGACTTTCTTTCGGAGCAGTAGCCACTGCTTGCACTGCGCTGCCCAAGTGAGCTCCATGAGGGCTGCAGATTTGAAGAGGAGGTGAACGAGTCCATCCACTGACCTTCACCAGTGGTGAGTAAGCAGAGCCTGGGGAGCGAGGGAAAGACGGCCACTTTCTCCGGGCCCTACTGTGCCTTTTGATGACTGGAAATAATCACTAGAGAGAAAGCGAGGGAGAGAGAGATGATCACAGAAGAGAGGAGGATCTCAAATGACTTTATTCTTCTCAACCATCGCCCCCCCCCCCCCCCCTCCCCCCTGCCCTTCTAAAGGACTGGAAGTCAGCCTCTTAATACCATTCATCTTTTCACCAACAGGCTGTGTCCGGAGAGGAGGATATCTCTAATTCCTTTTCAAGTTAGTCTGAATCCAGGAAGTGAGAAGAGATAAGGCTAAACAGGGTCTCATTATACATTATACTTAGGCTGCCCCACAGGTAACACACTTCACATAGGATGCACAAAAAAGTACAGCTGGATTAAACACTCATTCGGTCTTTTTCTCTCGCTCTCACACCATGTTTTATTTTAGGAGAACAACAACCATTTATATATAAACCTCATCCATTTGGATTCATGTAGCTTAACAAAGCTATATATATATATATATATCAGTTAATGGGATGAAAGAATTGATATAACTTTCATGTCTGAACAATAACCTGCAGCAAGAGAGGAAAGCAGCTAGCCTTTAAAATAAAATAAAAACAAGGTGTTTTTTTTTTTGGTGTGCTACGCTAAGCTCAGCAGCTGCCTGTAAATTTATATTTATTGTGGAGAAATGATAGTTATTTCCATCTTCTCATTCACTTACCCGAAGAAAAACTATTCAGGGTTAATTAGAAACTATTCATGAAACCTCTTTGCAAGTTAATGAAAATGACTTTTAAAATATTTATCGGGCAGTATTTGGCTCAATTTAAATTTTTAGACGATGGATAGTTATTAGGTTGAATATTGGAATTGTTGTATTTTGGTGTAAATCCATCTGTGATTCATCGCCTCAAACACATAAATGCTGAACTGAACTTATTTGAACTGCAAACTAAAATAGTTATCGCTGAGTGTTGAAACGTTTGATGTGAATACTTTGATTTGATGATTGAGAGCAAAGCCTCGCTGTGTACCACTCACAGTTGCACCTCTGGCCTATGAGAATAACAGTCAGTCAAAAGCGAATCTGGGGCAAAGGGGCCTGAAAGGGAGACATATAGCATAAACCGCAGATAGCCAAAGAAAGTGAAGATTCTGCCAAAAGGGATGAAGACAAGACGACAGGGCTCCATGTGGGATTTCACTTTGGCTTTTGGCCCTGCGGGGATATGTGGAAGCACAACTGACAGGACTTGCGTGGAGAAGTCGGCTTCATTCAATATAACTAAGTAAAGAATGCCCCATGCAGCCACCGATGCACCAGCAGGAATCCTCCGAGGTAAAATATTGCCGCGGTAAGAGTTAGCTTTAGAGAGCTAAAACCACAAAACAAAAATTTGACCCTAAACGCGTTCAGGATGCGATTAAGACTCTTCAGTTAGGATCGATGCAGGTTATATATTGGGACTGAGGGAATTCGTTTGTAACTTTGTGTACAAAACAGTGAACAGACACCAGGACAACTTTAGTTGAGATTTATTTCACTTTGTTCTTTTTTTTGCTACAATCCTCTTTACTCAAATCTAGGGAGCGTAGGTGGGTCAGTCATGTTAGAAATACTTTATATCCAACTTCATATCAATATGCGCAACAAGTAAAAGTGATCTTGGATTGGGGTGGTACAATAATCTGTTCAGTCACGTCTGAGGCAAGTTTGCTTTAAAAAGATTCAATGTAAAAAACACAAACACATATACAATGATCAAATTTACAGGTTATGACTCTGTTATGAATATTATGATTCAATAATTCCAAAGCTAGTACATGGGGGGTGAGTGGTTCATACTCCCCAATGAGGCAAATGGTGTGAAGTTATAATCTACTGAAAAAAAATCTTTATTCGTACAGAATGGTCCGGGATTTCCGGGTGTCATTTTAATGATGCTAATTTCAACTATTTAATGTTATAATCTAATAAAATAACTTCCATTAAAGTAATAAAAAAAAAAAAATCCACTTCATTGGTATCACAATATTTAACGTCATGATAATTGTGAAAAAACACGCGTTGTTGAAACTAACTGTTTATGACAACTGAGACATTCTGTACTGTAAGCAACAACTTATTGACCTTTATACAGCGAGGGATAAAAACAGACTTGATTTGCCAGACACTTTGCCAGTGACATCAAAATCAAGTCACTGGTAACAAGCTATGGAAGATACTACATAAGCAATAAAAGCCTTTTTTAAATTTATATGGGTATGGTAGAAATCATATTCAACCTAATGTAGGCTCCAAGTTTTAAAACAAACTTTTTTTGGGGATCCAGCGTATATAAATCCTTTTTTAATTGGTTTATGGGGGGCTCGACATTCACAAATGTCCTTGCAATCTCAAACTTAACAAACGTCTTGTATCTTCTTATGGCAAAAAAATCTCCCCTCCTTTTTAAATTCTCTAGATGGTTCTCAAGTTTAAGAAAACAAAAACATCAACAAGGAAACAAAAAAACAAAAAAAAACAGTCCACAGAGCTCTGCAGCGTGGAGCGCTCTGCCGCCACAGAAAAAAAGTCTAGCACCTCCTGCTGCTCGGGAAGTTTCTAGTCCAGCTGCTCCTGCTTTATCCTGTTTGAATTGGAACCTCGCTGACTCGTCCTCCTCAGTTCCCTCCTCAGGACATACTCGCTGAATTGGGACGAGTCCACGCCTCCGCCGCAGGAGCCGGCGATCTCGAAGCCGCGTTGCTGGAGGCGCTCTAGGACCTGGAAGAGGTGGAATGAGAGTAGAAGGAGAGAAGATGTCAGTGGAGACGTAAGAGCATCGTCTTTTATGAGCCGTCACTGCCAACCGCTTTCAAGAAGCCCCCTAAAAAAAAAAAAATCACCCACGGAAGAGGCTAAGACACGAACGTCTTTTTGTCCCCAGGAAAACTGGAGAGGACAGAATCATCTGAAAGCCCTTTCTTTGGTGTGTTGCAGCGTTGGAGAAACTGCTGTGAGACCTTCACCAGGAGCCTCTCGCTTCGCCCCGTGCCTCATTTTCATTGTTTCGTTGCGTGTTTGTCGGCGCGCCCCGTGAAGCCGGTCCTGATCATGCAGCCTTGCAGACATCTACAGACGTGCCCGGGGGGGGGGGCATAGGAGGGGGGCTGTAGGATCACATTCCAATGAAGAGGCCCCAGGGAGCTGTGAGGCTTTCTCTCTGCCACTTGGCTCAATGTGGGCCGCCGAGCAAAAAAAAAAAAAAAAAAAAAACGCCTCTCCCCATTTCTCCCCCAGCCCCCCAGGCCCAAGCCTCCGTCAAAACTACAAAGGTCCCCCTGCTGCTGGCAGCTCTCTCTGCCCCCTCCCTTCCTTCTCTCCAAAACCCCCGCCCTGCCTCCATTAGCCGCAGATACAGCATCCACCGCCGGCGTGCTTTAATAACCAAACAGGATTATGGGCCCTGCCTGGGGACAACCTGCCAGGGAGCATGCTCACTCTCTTGCTTGCTCTCCACGACTCACACACTTCACAGACGGGTTTGTTTGTGTGTGTGTGTGTGTGTGTGTGCGCGTCTTCCGAGGGAGATTTGACTCCCTCAAATGGAGACACAGTCCAACGTCATTGCGAAACCTTTTCCAATGTGCCTCTACCCGATCGTTTATTGATGCGGATCGGAGCAGTTTACCATCAATGAATTAGTGTAATCTTCAATATGTAACCAGGGGAATACAATATTGGCAAATGCATTCTGAATATAGAAGATGAATTGAACACTTTGTGTAGACAAAGCGTTATTATTCTTATTAGAGTATTGTTTAAGCTTGACATGGATGGTTTCCCTTCTCATTACCTCTGAAATGATCATTTTAAATCCTTCAATACAGAATATATCATGATATATTTGGATGATAAAATACTGGAGTTTGGAGTTTTGCTCCTCTAGAAACCACAACTTCCCCAACAGTTTATAAGTCGTGATTAAAAAAACAGTAAAAGGTATTTTTGATTGGCACAATAACCTCATATGGCATATCTACTTCTCTAACCTATTACTATGTATTCTTATTATTATTCTTTATTCGGTGTAGAACTACTACCATGCAAATCCTCAAGGGATTGCATCTTGTGGATCTGCAGATCGATTATTTGGTAAGACATCTTACCAGAAATGTCTGCCGTAGTGTTTCGCTGCATCCTGACACGCCCACTTCCCCTTTCTGTTTGCCACCTCAGTTTGAGGATCACGTGACTCTATACTGTGATTCAAGAGGTCAGCTGCTTACTTGATGGGTTGAAATCCAACTTGAACCCACTTACTGTTCCTTTTGCGTATGTCGGCGCCGAAGCCAACAATTGAGATGACTTATGGATTAAGCTGATTGGTTTCGCATCCATTCATACACACGAGAAGGGTGAGTCGAGGACCCAGTTATGAGCTCTGCCAAAGGATGCGTGATATTGAAGCTGACCGTCCACCGGCTCCGGAGACGAAGACCGAATCATTATTGCCGTCAGATCACAGAAAAGTGAAGATAGATGTAAACTTGCGTAATGATGACTTTCTAAATTGATGCTTTGATGAACTCCTCAAAGAACTCCCTCTTTTTCCGCAAGGCTGTTCTTGTGACTCGATTAGATTAATAAAAGATATGATTTTGAAATCAGTAAAATTAAAAAAGTCTACAGCATTACTGCGGATGAAGAAAAATAAATCGGGGTGAGCAGATCATCACCTCTGTCAATGCCTGGGGCACAAAAATGTAGAAAAGCATACTTTTAGTGTTTCTACTTATTGAGAAAAGTTTAGGCGAGATGCCCCCCCCACCCCCCCCCCCCCCCCCAGCGGCCCACGCTCCTCATTACCTGGACAGAGTTGAGGTGGCAGTACCCGTTGAGTGGGAAGCGGATGACGTGCGTGGAGTCATGGTTCCAGCCGGCATTGACAGAGTTGCACATGACGTCGCCGATCTCCGGAAACACGTCTTCGATGAGGGCCTTGTCCCCGCTGAGCGTGATCCTCTCGCCCAGGTCAGGCGCCACGCGCACCACCAGGCACTCGCAGGGGCGCGACACCCGGCTCAGCTCCTGGTCCTGGCGCCAGCTCTCCAGCTCAGCCAGCATGGGCTGCAGCTGGAAGTACCGCGCCTCCTCGTACAGCAGGCTGTAGTCCTGTTGGGAGACGGCGCCGCCGACACGTCAGGATATCGTGTAGGTCTGTATGGCCAGCGGGTTTCAAAACGCCGACCATGTGAGCCCATATCAGGGCTCATGTCTAATAAAAGTTATTATGTCCAAATAATAATGAAACGGTTTCTATTTAATCGCCATTTTAAGTGAAGGTGAATGTAGTCGTTTTTTCATACACGAGAGTTTGTGGAGAATATATAAAGCAGAGTGTATAAATATCTACCACAATGAAACTGTGAGAACAGTATGTGACTCATGCTGGGTCATAACGGTCAACAGTGGGAGGGCTGTGAGCTTTTCTGCATACTTTGGGTTGTGTCAGTATCCTAATATAATGTGTGGAAAAGGCATTCGAGTTTTCATTTATAGATTGTCAAAATTGCCCATAGTTGTTTCTGTTATACATTCTATATGTTTCTGTTATTCTGTATATATATATAAGCTCTGTAATTGCAGAAGTAAATATATATATTGTACAATACGTCTCCTTTATTTAAAGGCAGAGATCAGTTCACGGTTGTGATTCTCTCTCGGATGTGCACCATAAACCAAAAGGAATGCGCAAAGTAGTTTTAAAAACGGCTGTTCTACATGAACAAGCAATAAACCCAGGCGAAAACACCATTCAGCAGAAATTACAAAGGATCTAGAGTAGAGGAGACTCGGTGCGACATGTAACACAGGGTTGCATGTGGTGAAGGAGCAGATCCTTTTACCCGCAGGACTGCAGGGTCTGAGTATCACCACACTCGAGTTTTCTCAGGCTCCTCTCCGAATCTGCTCGATGTGAACGTAACCTCAGGTTGAACTTCAGTCGCTCTTTTGTCTTTGCTTGTTTGAGCCGACACACTTTGCAGTGATTGAGTCACGCTGCGGACAGTCCATCAGATAATGCGGTTATTTGTTTCCTCCCGGGGGCAAGTTAAGTAATTACTGACTAAATGACACATAAGAGTAATAAAAGTGTGGGGGGGGGGGGGGGGGGGGTGGGGGAGAAGTAATGCTAATGTCCCACATACAGTGTCACCCTTGATGGACACTCGGCTCAAGAACACGGAGCGCTGATGAAATCTGCCATATCTATTTGCCTCCATCTGGACTTGTGTTTTCTCCTTCTGACAATCTTCAGTCACTAAGACCTGGAAGGGACCAAAACCAGAAGAGTAAATGCGCTACGATCTACGAGCTAGCTCTTTAGCATGGGGACCGTTTGCAGCAAGTCGAGGAGCGCCCGGCGACCAAATGCTTTCCACGGCCTGAGCGTTTATTGTGTGCGACTGCTGACTGGCTGACTGGCTGACTGGCTGACTGCTGACTGGCTGACTGGCTGACGGGCCTTTACAGGTTTCCACGACGGACTCCCACTCACTTTGAAGTCTTCTGGGATGAGGAGCTTGGACGTCCTGAGGAAGTTGAGGATGTAGCGGAACATGTGTCCATCCCTGTCGATGAAGTAGTGCTGCTTCAGGCTGTCCAGGACTATGGGCTCCGTGCCATCAAAGAGACGACCGATTCTAGGGTCGGGGGAGGGGGGGGGGGGGCAGAGAGGGAGCGGGGGGGACAACACGTCAACATTGTCAATTTCAAATGCCTTGATATATTGCGTTAGTTGTGAAATAATAGAATACATTGTCCAGAAACTGCCCTTGAGTTTATGTTTCCAGGGAGACAGAAACAAAAAATGATAATGTTAAGCAGTTGCATAAGCAAAGGGATGTGACTCAATCATTGTCTCAAGCTCTGAAATGTTTTTTTACACCTTCGCACAGACGTGAACACTTTACCGAGCTCCTGACACGCATCAACCACGATGAGAAGGAAGGAAGGAAAATAATGAAAGACAGACGGAAGGAAAGAGTGAACGAAAGAAGGCGAGAAAAGATGAAAAACAGAGGTGGTCTGAAAAGGTCAGGGCCAGCTGGTAGCTGATTGCCTGAGGCAGGGTGCCAGTCACCCTCGGGCCCCCGGCCCCCAGCGACAGTTCGGCCTCCCAGCCTCCAGATGGCCCCCCATGCCCTTTGGCCCTTTACTGCTTGCCGTGACATCTGTCAGAATAACCCAGGAAGCTTTTGTCTGCGCGCTGCATTCTGCACTCCGACAAATTGTTTACCCGCCCCGGAATAACTGTGGGCTTCACCAAGACGAGGAAATTCTGTGATACGACCCGCCGAATCCAGAAGCAACTGCCGCCGCAGCTTGGTTGGGTGGGAGGAGTAAACATTTCGTTTATACCCAGTCTCTCCGCCAAGTGCACCCATGAGACATTTCCGTGATTTGACGAGAGGTGACATTTGACTGTTGAATGTCACAGGATGACATTAAACATTAAACAGGATGACATTCTGACGCTGAGAAATCGGGCTCGAAAAGGAAGACGCCAGAATCGCTCCGCAACCCCCCTTCCCTCTCTCAAGCTGAGAGCGAGGCACAACAATTCACTACCAGCCCCCACCCCCCCCCCCCCCCCCCCCCCAACCCCCCAACATTATTCCACACATGAAACACAGATGCACAGCAGAGCACACTCACCGGGATTCTGGGAATTTTGTCAAGGTGGCCAGGCTGCTGGTGTACATGTGCCCCCCCACATCAATGTGCACGGGGGCGTTGGACTTGGTGAGCTGTGCAGCTGTTGGGATGCCCTGGTTGCTCAAGGGAGACACCGGTGATCGAGTGATCATGGGCCTGGACATGCTGGAGCGATGATCCTGTAAAACACCACAGAGGGGACAAAAGAATCGCTCAATTCAAAACACGGGGGGGACACAGTTGTTAATATTGAGGGAATTACAATTTCTGAGGGGAAGAAACCCCCCCAGGTTTTTTTTTATATTTCTGCAACACGGCACACTCCCCAGGCTGGAGTGCAGAGTGCGAGGGAAGATTTTCATCTCTGCAAGTGAGATCAGCCTGACCTTGACCTGGATGTTGCCAAAAATCCACGAGCACCCGTTCCTGTGGGCCATTATCTCCAAAACCAAATTAATTTGGAGCATTCATTTCGTAGAAATGAGCAATAAAGACTCTATAATAGGATTCGGGGAGACTGTTAACCTACAAACACCATTAAGAGACAATGTCTGTGAAGCTCTGAGAAGAGAACTACTTCTGCTAAAGTGTCAGACCCTGAGTGAAGGTGGCAGTCTGAGACACCTCAGTCTCTGGGGACTTTCAAAGAGTTGGAGATCGCAAACAGTCTGTGAAAAAACCGAAAGCAGGAAACGCGCGTCTGTGCGTGCGTGCGTGCGTGCGTGCTATTCTAATAACGTGACAATAGTGCGCACTCCGCGCATAAGGACCGCAGGAAGACAATCTATTAGCACAGCGGAGCCAATAAAACCAGTGTGTGTCGCTTCGCATCCTCCAGCAAAGCGCATAATCTCTACTTCTTTTTCTGAATCTCCCTCCCGCGCCAAATCGGACTTTTACGCGTTTACCTGCGCCGGCATCACCGTGTTGGGAGAGGAAGTCACCGAGTGGTCGTTTTGCTTGAGAGACGCTGCGGGAAGCGGCTCTCCTCTCATCGCGTACATCAGCGGGGGCTCCCTGCACTCCGACGCCCGGATCGGCAGCCGCTTGAGGGGAGCGTGCGCGGACTCGTCCGCGGAACCGATGGGACGCGGTCGCTTCCTCGCCTTCTGGTGCGTTAAGTCCATGATGTCCGTGTCGTCCATCGCGGCGCGGGCGTTCGTGACGGTGACGGATGGGACGCGGTCGGCGCAAGGAGCGAGAACGGAGAGCACCGGGGAGCACCGGGGGGTGGGGGGGGGGGGGAGAGAGAGAGCTGCGCCGTGGCTGTCACGCGGAGCTGCTTCCTCGCAATGGCTGGGAGAAGTCAAAGCCCCCGACAACATTAGCATCGGAGCGCCTGCGGCTCTTCTGGGCTGTCGCTGTTTCAGCGGCAGGTATGGATGTCGCATTTTCAGAATAAAACAAATCCTTCCCAACACACACACACACACACTCACACAAAAGGGGACCGTCTATTTATAAGAGTCACACCTGGCCTTTGCCCTTTTGCATTTGTTTATTTCACCGTCCTCCTGCTCATCAGCCGTTTTAAACCCTCCTCCAACACCACAAAGCCCATAGTTCAGTGAAAAGAACGACACCAACAACAACAACAAAAACCCACACACACCCAAGCGGGGACCAACCCACTCAGGTGCCCCCTGTGACACCCACCACCCACAAACACACATCCCTCACAAGCACCTGCCTGCTGATCCTAATCTTGACAATCACACACGAGGATACACAGCGAGACCGTTTCCAGTTGTCCGTATGCAAAAGCACTCATTTCCTCATTTATTTCATGTTTGAATTTTGAACTTAAGTGACCCTCCCCCCCCCCGGGGGCCCAAATAGAGACTACTAGAGACAGCTGTCTGTCCATCACAGGTGACAGGTGAAGGGATGCACCCGCATCCTTTTCCTTCCCGATACCCGAGCTTTGGGTATCAGCCGGCACCGCTCCATGCGCGTGTTTAATCAATAAGCTAAATGCCTCACTAAAAGTCGATACCAAGTTGGACTTAACTTAGCTATCTCAGCTTGCTGAAAAAAAAATGTAACGCATTATTACTTATTTAAATGTACCCGGTGCCTCTCTAACATCGTGATGAGTTCCACATTCAGTTACTGGCTGTTGACAGTGAGACAAACGACCTCCGCGTTTTGAAAACGCCGCTGATGACATCACGGCGTGTAACAAAAACAGACCGCCACATGTCCAATTGCTGTTAAAAGTAATGCCACAGCACTCTGCTGGGCCGTGCCTCCCCCCCCCGCACCCCGTTCCCCCTTATACAGCGAATACAGGGAATCCACAAATTTTAATAACATTCACATTCAAATTAATTAGTTCAACCACTGGCCTTAAAACATCCACATCCCAGCTTCTCATTGGCAGCGGGAGTTTCACACCTAGATACCCAATTAGCAATTAAGCTTGCCTTTGAGTGCAGGCCTCCAATGCGGTGTGTGATCCCGGTCTGATTTGCATGCCGCTTGTGCATGCGCTGATAAGCGCAGGCAGCAGCCATACATAGTTTTAAAATTCAACTCCAGAATCCCTTGCAGAAGGCAAAGGCCCCCGCGGGGCAAAAGAGAGAGAAATCACATGGCTGCTCTTCAAAAGGGGACCTGTGTAAGGCAGCCGGCAAAGTGCGTGGGATCACACTCAGAATGCAGGTAATTTGTTCCCTGACTAATTTCTGGAGATGGTGTGTGTGTGTGTGTGTGAGAGTGTGTGTGAGTGTGTGCCTGTGGAGAGTAAGTTCTGAAAACAGCTTGGTTGGAATTGGATTTCCTCAAAGCCTTGTCATCGCAAAGGTGGATTGAGTGTAAAATCTGTAAGGCATTATGGAAAATTGCTGGGGAGAGAGAAGAGGTAGTGAAAGGGAACGGGTGGTTGGTTGGTTGGGCAGGTGGGCGAGCGACTGGGGGGGGGGTTGATTTGTGGGAATGAGCTCTTGTATCTTGAAATCACTCCGAACACATGTGCCTTTCTCTCAACGCACTGTCCGATGCACTTAACAGTTCAAAGGTCACAGACGCCAAGCTTCCAGACCACACCTGTGCCACGCCAGCACATCTCCTACCTGTCGCGGGTTTCGAATCCACAGCGAGGTGCTGCAGAAGCCCCCCCCCCCCCCCCCTCATGCGAGGGGTGTTCGTACAGACGCGGTCCCAAAGTCTTTGGACCTGTCTGGAGTTTGCTCTTTTCCTTCGGCTTGTGTCGTTTCGTTGCACAAACAGATCTAACGCCGTCGCAGTGCATCGACACGGGGAGCATTCAGGCTGCCGCAGATAACTCCTTTGACTCCACTGCTTATTTTGCTTTCTTCTTCTTCTTCTTCCATCACAGTCTTTCATGCCTTATATGTAAAAATCATCATGTTAACATCTCCTTTACATCTCAGGGAACAGACACCAAAGCTGTTTGCACATTCAAAGTGCCTCACTGCTGTTGCAATAATCAAAGGGCCATGTTGGGATCAACACCAGCAGCAAGCCGGCTCTCAATTTTCCGAAACCACAATGCAGCTCTTGAGTGTTTTGACGTATCGCACAAGACACAATTAGCATTTCAGATCAGAGCATTAACATTCAGTTTGAGGCAGGCATACTGGTATTTACATAATCTGGATGGGTTGTTTCTGCTTTGCTGCCCCGTGGCCATTGGTTTCAAATGTCCACGCACAGACAAACTGCAGACTGTGGGTTCAATCCAGTCACTGCTGGCTGTGCAGGTAACCAACAAAGAAACATAGGTAGTGAGTCTGTCGTAGCCGAATGCTTTTTTTTTGTTGTTTTTTTTTGGGTGGGCTGGTTGTCTGCTCAGTCTCACTTTGGATTTAATAAACGTTCGTTGGACCATTCAGAGATATGCAGGAGTAAAGAGTTCAACGTTCACAAACAACGTGCATTGTTTTGGTAGGTGAACATTAATGCAGACCCAGATTAATCGGGTTCATCTGGAAAGTCACAACTGCAAGAGGCAAGTATTACTTGTGGCGACACAATGCAGGATGTGATGGGCACGCAGCTACTTTGACGTCCAGTGGGAGGGTGCAGAGGTTGCCTTCTGCCCAGCGGAAAGAAAAAGTTAGCAGAGGAAAGCGGCCTCAGCGACCTGCTCCTGAGCCGAGAGGAGTGTGTTTTTCTGGACACACCACTTTATAACTGTGGAAAGTGAAATGTGGGGAATAATCGCCTGCACTGCCTCTGGATCACGGGCCGTCCGACCTCAGTTCTACAGAACCCGCCAAGGTCTCAGAAACTCAAAGCACTCTGTTGTCGACTCCTGAAACACACACAGCCGTCCCCCTGAGTTTCGTTGCAGGCGAGGCCCGCTTCAACACCAGCCTTTGTGGCGTTACTGTGGCAGTGCATCAGCATGACCTCACGGATACGGAAGCGTGATCTATGCTCGCTGGCCGCCGGCGGTTGGAGACACTGGTGTGTGTTCACAGGCGGCACTGTCCCAGGGCAAAGGAGGAGCCGAAATAGCACGAAATATAACAACAGTATTCCCCTCCAACTTAAGTTAACTGATCGCTGTGTAAACATGTGTGTTCTACCAGAGTAGTCTGATGCTCCGAGTAAAAGTGCAAAAGGTGGTTTTGTTATTACAGCGCCACCATGTGATCAGTCCCCGACAGCCGACATCTCAATCTTTTTTTCAGTTTAGGAAAAAATAAATGTATTCGTGCGCCCTCTGAAACTGGTGAAACCAAGTAGTGGCATTCATTGCAGGTGACCTGAAGTTAGAGGCTTTTGTTTTAATGCCCTGAAGAGTCTCCTCCTCCCTGCAGCACAGTCACAAATACAAAGACACCAAATGCTATCTTTTTGGGTTGTTCGGGTTGAAGGCAATACATTCACATTAATAACTCTAAGCAACTCATGAGATGTTTATTTAGATGTAAAAAAAAATGCTTCGATACGCGACATGGGTTCAGATTAGTACTTAGTAAACTATATTTGCCAATTCGCAGTCGGAGCCTGAAGTCGATTACGCACGGCGCGGTCAACGAGACACGAGAGGACAGGGGACAACGTTCAGTCTCCGTTTAGATACACGTTAGCATCTCAACTATTAAAGCACGATTCACATGTTCGGCGTCGACACGTGTGAAAGGCACATCCCGTTTCACAGAATACGAAGAAGAAGAAAAAAACGCCCGCGGCAAAATTACTCCACAATGGCGTCTTTCATTAGATGATCTGGGACAGCCAGGAAATGGAACTGTCTCACGATCAAACTGCGTTTAAAAACGTAAAATCATTCCACGAAAACGAGAAAACGCGGGTTTTGAGTAAGTTATGAGCAAGTTGTACAGCGACAGCAGCGCGGACCGGCGCAATGTGGCTTCGGAAGGTGAACGGCGCCAGGAGCGAATTCACACGACGGACGAGTGGAGCCTTTTCCCGACACGATCGCCGTCTAACCCGCCGTTTCTTCTCAAACCACATGAACCACGTCCTCGTTTATCGCAGCCCCGCGCACACATTTGTCCAGAAACAATATCCAGGAAGAGGTTAAATCTTTCTTCTTCTTTTTTTTTAAAGAACTGAACTGCTCGAATCGCTTGGCACATGCGTAAAAGCTGCTGCGCCTCCACGTCCCAGTCCACCCAGCCTCGGAAATAGCAGCAAACCGAATAAATCTCCGCTTACCTGATACATAGAGCAGCATAAAGTATCTTTTTGGGCACCTTTTCCCCTCCGATTTGGCCCACGAGCTGCTTCTCTTCCTACACCAGTGAGAAATGCAATAGCTTGGCTAAGGTAGACAGAACAAAATACTGAGAATACTTGCTCCAGGGCTCCGAAACCCCTCAAGGCAAAGATCAGGATACAATTAGCTCATGTCTCTGCCCCAGTCTAAACCAATCTGCAGAATAAAAAAATAAAAAAAACTTCCAGCAGAGGAAGAGATCACAGCAGCAGTTCCACAGTCTTTGTTGAGTTTATGTTTTTTTTAATAAAATCAAATAAAAGACATCTTTTTTTTCTGCATTTACAACACCCTCACTCCTCCTGCCTCCAACTTGCCTATTGCCTCCCTCTCGCAGAGAAGCTGATTTTAATCGTTATGATTAGTTTTGATGTAACGTTCCCCCGGGCGATTGCTACAAATGGATGGAGCGTTTCTTTGCCAGGGAGGAAAAGCAGCAGATGATGATAATTATATAGATTGTTGGTGGAGTCCTTTGATTCTCCCCCCCCTCCTCCCTCTCCCCCCTTCCACACACACACTTTACCTCTCTTAACATCTAATCTATCTGTGTGTGTGTCTTCTTCACACCGTGCACGTGCACCATACAACTTGTTGATTATCCCGGAATCAACTTATTCATTTAACGGAATGCCGCTAATGAAATTCTCTCTCCTCTGCGACCTTTCCAGCCTCCGTGCTCCCTTTTGGACAGCCTCCAACGTGACGTGGCCGTATAAATAAGCACTCGCAGCTTGCCTTGCCCCAATCAAGTCTAAATCAGCGCCCGAGGGTGATGTGCAAGCTCATTTCAAATGCTCAACCGTGCATGATTTCGGGAAGATTGAGGCACTTCTGAGGCTTTTACATTTACTTGGGAAAGAGGGGGGGGGGGGGCGGAGGGCGCGGGGGGGGGGGGGGGGGGGGGGCAGTCAGCAAAAGGGAGTGCACGTTTAAAGTCGTTCTTTCTGTGGCATTCCTTCATGTGAACGTACATGATGATTCCATCATGCGGTTTTGCGCCACAATTGACGGTTGTTTGTGAGTAACAGCGGTGCGCGCGCTCAGTGGCGCAGAGCCGACGTTCCGCCCCCTGCTGTTCAGCGCGTCAACTGCTTTACTCTTTCCTGCCAACAGCAGCCGTGAGAGCTAATCAATTTTGCCATGTTGTTTGTCACAGAACCCGCTTTTAAGAAGCAGTGCAGAGGCAAACATCCATTTGAGACGAATATTTACAAACAGGCGGTGCGTCCAAGTGTTCAGTGGGATGAAAAACGCCACGTCAGGACTGATGGAGGCGAGCAAACAAACAAAGTATTTTCCAGTCCTCCTCATCAAAAGAGTTTTCCCCCTCTCACAGCATCTTTTGTAGATGATCAACAGGGGTGGGGTGGGGGGAGGGGGGTCTGTACCTTCGCTGTCCAATCCAAGGGCCATTAAACTTTCCACTTTTTGACCAGCAAGTCCCACTGGAAAACAAACACAGGATTAAAGCGTTTGAATGAAGTTATTTGCCCTAGAGGTTACTGGCAGGCGTATGATATACCAAGCCCCAACTATCAACCCACACACACACACGCACGCACACATTTTTATGCCATTAGTCTGACAAACTAGTAAACGGAGAACGAATGGCCTCAGGGCATTAACCTCCCATGCGTTATCCATTTTGCACACAAACTGAGCCCATTCATAACGGCATCCTCTCACTTCAGTGTTCAAAATATGCATCGAATGTTGCCAAAGTTAACCAGTGGAGATCTTAAGATACACGTGGTGTTTGATATAAAATACAAAAAACAAAGCCTTTGGTCTAATTCTGCTGTTTAAGGGTAGGTCTTTGCCCGGGATCGAGACCTCATTTACAGCAGGAACAGCAGGCAAGTGTTAGCTGGCTGCAGCGTTTTCTGCTGGACAAATTATCCAGATTGGTTGCAGATGCGAGTTTGCTCCAAACAGAAAGGGCCTTGCCTCGATGACATCATAGGGATATCAACTTCTTTTCTGCCACAACTTCAACAATTTAGCGAGACACATTCTTCCTCTTATAAAAGAAAAGTCCACATACAACAAGACGCCCTCTCCCAGGTCAACACATTGTTTACCTGCCTCAGACCGTCTTTCAGCTACCAGCTTTATCCCGTACATTTGAGCAAGAAGTCAACATCATTTCCCATCATATTCATATCATATTAAGATCCTTTCCAGGTTTGTGCTGGTATTATAATTGTTTTTTTTACTAAAACATGTTAACATGCTGTCTGTCTGGATAAACCTGTAATCACCCTCCGTCTGACAAAGTTTTAGCTCATTTTCAATGGAATGCGTTGCTAGGCAACAGCATGGCTCCCTGTTTGCTTCCTGTCAGCTGGTGCAACCGGGTATCAAGCAACCTATACATATTGATAGTTGGTTAGTTCCTGACAACAAAGAGCCTCAATTACAACCAGAATCAGATAACTCCTCTTTCATTTATCGCTCTTTGCATTTAGAATGTTTACATTTAAAACAAAATGAAATGTGAAATGTTGTTGTATGTGTTTGTATGTAAATTCACAACCGTTAAGAAACCGTGCCAAGCAGCAACTGCTCGACCTCGCCTCTCAACCTGTCGGGGGGGACTTGGAGGGATGTTGGCGTGGCCTCAGACCATGTTCATACCTGCTGCTCGACTCGCCACACCCGTCTTGTGGCCTCCGGTTGTGAAAGGGAGTGGGGCGGCACAGCCTGACGCCTGCCCTGCAGGGTTCCACTGCCACAACGCTTCACATGCTGCCTTTGGCACACTGACGTTTGGCTGCGGAGAGCGCCGTGCTTGCAGTCCGAGGCGACATCAAGCACGGCCTCGGAAGGCCCGACATTAGCCGCGGTGATGACATGACGGCGCTCCTTGGTCGGGTGCAGTGACAGACTTTAGATGTGTCTTTGTACGCGAGGAACTTCTTGAATGCCGGCTCTGTGGAGCTGTGCACGTACATGTCTCTGACTCACTGCTGCAAAGGGGTTATTACAAAGTACAATGCGAGCATGACACAGACACACAAACACACACACAGTCACAGTCTATTCTGCTCCCTCTTTTCCGGCAAAAGTGATCAAGTGACGAAGACAAGTTACAAGTGAGTTTTTTTGTTGTTGGTCCAGCCGCCCCACCCACAGCGGGCCGAGAAGTCAGTGACACGACCGAGAGGGGAAGAGAGACAAGAGGAGGGGGCTGCTTGGGAAATGCTGGGAGGCTCTAATAAAATGTAATCCTATTATATGGTTCTCACTAGAGGGCAACAATAATAAAGGTTTCCCTAATAACACGAGCAGACCAAACCCAAATGGAAAACAGCTCCTCCGGTCAAGTCCCGCACTTGTACATATATCCTCTCATTAACCCAATTGCTGTTGGGCCACATTACACCGACAGGCCTTTGGAGATTTAGGCCGTGATGGCGAGGCAAGAGTTAAGTCAAACAAATGTGTTTCATCAAACTGCAGTTTGGGCTTCTCTGCATAAAGGAATTGAAGGTGGGTGGGGGCGAGAGGAGTGAGGGAATGTGTGCGGGTGGGGAAGCAGAGCCCCGAGGAAACCAATCAGAACTTCTCTCCCCGCCTTTCCCGCGTCAAAGCCAGCAGGGTCTCAGGTGTGCGTTACATTCGCTAATACCTCCCAAACTTGATTGTTTGTGTTGGAGTAATCAGAGTTTTGCAAATTTGCATTTGGGAAAATGATAGTCCTATCATTGGTAAACAAAATGAAAGGACGGCACAGGAGCACCACAAACTAGAAATCAAGACGCTTCTTTGTGGTCCGAACACAATATTTTTTCGGAGGAAAATGAAAGAGCAAGGTGGGGAATGTCACCCAGTGCGCTTCTTGAGAAACTCTATGCACGGGAACAGTAGAAGTGACTTTCTTTTGACTAATATTAACAATAAATGGCAATCTCCCTGCTGGTAAAAAGCCATAAACACAAACTCTCATATTTGTGTGATTTGATAATCTAATGAATGAGTGATTCCGCTTCTTAGCTATCTGACATAAATGCAGTGAGAGATTCATCATAAGTGACAAGGTGAGTGAGAATATCAATCATATTCTCAAGACAGCTTGAGTTATTAAGTGAGCCAATGTAACAGTATTACAAAACCTAGAATAACAAAGTTATTTATCTCTCACTCTCTCTGCATATGTGTGTGTGTGTGTGTGTGTGTGTGTGTTTACGTGTCTGACAGCATCAGACAGAGAGGGAGAGAGAGTGTCGCATGCCTTCCTGTTCCTGTACCACCCTCCAACCCCACAGCCGCAGACTCAAGGCAGTTTCCAGAATCAAACAATTTCACGCAGCTACTGGAGGAGGAAATGAACTGAGCCCAGAGCAATAATAAAATTATACAAATGTTATTACAGACTCGCCTGCTACTGTCCTACTTTAATTCAAATTTGAACACTCCAGGCGGTGCTGGTGGCAGAGACCTTCCTGAATAAATCAACATTAGCTTACGTCTAAATTATTAAGGAAGTGGGAGACTTTCTTGTTTATAGTATGAATTATTAAACAAGTGTTTAACGCTGTTTTTCTTCATGAATCCCCAAATATTAATTGCTAATGATCTTTAAGGTGTGTGTTTTATCTTTTAGCCCCTTCTGCTGTGTGCTGGGAATTGAAAATCTGAATGTTCAACTGGCAAGGAATCTGCCTGCGCTCGCTCAGATAAGCATGAGATGCACTTTGAGATATACTTTTTCCTGCATCCGTATGATGTGCAAATGAAGCCCCAGTTGTGACAATATTCCCGTCATGTAGCCATTGTTGGTAACGGCGGCGGCCGTGAATGTAAAATGAATGAATTACGGAGGCAGCCACTGTGAAGGCCGTTCATGTGCTATCGGTTTTCTGCTCAACATCTCGCTGATAAGCCACGATGTCAACAAACAGACAGCGGGGGAAAGGGTTGCTCCATCACGTGCTGTCACTTTTGATTTGCCTTTTTCTAATTGAGGCGTCCGCAGTGGGACTCCTGAACTTTCGCCGGACACATTTTGCAGAATGAACGTCCGTGGTGAACGCGTCACGTCAACGACATGCTGTGCTCTCTACGCACGCGTGGATGCTCTCACTCTCCGGCACCAGCGGGGAATTCATAACAAAGGCAAAATTCTCGCCCGCCTTTTGCTATTTAATCTTCACACGAGCAAAGGCCAATACATGCAGACCCGAGCTTGGCCTTTCCTCACCGAGTGTCTCAGGAGGATAGAGTCAATGCATGAAACATGACAGTTATCTTCTCATTCATGTGAGCTGTAAAGATGATTGAGGGGATGTGAAAAGGGCGCTGAAGCCTCCAGCGATGCAGGCCGCCTACCTGCAGGTAGAGGGTGGGAAGTCCAGTAGGCCTCAAAGAGCAGCATTCATTTACATTTCGCGATGCTGCTTCTCAAGAGTAAAAGTGTGACAACTTTTTAGACAGAAAAGTAATGCAGCATGGCTGAAAATACAAAATAGTATAAACTTGAAGAATTGCAAGATAAAAAAATAGTATTTTAGTTTGAGCTCAGGCTCCTGTTCAATTACTGGCTTCTTGTTATAGGACTGTGCTCCACTTAATCCTCCTTCCTAGTTCTGAATTAATGAACTGTACCAATTTCCAAGAAACGTGGTTGAGAAATTGAATGAATGTACTAAGGTTTACAGTGTAACGTGCTCATCCGAGGCTCGTGGGTGCCCTCCCCTGGAGAAATGCAGAGGGGAGCATTATCGCACAGCAGATGATTCACATTGTGGCCACAGAGTGGTGCTGTTGACACACTTAAAGACTGCATTCGCACGGGGGTGAGAGGTGAAAAGGGGGGTTAGTCTGTGAGGCTGTAAAAATAATTTTGATTTAGAATCTGATTTATGGCGCCATTCTGGCCTTGCAACCGCGATTTGGCTGCTCCATGTCGACAACTTCCTTCGATGAAGCGCGATCAGTGGGCCTGATCGGATCCTCCACATTACAGGAGAAAAAAAGATTGAATTGCACCTGTTGTTTTAGAAAAGGAAATAAAGTGCAGACATAACAGATCACCTCTATTTCCAACCACAAAGTGGTATCATTTCCTGTGCTCTCTGCTGATGGAATGAGATTACACAAAGCTATTCCCAGAGACTTAACTCACAAGGAACACATATCCTGGACATTTATCTGGCCACAGGGAGACATCATCTGAAGGCAGATGAGCCAATCCGTCATTGATCTGAACCTCGGCACTCCTCCAGCGCCCGGCTCCTATAAACAGGGACAGAGACAAGAGAAACCCCTCATAGGTACGTCCACCATTTGCCAATAACTCCTGATTTAGTGAGGCACCTTTTCTGATTTCATGTGACAAACAGCCAACAGGAAGTCACTGACAAGGACTTGGAAAACCTTTATTGTTATAACATGTTGGTGCTTGCCTTTTATGATAGTAACACAAGAGCTGAACTAATGCTAATTAAAGACAGAGCTAAACATCTAAACAATGAAAGTGGTTGAAAACACAGCAAATCACACAAAGAAATACTACATGTATTACAGGATCTAAATCTAGGTGTATAAAAACAGCAAAATATCACATTTTTTACTAAAAAATAAAATGGTTTTGTGTTAATAAATCCACAAACAACAACGTTGTCCATTAACTGGTTGTTTTGCTGACTGAAGCACTGCAAGCAGAGAGCGCCGTAAAGCAGCGCTGGTGATAAAGCTTGTCAGAGTTGAACATGCATCGCTTGGGACCCTAATGTGCTTAATGATTACAAGGAAACGCTCTCCTGTCATTACACATACAGCAAACGTACCACATGTGACACTAATCCAAAGATAACAAGCCTGCTTTTTCCTCTTAATTTCTCCAATTCAGCGTGATGCCCCCACATACTTCCCTCACCCTTACACATATTTCCCTAACACAATGTGCACTCGCCCTCACGCTGACATGGCTACAAAAATGTTAATGGAGGGCCCCGGAAGGAGTATAGAGCAGGATTGAGCCGTGACATCATATTAGCTTCATGACCATGGGAGTAATTCTGCCTTTCTGTGGGCAGAAATCCTTCTCTGCTCTGGATGAGGAGGACAAGCCCAAAAGTTTGATGGTCATCCCGCTCTACAGGTTTGTCTCCATTTCCGGTGCACGTGATAGTCATACTGAAGACAGCACTTCTCCCGTCGAGTCCTTGAAAAGATCCTTTTTCTCCAGATCGATGCTGTGGAGGGACCCCGGCTTGGTGGAAATGTCGTCTGCCTCCACCTCCCTGTATTTCCCAGACGGGGCCTTCTGGAAGACCTGCTTCAGCTTCTTCGTCATCACGGGGTCAGGGCAGTACAGGTACTCATACAGTCCAGCAGCAAGGATGCCCCCCAGAATGGGTCCCACCCAGTACACCTACCATGAACAACAAATACCCTTTATTAGGCTGCTGGTGATTCATGGGAGAGTTTTCTTTTTTATCACTGCGACATGCAGCGCTGGCATCGCCACCAAAACCATCAAACCGTCCAGCTGGGGCTCAGCCACAGTCTAAGAAGGGTCAAGCTTAATCAGAGGCGGGTAGATCAGTGTCTGCGGCTTCCAAGAGAGCACGCTAGTGGATAGCTGTGACAGTTGCTGACAGTGTTCTACTCCAGCATATCACCCAATACAAACACACACACACACACACACACTGACACAAAAGTGTCTGCAATTAACTGCAGAAATAATTGCCAGGATAGAATTCAGCGATAACGCTATTTTACACCTCTTTCAGCAACATCGCATTATGTTGGAGGACAAAAGGCTCCACATTTATGGCACTTTTTTTTGTTTGACAAATTCAAAATTGGTCTCTGTGCATTCCCTAATATAAGTGACAATATGCTTTGATTATATTTTAAGGTGACAGTTTTTTTTTACCGTTCTGGCCATGCCATATCATTTGAACCAGCGCCAGAGGGCTAAATATTGTACAGAGTTACTTGTGTCATACGGAAAGCCAATAGATAGGGAATGTTTTAGCCATGCCGACTCTTAGAAGTAAGATCATGCCGTCATTCAAAGTTTCTCTTACCCAGTGGTTCTCAAAGTTAAGTGTGACCATAGCAGGCCCAAAGGACCGAGCAGGGTTCATGCTGGCTCCGGTGTAGGGGATCTGGAGGACACATAACAGCATTGTTTTTTCAGATGTCTTTAGGTTTGAACATGAAAAATAGATCCAACGCAAGTCATTATGTGTATGCATTTGCTTAACACACCCAGGGAGAAATCCGTGGAGCAGTGCGAGTGATAACGTCTATTTCCCTGTGCGTTCATTCGGCTCTGCAGGGTTCAGGGAGCCCCGGGGGATTGGTTGCTATGCGATAGCAGCCTCCAATAAAGATGTGCATGTGGGTGTGATTCAGTGAGAAGCGTGTAATAGCACGCACAGAAGATGCTTTGATGCACCTGGTCTTTCTCAAGATGCTGAAGGAGCTGGCTTTCGGAGCTCGTCTTGTTCTGCTGTTGAATTTCATTAGATGTTAAGTTGAATCCTTCAATCAGTGTTTTCTGGATTTGCGAGCTTTAAAGGGTTGTATAAGGATGTTAAGGTTGATGTACTATAGTTACATTTTTATTTAACTGTTTGCATATATATGTATATATATTTGCAGTAAATATTTCACTGCTCCTATATGATGTTGACTTGATTTTGGCCGCCAGGAGACAAGCAGGGAAATTATTTGACAATCGCTGCTGTAAATCTTTGCTCAGCCTTCTTAGCCCACCTGGCATTTCATATCTATCTCTAAACTACCTCACCGGACGGTGCTTACTGCAAATAAGTGACCAATAGCTACAGCAAAGCCTATTGAGAGGCTAGCCGAGCCTCCCCGGTCCGAGCGTTTGGGATCACAGGTGGCGAAGATGGTGAAGACCAGTTCAAAGGTGATAAGAAGCTCCACAAGAAGGCCGTGTCCCACTGAGATGCTTGGGTTCACCTTGGAAACACAAGAATATCCTTACAAATTCAAACATTAAGAAGATCTTATCTCACACACAAGGGAAAGTGACTCAGGTTCTTACCATTGTCACACCGAAGGACCCTCTGACAGCAGCCGGTGTGACGAGGTAGAGGATCCCGGCCCCTGTAACAGCTCCCAGGCACTGAGCCAGCACATAGAAAACTCCCTTTGCCAGGCTAAGCTTCCTTGTTACAACCATAGCTGCAGTGACCGCGGGGTTAATGTGTCCGCCACTGATGTGGCCGAAGCACTGCACCATGGTGGCGATGCTCAGCCCAAAGCACAGGGAGATAAGGACGAGGTCAGCTGGGGGAGGCTTCTCCTCCCCCGCGGCCCAGTGGATGGTGGAGCCCAGACCGAGGAGGACAAAGATGAGAGTGGCAAGGTATTCTCCAGACACAGCCCTCCAGAAGTCCTTGGTCCAGACCCCTTTAAATGCCACCATTATGCTCTGACAGTTACACTGGGAGAAGAACCTTGTGGCGACAAAAATAATGAGCAAAATGATTAGCCTACTTATATTTATATATATATATTTATTCCCGGTGCGTGCATGTGGCTGGAAATGCACTAAACCTTATCAGCGTTGCTGCCCCCCCAGGCACAACATGTATAACTCCACTTGGGATTTAAGCAGGTGACATTCCATCACAAAATGTCACACAGAGCTTTCTTTACGCATTGTGTACAGGGGCAAATTATCACACGTACTGTCAATGCTCACAGCGCTTAATTGCTGTCACTCATTGAGCTTCGTCTGTTAACGTCATGGAGAACACTGGAGTTACTGTAGATCCAGGAAAATTGTCATAATTAAAATGAAACTTTGCAAACATAAAAATAACTTCAGTCATCTCTTGTCCTTTGACAGAAAGGTAAAACTTACCAAGTGCCACACCGCGCTCTCCCTTTCTTTGGCCCCGTTGTGCATGATCTGTTTTCATTCATTAGTCCTCTTGAGTTATTCAAACCAGCAGAGACATCGCTCCGCTGATCCCATCTAAAAGTGGCAGTGTGACCCAGTGGTACTTACCGGAAAGCAACAGGCAGTGTGGGAGCAGAAGCAGAGCCGAGGACAGGTCTGTCAGACGAACATGATCCACACATTATGCCCCCGGATTGGATCCAGCAGCTTTATTACGTTACTAGCCAGGGTATCACCTCACGCGAATTAAACAGCCTGCAAAGGGGGAGGAGTTGTGAGATTTGCTTGCTCTGCAAACAGTTGCACAAAGTGCCACGGCAAAGTGACTCTGTCAGCCTCAGCATCTGAGTCCTACCAGAGGTTTAAAAAAGCCAGCTGAGGTGAGGCCAATCTTTACAAAACCACTGCAGAATTACACATTTAGTGGTCATTGGTCGTGTCACATTCAAACTGTTATGACCATACAAAAAAAACACATGGCTGGCCAAAAAGTACAAGGTGACCATTCAGTGGACAAAAAAAGCGTGGCTTCGGTTGCTTGTTCTGACAAACCTCATTACAGTTATCATTAGCACTTTATCAATAAACATGAAAAAACGTACACTATATTAGTGTATCATATCTTTATGATTATTGTTGTCAGGCATTTAGTCACAGCCCTGTTGCCAGAATCTTCTGCAAAAGTTATAATCGAGCATTTTTTCCCATAAAAGTAAAAAATAACATACCAAATGAGGAAAAGGCCTCATGCAAGCCCTAAGCTAAAAATACATTTGTTTCAATTTGGCATGTAAACACTCTTTGCAACTTTGCAAGATGTCTTCTAATGTGATATTTTTGGAATGTTCCTTTGGTCTCATTTGTGAACAGGTAGAGGGACTGAGAAAATATATTTCACTGTATTTGTCAGTGAACCAGGCTTCTAACGCACCTTTGTGCATGCTGTGGAGTTTTCATGTGTTGATTTGTTTCAAGCGTTAACATTTGTCTTTGAATTCCTTCGTGCTACTTCAGGCAAACACAACAGTCCTGCTGACTACCAAGCGACATGAAGGTCGAGTGAAGGTTATTAAGACTTTGAGATGATGTGATGAACTGAACAATTACCCACAAATATACTCTTCTTCTTAAAAGTAATTAAAAAGTAGTTTCATGGAAACTTTTCTCAAGTTCATTTTACAAGGACATCTTTTCTCAATCGTTTTTTTTCAATCTTTCTTTACCGTCTCTCTTATCTGCATTACGCACGACGCATGACGTCAAAACAGAACCTTTGTTTGCCCTCCTTGTGAGCACAACAAGATATTTCACACACGTTCGCACCATAATATATTTTCAAACAAACATATGACCGACTTGTTGTGCTGCTGATAAATTTACCTGCTTGGGACGGAAGAGAAGGTGCCAGACGTTCACTTCTAGAATGTCAACACATAGAGGTGTTGTGAGAATATGAGGAATGCTGCAAACAGCTGTGCACCAGGGTAACACCATCCCCTCTTAAAATGGGAGGGAAATATTTGGTTCATTTAAAGAGGAGATTCGGTAGTGTCGATATGGATGTGGGCACATGCTACTCTGGAATAGGAGGGAGATAGATGGCCGTCACTTGTAGTCGAGAGCGGGCCAACGTTTTCATGGAGGAAGGAAAGCCTTTGCTGTATTTCCAAAATATAAAAGGAACAGGATCTCAGTGTTGCCAACTTGGCCACTTTGTCACAGGCAGCTTTTTGAGTGCAGGCTAGCTATCTACATTGGAAAGAAGCAGTTTTTTTTTGGTTGGATCTAAAATCGGAAAAAAATGGAAATTTCCATCCCTAGCGTTAAGGTTTGGCTTAGTTCAGGGTCAAAAATTCTCATCATCAATGTCCTCGCTTCCAAGTTTAGACTTTTTAATTACGGAGGACAGAATAAAAAGTCAACAACATTGATAAGACAGAGCCTTCTATTCACCACACAATTAGACCTTCATATGCACCACATGCATAATTGAACAATTATGCATGCGATACAGTTTTATTTACAATGGTAAATATGGCCACTGGGCTTGCTCATTTTACATAGACATTTAAATATGCACACTATACAAACATCAATATTAATGAGCTACATAAATCGCTATAAGACTCTCAGTGTCATTTGGAGTTCTTTTCCTTTATTCTGTTTCTACGGATCCTCCAGGCGTCACACACATCAGAGGAGTCCTTTTTTTTTTTGCTAATTAAAAAGCTTGCCTTAAACCCTCTGCAATGCATGCGTTTAAACTACGGCGGAGTCAATTAATGTTTGTTGATTCAGTGAGAGTTCTGTTTGATTAGAGCGCTTCTCCTCCAGATCAGGTTGCTCGGCTTCAAGTGAAGACATTTGTTAAAACAGAATTCCTGATGTTGCATGATTTGTTAATGTGCTACTGCTCGCCCATGTTGAATTGTGCTTTACATTGAAATGCAATTTGTAAAAGAGAAGGAAAACCTACGCTCGTTACTGTAACAGCTGAATTTAAATGGTGAAACAATCTGTGGATTTTTACGATCAATGTAGGCTGTAACCCGGGGAATCTACCAAATCTCTGGTAACAAACATGTTGTCCTTGCTGAGAATTACCGCCGTGCTTCATTAGACACGAGCTAGCTCCTTTGTTAGCGCTGCACCACGCATAGTGTTCTACATGCCACAGTGGAGAGAATCCCAACATTGTTATGTAATCCATAGGCCTTACAGGGAGCCAAATCAGTGACCTTGTCTTCAAAGACGAGCGATGTTAAAGGTTTGATTCTTATTGAAGTGAACGAGCCGAATGGGATCAATCGGCCCGTGAAAGCTCACTTAACCTCTGACACAGAGACAACAAAACAAGCTGCAAACTGTAAGAACTGATAATTGTGCGACTACGCTGGAGGATGGCAGAGCCGTGCATACGTCCAGCAACCACAATCAAGGGATTAAAAATCGCTTCAGAGTGACGAAAGTCTCGATGCAGAGCGGACATAATTGATCCAAAGGGGGATATGTCACGGGGCACTGCATTTGATGGATTTACTGCTTACAGGAGCCCAAAAGAGACGGGCATTGCACTCCCTGGCCGAAGGAAATCATCATACATGTACACACAAGTCAAGCTTTCTGCCCTGATAGTATCTAAATCAATGATTAAGCTGAATGCTGGCAGGACGACGGAGGGATTTCCTGTTTAAAGGGAGGGTTGCGTATACTCGTTAATCACATGGTGCAGTACGACAAATTTCAGCTTGTGTATGTAAAAGCATTGGATTAGCGTCTTTTGTTTTATTCACTATATCTCGACAAACAACTGCAAAATACTATAGGTGAGTATAAAGTGTAATATGTATTTCAAATAGAAAGTTCATATTACGACTTTAGTGACAAATATATTGTTACAATATGCATTAGAAAGGAAGTTAACAAACGGCAGAATACATCACAAAAATACATCAATACACTATATATCAGCAGATCGTTGGTCGGAATTTTTTTTCAAATTTCCCCGTGCAGCCTCGAGTGCTGCAGGCCGTGATGACACACAGCACAAATGCCAAACTGCGTTGTACTCAGTTCTCACATATATCAGTAAAAGTTTTCCCTGTGAGTCGGCCGAACCAAAATGTAATTAGTTCCAGCAGCTGGTAAACCCTTTGCTCTGATAAACACACACACACACACACACACACACACTTTTTTTCTTTCCCTCTTCCATTCTCTCTGAGCTTCTACCCGTCTGTCCCTCACAAGCACTCAGAAGACCTTGAGATTATGGTGGTGTTGGACAAAAACAACTTGACAAAATCCCAATGTTTTCTGCAGTGGGGAGAGGGCACATTCCATGCACGCTTCATTACTCCTATTCAGTCAAACAGAGAGAATGCCCGATTTTATACTCGGATAACTTGAGTAAAAGGGACCATTGCGTTGGTTGAAATCTAGAGACTAAAAAAAGTCATGTTTTTTTTTTTCTCATTCAAGTCCTTTTCTTTTGTAAAGGTAAAGGAAAGCGGTTCATTTGGTTTTGAACCTGTCTAAACATATACTTTAAAAGGAGGCGCAGATGACTCACTGCATCACAACAGCCTCCACAATGTGATCATCACGTGAGTTATAACGATAGAAAAACACACTTTGACTATATTTGACCTGTTAGTGTGAGCTGTGTGCTGGCAGCTCCTCCAACGTACCCTCCCTTGCCTTATTGACAGGGCGATGGAGTCGCCCCCCCCTAGTGGAGCGTCCTGGTCCTAACATTTATTACCACTTTGGAGGCGAGAGACACTGTAACCATTGTTCCCTTGGATGGGGCCAACCATCATAGCTCTGGAGAGGCTCAACCTAATTTACAGGGCATTATCATGCAAACTGTATGTGCACAGTCGCACCCATTGAAGGCCCAGGGGGCTCAGCCTGTAATCCTGTATACTGCGGAACAGACAACTATTGTGGTCTGTGCAGCATTGTTCTCCAGCCTCCACCGTGCCCCCGATGTGGAGGACAAGAAACGTTTTAGCTTCCAAATGATTAGATTCAGACAGAAAAGGTCTGTGGTGGAATACAGTAGAGTTTGTAGCATAATGGGAACAGAATTTACACTTAAAAAACCAGTGCAGTTATGACATGTGGCTAATCGATACAAGGGGGGGGGGGGTGGCGGATTCAGTTTCCACTGCTAAAACCTAGCTGTACCAGGATAATGTGTGTGAACATCTATCTATCAGCGCTGCAGCCACTCAGAACACAGCGACATTTCAGCATGGTCACCCAGATGGAAAATTCCCCAAAATGAACTGGACTCCCTCACACACACACACACACACACACACACACACACACACACACACACACACACACACACACACACACACACACAGATCCTCACCCCTATGTTGCATATTTTACAGTTTTGCGTTGTGTGTTTTAAATACCCTGTCACACAGACCTCTCAGAGCCATTTTGATCCGATGACCCGTCTTCCTCGCGGAGCCATGTCTCCATTTCAGCCCACGTGTGAACTGGGAGCATCATTTGGGCCTCCGCTCTTCCTGGAAAAGAAACTATCTCGCCGAGCCTGTCCCAGTTCTCTCAAGATCCGTTTGTGATCTACCGCCCAGGGAGCAAAGATCATAAATATCTTTCCCTCACAGCAACTAAGCGCTGCTGAGTGACTTTGCTGACATCTTTTTCCTTTTTTTTCTTCTTTGGATGGAAATAGTTACGTATTGTGGGAGGGCCCGTGTGAGTAAATACTGTAGTTTCCAGGGCTTTAAGACCGTGTCATAGAACCTCTTGTTACATCCCACCAAGGACTTTGAGCTTCTGATATTTTAGATGGACACTTTCCTTTGATTTCTACGAGCTTTCTGACACGTTTACAACATGCTCTCTGAAGACTTGCTTTGGAGTAAGCATTCAGATCCTTCACTTAATGTAATAATATTCCATTAAAGGAAAAGTTTCTCCTAACAACACCACAAACAGTCTGGTAGTGATGTCCAGGGGGGCCACCAGCTAATTAAACCCTTCAGAGTCAAGGTTTTTCAGATTTATGCGATGCTGCTCGCTGCTTTTGCATGGATTTCTACACTTACTTCTGTGATCTCTGTGCTTTTGTGAAATATTGGAGTTTCACCTCCCCTGTGCCGTTGCCGACTTCAGTTGGTAGCATCCTTGTTCTTCTTCTCAATGTGCGTATGTTTGTGAGAGACAGTTAGCAACAACCTGTTGTGACAGAGGGAGGGCTCACTAATTGAAAGGCTTCCAGCTCGTTAGGCCAACTCAGGACACGGAGCAGTCGCCGAGTGAACGACGCTGCACAGCCTCAAAGCCTCACAGCCTCAAAGCCTCAAAGCCCTGCACATTTTCTCAAAGCACCGAGAAAATGAAAAGGGATTTTTTTTTTTTCCTTCTGTTTTATGGTGGAGGTCGGGTTTTAAAAAATGTATCGTAATAGTGAGGTGGGGGATAATCCAGTTACAAATATGAAAAACACATAAAAGTGTGTGCCTGATCTGTGCCTGAGGTAAGTTTGCATGTCTTTCCACTGGCGTCTCGCTGACTGATTCAAATTGATATTCATCATCGGGATCACAATTTGTAGCAGTGCTATTTACTCCACTCCCATGTAGAGAATCATATAAGGATGTTCACACCTATATTGACACCCTGTTGTTTCAGAGTTTACTTGAAAGAATGTTTTCCCGATGACGTCTTCACAGATGGCAGAATTCAGGTGATATTTGTGTGTACTTGAAGAACTGACGCAGTGTCATAGTTTGTAGCAGGCTACGCTTGCATTGAGCCGTTGAAGAGTCAGCCAATGCTGTTTGCTAAATGCTCCCCATATTAGCATGTACAGAAACGGGATAATGCTGCAAACCAGCATTTTGTTAACAGCTCCTTCTACTGCCGCCAAGTGTGCAAAAAAAAATATCAATATTAGTTCAAATAAATCAAATCGGCCTTTGAAATGTCTTGGTTCTCTATATGCTAACCTCTGAAACTATCATTGCTTGCATTACCTTTAACACAGAACTGCAGCACAGCACCCAAAGGAGACGTTGCTTGGGATTTAAATTACACGTTCAGCAAATAGGAATCGCAAGTTATAAGCATCTAAACAGCTCCCCATTGCAACCTCAAACAGGGCTGAATGCTCTTTCTTTTGTTTGAGTTGCTATACTTGTCAAGCGATGCTTAAGGAAAACCAGGGAGTGCACAACGTCCCGAAAAGCACTTGTGTGTGTGCCATTTTGACACGAGTAGACAGAATGAACACAGTCTGTCTCATTACCAAGCCTTCGTGGAGACAAGCTGTCGGGTTGAAACCCACAGGAGCCTCCTGCAGATGCTGCCAACCGTCAACCAAAGCGAAGGAAAGGGGATGTGTGCTGGCATCGGCATAAGGTTCATCATTAGAGGGGAAAGAAAATATTTAATTCAATTTGAATTTCTGATCATAAACCAATTCTTCCACAAAGTGTTAGTCCATTGGATTCGATCGGATCTTACAATACTGCGGGTCTGAGTACTGAGTACTTTTGATTGAAAAGGTTGATACTAATACAGCTGAAGATATCAGGGTGTCTCAACAGCTCTTTACTGGTTTTTGAACAATTGCCACGTCGATTAAAAGAGGATGTGCTTATGCTGCAAAGCGCCATTTATAGAAAATGTTTTCAGTTCGGACTTCAGGTTTTGGGTGTGATGTTCTTTCCCCATTTAATAAGCTGCATTTATTTGTTTTGTAACTAAAAAATATTATTTAATTATTTGAATGTGACATCAAATATCGGTATGATTTATTCAAAGTAGATTTAAACTGACCTACTTTTACATTTTACAAAGTACATTCTTTTACAAGAAGTTTCAGTTAAGTAACATGTAATTTAGTGCAACATATTGCTCTTTTTATCCCTGCTTATCCTCGTGCCAAACAACTTTAAGGGCTAAAAGAGGGCTTATTATCACTTACACCCGAGGTGTTGTAAAGTATCACTGCATCAAAGCCCCAAACACTCTTTATTCCTCTGTCTCCTTCCACTTTGAGGCTGAAATATCACCCTAGCTCTCAGATTACCACGGCCAGCAGACACCCTTCAGTGTCACACTCTGGTGTCCTGCTGGGCTGGTCACGGGAGAAGCAAGAACCTCAGTGAAAAAACACCAACTTCTTGTTTCATGGCAGACGGTAAAGCACCACTTAATGTTGCTGTCAATTCATTTTCAGTTTGTCTCGCAAGGTCAAATCCTAAGGCTGGTGCAACAAAGGGAGGGAACTGAATGAAGGACATGTTTCACAGAACCATTCAGGCTGATTGGAAAGATAACAATCAGCCTGAGTCTTGGATAATAAATAAGGCTTTACACTTGGTGGTAGAGGCCTTTGTCTGCATTTGGTTGCTGGTATGAAAGGTTTTTTCCCTTCATGTATTTTATTGCCTCCAACGGAGTCTCCCTAACAAGACAGGAGTTCAGCACATTTCTTCTCCAATAAGTAAATCTTTTCTGGTGGCTCCTCCCACCAATTAAATGAAATATTTCGATTAACTATGTACATTGACGCAGTCCTTTGTTGGCGTACTTCCACTAATAAAGTAGCCTCTTGTAAGAGCCATTGAGCATTGCTTCTTCAGCCTTAGTGCCAAGCGCGTGCTTTTCATTGCACTCCGTACACCCATCTACTCTTGGATGGACACTCACTCCTCAGCTCGGTTCTGGAAAACATTTTCTTCCTCTTCATATTCCAAAAATAGACTGACGTTGGAGTCGGGGCCTGCGGAGGGAAACATTTCACTTGCTCATTTCGTTTACCACCTTGCTGACAGAATGTAGAGCCGTCCGGAGGCCCGAAAGACGGACTGAAGGGTTTGAATGAACGGGCCCACGGGGCAGCAGATGTTCTGAGCTCCAGACTATCAAAAAAGAGAGTACACCAAAGCCAAATTAACTAGAAAGAGTCAGAAAAGCGGCCGCGCAACACCTGTTAGTTACACACATAGATCAGTTCACTCATTATGGGGTGGACCACTCAGTCAGAGACCATGTTATATCAAGGCAATCAATATGGACCATGTGTCTGGGTCAAGAAGGTACCCCAACCATACGGTAGTGGAGTCCGTAACCACTGAAATAATTGATATGGAGTCTCAGTACATTTACCTATTTTTATCATAAAACCCGTGTGAAATGTGTGAAACTCTTACTGAATGTTGCTTTTAAAAAATACCAGCTTAATTGTTGTCGATGGAGAATGCAGATTTTGTGTGTGCATTGTTTAAAGTTTAGATTCAGAGTCCCAATGAAGGATAAAGATGCCCCACTTCCAAAAAAGATAGTCCTGATATGATCCTGGTATATGCACAAAGGAGCTCCTATGATTAGTTTCCCTTGATATGTGTCCGTTTTTTTCTCTCTCTGAGACGCTAGAGGCGTAACCCCGCTGAGGATGCAGTACCTCTGCACGGCCTCAGGATGGCGCCAGTGTGCTTTGAAACACAGGAGCCTCCTTCAGATTCCACACAGATCCGCAGCTTTACATACTGAGTGACAACTACCGTGGCTTTATAGAATATTAACTTAATGGTGGATATACTGTGACAGTATGAGCTCCCTGCCAGCTTTCTGAAGCTATTTATTTTTATATCAGTCTCATCCCTCTATTAACAGGATGATAGCTTGGCTGTAGTGTCAAAATCTCAGCATTTGATAATTCAGACAATCACTATAAATAATGGCTTAGGAGCAGTAATAGTATTAGTATAGATTAGTCAATTCTTAAAGTACTGAGTTATTTTCCGTCCTATATATTCAACTTCAAATCCTGCAGCTTAAAAGCATTTAGCTCAGTGTTATCTAACTGGTATGGGCATTTCTTAGCTACGGTGGTTAACTGGTGTAGATGGGACACATACAAGACATACAAGACAAAGTTGGTCAGCTTAAGGGCCATAGCACATATTTACACTTGTGATTTTGTACGTAAAAAAACCCCAAATTAATTCCCTCATCACTCAGCATTAAAGCTGCTGCATATTGAGTTTGCTTTGGAATGATACAGGCTCGCTGGTTCCTTCTTTTGCTAGTCTTGTGTTTACGATGTGGAGAATGCGTTTAAAGCCGCTGCAAATTTAGCCTTTGAGTGTTTCATTTCATTTTTAAATTCATGACAAAAAAACAGTGGTGTGTCAAAGAAATCAATATTGGCATCAGAATATAATCAGCGGAACGTGTTTCCCATTTTCCCACTTCACATGACCCCAGAACATTTAATACAGCCAGCAATCAGAATAGAGACTTCCTCACTAGAGGGTTCCTCATTTCAATAAGATAATGTCACACAGTACAGAGCTGCTGCAGTAACTCATACATTCAGATGTCCCCTTTCTCCTTTATGCCTCAGTTCAAACTGCATAATTGGTAGCCTACAGTGGATGTTTTGGAGAGCATGCATTGGAGGAATATTTCCCTGTGGTGACACACATTTGATGCAGAACAAAAATGACATTTTCTTCCCCACATGGCTCAACTGCCAGTGGTATACAGCCTAGAACCCCCCCCCCCCCTCCTCCCCTCCCACCCCCTCACCCTCTCTTCTCTGCTCAGACAGCTCTCGCAGTATTGAACAAAACACAGAAGAGGGTCCTCACACTGTTCTCTCCAGCATTGACTCACAGTGCATTAGTGCATTTCAGGCTACTTGGTGTGTGTGTGTGTTCATTTATTTACTGTATGGTCAAACGTGAAAGCCCACACCAGCATGGCGACATGCATCAGTCATGTTTCAACAGGTTTCAATACTCCGCCCCGGGCAGACTCCCCGATGAACTTTACAGCCGTATCGATATGTTGACGCCATGCCGTGTGTGCTGAGAGGCTGAGGCTGAGCTGTGAGGTTGTAGCGCTGGATTTTTTTGTGAAAAAAGGTGGAAGGTGGCAGTGTTTTAAAAGGAAGGGGTACCGAGGAATTGTTCCCTGGTGTAAGTGGTTGTGACAGCTCCTCACCCAGGAGAGCACTGGTACTGAGCACACACCAGAGGCCGGCAGGGCCACCTGTCACACAGATCTGTGACTAAAGAACTCTATTAGCGAACAAGCACCCCGGGGTAACGCTCATGCACACACACACACAGGCATGGGTGCACTCTTACACACACACGCACACACACACACGCACACACACACAAAATCAATATGCAAATGAATGGAATGGAGCCATAAACCTAGACTTATTAGGTAGGAATACAATAAACATAGTGAAGGATAAAACAAGACCAGATTGACGGTCCCATTTGATATTAACGCTCATTTTAATGATCCCATTCTCTAGATTATACCCTCTTTGCCTTGTCACTAGGCTCTGCAACATCATTGCTCAAAAGAGCCTACTTTCACTTTGCATTATTCAAAGTACACGCAGGGTGTAAATGCCCATGTAACCAAATGGGAGGCGGTGCATGATTAGCTTCACTTTGTCCTCACTCCGCTCGGCACATGACAATTATCAAGATGGATTTGCACCGGAGCGCACGTACTGCCACGAGTGCACAGCGCATTTGAAAAGATAAGTCAGGCTCAGTGTTGGAATAAAAATGGTGTCTATTTGGAATGAGCATCAGGCTCAGTGGCCTTTGCACTGGCATGCAGGAAACCTCCTTCTTTGTCATTTTATTGTCTAAGCAATTACCTGTCAAACAGTGTTTGTGCATAATACAGGTTACTTAATGTGCAGAGATAGCCTTCTGGAACAGAATAGCCACAGGAATTCTCCACACTGTCACTCCGTTTGTGGCAGCAAAAAAAATAAAATAATCTCATTTGACACTGCAGCATCCTCTCGAACCCGCCGACACGTTCTGGGCTCTTTGGCTCGGGTTGTTGTCCTTGAAGCCTTTTGCCGTTCGTCTCCTCGCCGCTTTGGAGACGCCACTGGTGATGTTTGACTTTTTTTAAATGGCTGCTGAAATAATATCCATGAAATGTGGGATGATCGTTGCTGTCTCTCAAACCGCTGCCTCCCCCATTACCTCCCAATCGCTGTCTAGCTGATCCACGGGGAGAAATTCATTGGAACAGGTGGAGCCGTGGACCATATCCCATTAGTGAGCCTGCCAAAGGCCGGTCCCTGCAGGAGTAAACCCTCCTCTTCATGCTCCATAGGCACAGGCTACTGTATATAGACTTCAATTTATGGGCTAAAACCTGCTCTTATGGCAAAAACAGGCAGGGTGATGAGCATATATAAGATCCAGATTTCATTACCTTTAATAAATCTGTAAGACCGCATGACGTGTAACCCGTTTTCTGTGAGGAACGTACTCACGCCTGGGAACATTCAGAGAGTCAGTCATTTGCAATGAAAGTCAGTTGGCTGAAAATGCACCGTGGGGCTGTTGATGTGTGTGTGTGTGTCGGCGAGTGCACGTGAAGGGCGGAACGCGCCGCCGACTTTGGCTTCGACGGGCTCGGCTGTTAGCCCCCTGGCTTCGGGACCCTTCCCACATGGCAACACATTATGGCAACACTCTCGATTCTATACATAGCGCTGGGAATAACGTCGGAACAGATGAGAGCGACCGTGCGCGGTCATCTGTTTTTCTAAAAGTGAAAGGCACACTTCACACGACAAAACGGGGAGAAAATAAAGAGGAGCGAAAAGAAAAAAAACATTCTTTTAAATATTCGTTGATGGCACGTGCGCCTGTGATTAACACGTGACCCCCCTCAGACACCAGAAGTGCTCAGTCGAGTAGATGAAAGCTGAAGGAAACATTCTTTTTTTAAATGGGCCGTACCGTATGTGAGATTAGAACAATGGGCCTTGCTAATACGAATTGGAGAAAAGAGCCTTTGTATTCGCATGGCTGACCGTACAACAGCTCTGCTTGTCCTTTTTCTTTTTTTTTCTTCTCTCTTCTCGAGAGCCCAGTGACTGGTGAATGACACACAGTGCATGGTGTCCCCCGCTCAGGGGTTTGACCTGTGCGCCCGTCGGGGGGGGCTTGAGTGGTTCATAATGTGCGCCCTCTATTATGACGGATTGTTGTTGAATGTTGAAGCATAAAGAAGACTGTGTGAAAGTAGCTCCTTCCTTCTGTTGGACTGATACAACTTACAGACTTTTCTTGCTTTTATTTGTCCTCACACTGCACTACATGGTGGGTCACCGGAAAATACCTTCTTGTAACTTCATCTAGTTCACACATGGCAATTGTGGAAATGCAGTTATGGCAGTGCTGGAGACAGCTTCTGTATTTATGAAGTGGATTTTGTTACTTTAAAGTAGCGCCCACTATTTCCCGAAGGTACCGTGACGACTAGGGAGAGAGACAACGGACTTGTTGCCATGGCAGATAATGGTTCTGTCTCTTCGAGCTGCAACACATTCAGCACCTCGTCCTCCTTGTTTGTGGCTGTTGATTTGGGATTGATTGAAGAATAAAATAGTATACGTAATCATCCTCATCAAGGGAAGAAGGTGTTTTTACATTCCAAATAACAGTCTCACTAAGCAGGCCCCAGTAATCCTTCTTCTCCCTTTATGCTGTCTTCCTCTCCTTTAAATCAAGCACCTAAAGAAGATTCCCACTAACCTATTTTCTTATATGATACCGTGATTGTAACAATAATAACTACCTCAATTCCCGAGTAAGTGGGATGAAGTGCCCAACATGTTGCATCAGGGAGTAGAGGTTACTAAGGATTCAGTTCATGACTCTGAGCAAAATGGGTAATGTCAGAATTATAATAAGAAAGTTCCATCTCATTTTTCTTGACCTTTTGTTTGAATACTGCCTCCGAGAGTGTACTTCACAGCCAAATCAATACGTCCACCACGCCGCCCTCTGTGCAAAACAAGGGCCACTGGCGACACGTTGCGCTTAGCGCATTATGTTCAATAATTTTACTAATTAGTTTTGCAACGAGCAGGTGAAATCCCAGGACTGTCCGGTGTTTACATAACAGCACACGACCACGGAGGTTTTCCCCGGTGCTGAGAAGGGAATCGACACGACTGCATTAGGGTCTCCTACAGCAAGGCCTGAACAGCTGGAACCCTGGAGGCCCCGAGGCCCTCAAACACGCCTTTTCCCCACGGATGAAATCAACATTTTAAAACTTCCGTCTTCGCGTCCACGTCAATAAAAGGCAACGCCCTTCGTGGGGGGGCGGGGGGGCGGTGACGTCGCCCTTTCTCATCCGGGCCCTGTGCGTTCCACAAACGGCAAAGAATCCATTTGATAATGCACCTCCGGACTAGTTGACGAACTACGTTAGTGCAGCATCACCACCGCTGCTTTTTTTTAAGACCTTAAAGGCTTTTTGCTGACTCACCCGAAAGTGCCGCGCTGCAATTGTCCTTCAAAACAAAAGTACAGCTGAGGCAGCGGCGGTGGCCCCCAGCTCACCCCCCCCCCCCCCCCCCGTCCGAGGCCTTAACATGCTGCCATCCTGAGGCCCCCCCTCCCCTCCCCCTCCGGCCCCTCCTTTACACTGCACGTTGGTTGTTTTGAAGCGTGTCTTGAGTCCCAACCTTCATCCTCAGCCCCCTGCAGAACATGACGGCCCGGTCCCAAAGCGACACACTCCCATGCAATTGGTGTCATTGTGGGTTACTCAAAACCATCAAAACCACCAAAAACTATTTCTGGCCCCACATGATTTTTTTTTTTCTGTGCTTTTTTTCTTTTTCTCCTGTGCACCAACAAGAAACGGAGTTACGTTCCTTGTAGATTAAAATGTTTTGGAAAAACCGACGTAATTAATAAGTAAATAGATGAATTCTCATAAAAGTTTAACATCCCCCTTTTTCTCGGATGCGCTTGTGTCATGACTGTGCACGCTCGCGCTTCACTTTGAAGCAACCCGCGCACGCTTTGTCCACCACTGGAAATACTTGATTGCCACTAGATTGAATTTTGCATGAGCAGACTTTATGTAGACTTTGACTGACGTCTGCATCGTGATGCTAAACATCAATAGAGATCTGTTCCGAAAACATTGACCAAAGCACACGGGTCACTAGCCGCAGTTTGAGTCCAAAACATGTTGTTCTCATAAGGATACAGTAGCCTGTAAGAGCTGGTACACAGTAGGGAAATTAGTCAAACCCATATTAATAATAAACCAAACCCTCTGGGGAAAAATGTAAAGCGGCAGTAAATCCGATGGCTTTGAAGCGTACGGACGAGTAATGAGTTCATTAAGACAGCAATTAGCACTTTATATGACCAATGTGCTGCATGATAAGGAGGAATAATTAGTTATTTGTAAGAACACTTTATATATTATATTAGAAAAGTTGCACCATGGAAATATTCCATTAGAATAAGATTTTTGAATGCATTATCCGTTATTTTATCTTCCTCTGCCCATCTGGCCAGTTCTAGCCCACTGCACACCACTTGAAATGTGTATGTGTATCATACGTTACGTTATAATACAACACGCTTTCAGAAATGGTTCTGTGCAGTTCGAGATCCATAAGATCCCTTCCTATTTGTGAGAGGAGTGTAAGGATTTTCTTCTTTAAGAGGACTTCATCTGACCCTTCTTGATTTAAAACACTCAAAGGAGGTAGTTGGAGAACAAGCGCTTTTACTACCAGTTATACAAGGTGTGCTTCTGCAATGTAAGCGCTAGTAAAGGCAGCCTCTGTGAGATGTTCAAAATGATAATAAAAAACATCTATTCCCTCAGTAAATTTCCTGGGCCACACAGTGTTTAGCAAACGAGTAAGCTAGCAAGGTTATTTAACTTATGAAACACAGTAGATATTGAAATTAAGTAGACCCGCATACAGAATATGCAAATGAGGAGAGACAAGTTATGATGCAAACTTATCAAAATGCAAACCCGCTCGCCAAGATGTTCCAAGGCCGGAGCGGCATTCGGCTCGGCGCTCTGCAGGGGGGCCGCAGCCCGCCGCAGTGGCTGGAAGTGTGTGGAGGAGGGTGGAGCTGGGAGGGTGGGGGGCATTGCAGAGAGGCTACTTTGTAAATGGGGAGAGGACCAACAACGCTGAGCGCTGGATTGGATGGATGGATGAGACGATGATGTGGAAAGAACGGGGCTGGAGAGCAGATGTATCCACGCTCCCACTCCCGCTGTGGAACTTCAGCGAATACCCAACGTGTTGTTGAAATACACACGAATGACTGAGACAGTCTTTCAAAAGGCCGCAGCATAACACAACCGCATGAAGTTCTGCTTTGGCACCAGCGTCAAGGGGATTCACAAAACCCTAAAGGTGTGCTTATTGAAGCTTATTGACTGGCTTAGATGGTGATCATCCGCTGCACTGTTCCTAACGATGCAGCACTACACAGAAAACAAGTGTGATGTGCCCCTGCAGCGTATAAAACTAGCGTTCAACCACGTAGTGTCTGAACGCTCCATCTGGAAGCGGTGGACGTCAGTCTAATGGGTCTGATGTGCAGCCCTCCGGGGACTGGCTCTGCTTCTCCTTTGGCATGAAGCACACGGGTGTCGACGTGCGAGCCGGACCGGCTTATTGTGAAAGACAAGTCGAGTTCACTTTAATTTTCCCTGGGCTTTCGTCAAGATGCAAGGGTACGTTCAAAAGGCTTTTTCTTTTCTTTTCTTTTCTCCCCACAAAATAGAGAATAATTTCTTTGAGCTTATTCAGGGAATCTTTTTGTCATGCGAAGATGTATTCACAGCAGAGATTGAGTGCGGTGCCGTGTAATGAAAAGATGTCACTTATGCTGCATTCTACTTTTCCCGTAGCAATGAGCCTCAACCTCTCACACTTTGTCGTCATCATATTCACAGAGTAGCCTTCAGAGGTACAGATTGACATAAGCGTACAACCGGCACAGTTTCTCAATAGAATTTGAGTGAATACAAGACATTTTTTGAGGGAGAAACATTCACAATAACACCACCGCTTTTATTTAAAGCGAAAAAGGAAACTGGCCAGCAAACACAAACGTTGGTGCAAACGTGTCCAATCCACACACTCATTACAGAACGAATGGCCTTCTGATTGAGGCACGGCCATAGAATTCTTTGAAAACAATCATTCGGGGTTATTGTGCGCAGTGTGTGTAGTGCATGTGGTAAAATGTGCATCGCATTAAAAAGATTTTGCACTCAACTCTAGCATGTTGGACCACCAGTCTTTTGTGTTCTTTGAACCGTCGGAACACAGAAACCATTTAGCTGAATATTTGTTTTCTGCAACTGTCTCCAGACGATGTCTCCAGACGATGTCTCCAGACGATGTCTCCAGACGATGTCATTCCCTGAACCGCCTGAGAAATTCGTCTGAGAAAATAGAGTAAAGGTCGGCTGCACACACGAAAAACACGCTGTTGGCCAGAAGCGCTGAGGTACGCCACGTCCTTAAGGCAACGCTCGTTTGGCGCCCAACGGAACCGTGTGCATGGGGGGAGCCCCCGTGCACCCTGTCGGTAGACTCAGCACATCCAAGCACGGACCCGGCGGTGATGACACCCCCCCCGTGTTTAACCCTTATTCCCTTCTTGCTGACGGAGCAGATCCCCTGATGGTGCTTCGCCATTGCGCTCCATCCATTTTCAGATTTCAGTTGTCTGAATTGAGAGCACCCCCCCCCCCCCCCTCCCTCCCCTCTCCCCACACTGCTGTGGCGCCGAGTTATTTGAAGTTGTTACTCGCATTTTGGCGTTGGCCTCTGTCAGCTCAAACAAATCTTGTTGTTGGGTTGGAACCTCTTCTTCGAAACGAAGCCTTTTTCTTTTTTTCCATCCACAGGCCTTTCACCGAAAGGAGGCTTTCATCTTTTGTTTGTTCATTTTTTCCGCTCCTGGCACCTTTCCGATCAAACGGAGGTCCCCGTTGAGGGTTGAACTGACCGGAATAGTGCATGTGGTTATGTTGGAATTAGCACATCTGGGATCAAACATCGCACCACGTTTAAAGTTGCTTGGATCACATCCTGCCCACTCTAACATTTAGTTAGTAACCAGGAGTCTCTGAACCTGCCAAGCCTGTTTGCATGATTTACACTCATGTATTATTCATATACAGTATGAGTGGCTGTCTGGAGGAGCAAACTGTTTGTGTAAATGAGGAATGTGAACTTAATAAAGTGGGTAGCCAGTGTACCGTGGAGCCTTTTCTTGAAAACAACAGTCATAAAAAAAATCCAGCCACATGCAGTTTTAAATAATACCTCGGGGCTCCACCTTTTTAAATGTTTTAAATATCTGGGAGCTCTTTTAGTCCTTGATGTCAGTGATGTCTTATGCAATTACAAGCTCAATATAACACGGTGCAAGAAGTGAGAGGAGGAGGAAGAATGTGTTTGTTCAAAGTGAAGGAAGAGAGAAGCCTGGCCACTGGAAAGGGGGAAATTATTCATATTATTTACATTCATCAGGGACATGAAGGAAGCTGCTTTTAGACATCACTTTGCTCCACACTCAAATGTTTGAAACCACCGTTGGATGGATTTCCATGGCATTTGGAACAGACAGTCGTGGTCCCCAGAGGCAGAATCACAATAATGGCGGTCCCCTGGGCTTTGCATTGAACGCCACCAGCAGGTCAAAGTTATCACTTAGCCGGGTGCAACATCTCAACATTTCCATCACGGATTGGCACAAAATACAGAAATTGATTCCCAGAGTACGAGTCCTATTGACATGAATGATCCCCTGACCTTTTGCTTTTTTAAAGCCACCAGCACGTTGACATTTTGGAATGTGAGTGAAATGTCGTGGGAAATTATTGGGGGGATTGCCATGAAATTTGTGATGGACACTGATGTCCCCCTCAGCACGAATTACAATGGCTTTGGTAAAACCCTGAGCTCCTGCACCATTACCCTCCAAAATGCATTTTCAGCCTCAGGTGTATTTTACGTGTATTCTACCTGCTACCTGCGAGCGTGGTTGCATGTAGCTGCAAACATATTGAAAGGTTCGAATATCTTTGCAAATAGAGGTACTAGATGAGTCTTTAGGAAATACGTTTGATGCTCGCTCGCAAGGTCACATTAGGTCGTCTAAAGAGGGTTCCTGACTCCGGCGTTTCATACATTTTTAGAAAAAAAAAGTGCTTGACACTTTCAAGCTGTAGTGGCGTATAGCCACAGGTGATATTTTAATGACACTGGAAATCTGATGATCTAACTAGATTTACTAATCAAAGCCGCCATCAAACTGATCGTCTTCAGCTTGATCCCGATGGATGCTTCTCTTTACGAGTTTTGAAGCGGCTTGAATAAAAAAGTAATCAAACGGGATTGCACTGGGGAGGCTGTGGCACAGAGATGCACGGCGGCAGCCCCCCCCTCCCTAACGCCCCCCTCCCACTCCCCAGGACAATGTAGCCACAACGATTGCACCGATATCTAATGATAACGATGAGCATGCAGTCTCCAGACATCTCCCTGACGCACTCGGCACGTCTTGCAGATTCAGTCACTCACATATTTTGGTTTTTAAATGAAGTCCGTGCTCAAAACTCACTGCTATCTCCTGTTATTGTTTACACAGGGAAATGAGGAAATAAGTGTACTTTTGTGTGTGATAGGAGATCTTGTCCAGAACTCAAGAGTGCCTCCTCCCTAACTCCTCTGTGGGGAATAGCATTATTCTCTGCCTCCATCAGTACCGTAAAGCTTCTTGAATTGGACAACTCCACTCAATTGCCCTCAGCTAATGACTGCTAATCCTATTTGGAAAAGCAGAACAACCTGCAACCAGTTTTTTGAAAAGAGATGCAGACTCGTTTTTTTGAAAATGACATATTTTCTCAACAGCAATGTCAGTGACATTCCTCTGATATGAGTGATCTGGTATGAAATTTGATTCCAGAGAGCTGTCAGGAGCCGCCAGAGACATCTGTGTGTGCCCCCCCCCCCCCCCCCCCCCCCTTGACTTTTTGTAAACAAATGTGGGCCACCGATTCACAAACAAGTATTTGATGTTCCGTGTAAAGTTGTTTGGAGAAACACACAAACCGAACAGAAAATAAATCAGAAGGAAATAGAAAAGATAGCTTCAAAATAAAAACAGAGCCCATTGTTTCTGTTATGTGACATTAAAGGTAGGGTTATCGCAGAGAATGTTTCAAATTCCATGTTGGAAAGAACAAAGGAAGAAACCGGAAAGATCACTCAGCTGTTCAGGCGAGACGGAATTATGCAATTGTCTAGGAAAATGTCAAACACAGATGAATACATCGTGGAGTCGTTCTATAATGTGTCTCGGATGAGGAAAAGTATTGACTAGAAAATGAGTCTGACATATTTTGTCATTCTGGGGACTGTACTTTTATTTCTGGTAGACACAACCCTTCTTTACAATCCGGAGATGGTACATGGCTCTACAGATTATAAAAACAGGTGTTTTAAATGTACGAGGCGCCTGGGACTGTAGAAGGACTCAAGCATCGGACACCTACTCTGACCGCAGATAGATTAAGATCCATGGCGGCTTTTCACAAAACCCATTTCCTCCCAGTGACGCTCAGCAGCACTAATTAACGTGCCACTCTCCCCGGGCCGCCACGGAGTCACAGCGCCACGTTTCACTCGCCGGTGACCCACAGAAGTGAAACACTCGCTTGGTATTTGTCGTCCACGTCGAACACCGGCGGCCTCAGTCGCTCCCTGAGCATCGGAGTAGCATCCTGTTTCATCCTCTGCACGGAGCGGACACAGACTGAATCGGATCGCATCTTATTTGTCCCGCGTGACGTGTTTCCGAATGCATGCAGGCCTTTATCTTAAGTGAGTCCTGGTGGTCCCCAATAACCCTCCTCACTCCTTCAGTCAAGATGAGAATAAACAAGGAAGGAATGAGGACCATTATGAAAAGCATAATCCAAAATGTTTATGGGATTTCTCTATGTCTTTTAACAACATATCACTTTAGTAAAACATTGTTGTAAAAGATGATTGTAGGATAAGCTTTGTCATGTTTATATCCTTCACAAAGGTCTCTTGTGGTTCTATTGTGACTCATCTGGAAGGATCCCTTTCTCTTACTCTGGATACTTCCAAATGAAAGATGCACCTAACAGAGCACACGGTCTCCACCCCCAGCGTGCGTGGTCAGGTTTGCCTGTGCTTTTTGCTCACTTGCTGAACTGAGACTATTTGGGTTTATTCTGCCCTTGAATATGAACAAATTCCCTGTTTAGTCTCTGGATTTATCAGTATCCAAGAGCCCTTATCCAGTGCTACTTCACACGCTTCTGTTATCAATTTCCCACAGTCATGCAGTCACGATGCTTGACTTCTTTTCTTTCTATGGCATTGATCCCGTACGAATTCAATTACAGCTTGTCCCCTGCTGCAGTGGGAGGTTAGAAAGCGGTGTCAACAACTGTCTCTGGGCGAGAGATTCGGGGTTCCGCTCAAGGCCGCTCTCAGCGGTGGATGTTTTTAAGTCAGCGGAGCTGGGCTCATCACAAAGGACGGTGTAACCGCTCTCATGGCCACCCGACTGCGGGCCCTGATGGATGAAAACTTCTGCTCCTTCAAATCTTTCAATTCAACCCAATCAAACATCTAAACCAGATATTGCCATTGTCGTCAGTGTACTTTAAATGAATTAGGGCCGCACCGAATGGTTGTATATTATGTGTTTCTACAATATCGTGATGAATTCACCATTCATTTAGGTAGATATTAAAAACTTGCCTTATTGATATTTTACTCTTGTTTTAAAAACACACATATGTTGCGACATAATAGACCGAATATACAAATTGTCAGATGATGCAAAAGGATTTTTGGCATATTTTATAGCAACAGGAGAATTATTATTTGACCTAAGTGCATACCTTAAAACATCAAATATACTCAACTAATCATTACTATTCCACTTATTAGTATTCTTCATCGAGTCGTAATTGTTCATGAGAGAATATTTTTTTCATCATGTGTGGAAAGGACTATTATTTAAATGATTTACAGACTGTAACATTAGTCTCATTCTCTCTTTGACCGGGCGATTACATCCTTGTGAACCGTTTTCCGGTTCCAAGGATGTAATCTATATCCTCAACAAATCACATGTGTGTGTGTGATTTTCTGGCTTCTTACACGATGCCTCCACCGGATTCCCTTTGTCCGACAGAAATATTTTTCTATTGTTCTGTGGAAGTGACCTGGCATGTAATGGGCCTGATTACACGTTTTTTCAAATCGAAGAATTGTAATTATATGCGGCTACTCCGAGTTATTGATTTGCCTTCAGTGCAAATATAGAATGCACAGCATCGACGTCCGTATTATCCACCGGTTTATCGTGACCTTCTGTAACCTTAAGCAAATGATTTCGGTCTCCTAATCTAAGGCATCCTTCTGAATTTGCTGAGCTTCAACGCAGTTATCTGTCTGATCTTGCAGTCCTGCCCTCGCAATACTTCAATCGCCACGATTGGACACATTAACCTTGTGAAGTCCTTGTTAGTGAGCATTCTGTTGGCGATGAATGCTCGACACGATGCCGTATGTAGTGGAGTTAAATGCGTTCCAGGTGGCTCCACATGCCTCTTTGTAGTGTTCTGTGAATAGAAAACGTGGGAGAGAATTTAGCTGTTTTTCCACTCACAGCCGTGTCAAAACCAACTGCTTCAAGCAGCCACATTAACAGCGATTTAATGAGGGCTCGCCTCGGACTGCCCATCGCTATTACTGCTCTAATTATTCTCAAAGTGCTCGGTGCTGGAACATGATCTGATCTCACGCAGAAACACGCAGAGGTTCTGGAAGTGCATTAAAATCTTAAAGGAACTCAGAGCCTCTTCAGGGGGATGGAGACTTAACGAGCTCAACAGCCTTTGAGTTGCCTGGAGACAGTGGCAGGGTTATAAAGCATTAAGGAAGGAAATCATGTCCCCCCCCTGAACACAGTGAGGGGAGGAAGAAAAAAAAAGAAGAAGGCAGCTGCAGAGACGGTGACTGAGCTGTGGGCGGTGGCTGCAGAGGTGCTCAGGACGTTGGAGGAGCCCGAAGAAGAGGTGAGATTCAGGATCATACGAGCAACGTAATCCACGATCAATAAGACAGTGACATTTAGACAGAGCCCATTTGAAGCCGTTTCTTCACTCAAATCTTTAGGAAACAATTCCCTATAAGATTCCGCTGCTCGGTAAGTCGGAAGGGGGCTCAGAAATGACATTTGGAAGTGCTGCGGTGGCACGCGATTCCTTTTTTTTTTTTAATCAGCGAGTGAATCATAGTGTTTAATGACATACTGTGTCAAGCACTGCCAAGAGGTATATTTCAATTACTAATCTCTTCTTCCTTTTTTTGTCTCCTTCTTTCTGTCTTCCATCTTTTGTACTCTTTAAAAAAAACTCCACATTTTGACAGTTGCGTTGATGGGCTTGTAGGATGGTGTGCTGCCCCGGAGGCAAAAAGCTTCTGTAGTTTGGCACGCGTCCGTCTCTCCTCCCTTCTGCCTCCGTCTGATGGTACCCTCAAAAGCCTTTGGTTGAAAAGTCGAATCCTCCTCCATTATTTCTCCGCTAGAGGTGGGAATCGCCAGAGGCCCCACCACACAATACTTGCGTCACACTGAGATGTCATTGCCATTTACATTTTTTTTCTCATGTGTTGGGTATTGCGATAACATATTTTCTGATGTATAGCTGTTTATAAATTGTTCAGGTTTTACTGTGTTCATCTTCACTTCAATCATTTTTATACAGCAGTATGGGGGAATTTCTCTCTGAAATGAGAAAAGTACTTAATCAGAAAAGGACAGACTTTTAGATTGGCCCGAATGGATCGCCCCCCGGGGGGGGAAGTAGTCTGGGGGCTTACAGAAAATAGTATTTTTGTTATTGTTCTTATATCAGTGACCAAGTTGCCAGTGGGAAAAAAATGAATAAATGGCTGAGCTTGAGGATAAGCACTTAGTTTCCCTCCAGTGATGCAAGCGCACCCCAAGTGCCACGCGTCAGCAGCCGCCTCCCCTCCCCGTGTCTGGCTCACCGCCACCGGTATCTGACTGCAGCGCGTATGAAGATACCAAAGCAATACGTGACAGCTGACTGACGTCTCAGCCTAATCCTCTGAGCAGCAAATACCCCGAAACAACATAAAGAGCAAAACATCAACACCCAGCCTCACTCCTTACATTAACATGAGAGTCGGTTTCATCCACCTAAAGGTGTCATTCCTTTAAACTATGCCCAACAAATATGCGCATCACGGGGGATTGCAGGCCTTCTTCTCCCCGGGTTGACAAGCTTCACGCGGAACAGAGTGGGGGTCCCCCCCCCCCCCCCTCTTTTACCAGAGGTTTAGTTGAGACATTAACGTTCATAAAAAAAACTGTGGCTACTGCACAAATGGCCCTGAATCGTAACGCAAGTAAGACATTATAATGTTTTGGATCTCTCCCCAGGAGCGTTTCTTTAATTGGACTTCTGAATTTGAATTTGATAACCCTAGACGTGTCGGAAGTGATGCCTTGACATTTGACATTCACATCTTCCATCTGGAAGAAAGGCGACTCCTTTGGTGATTTCTGACTTTCTGTTTAATGCCATAATTGGGTGAAGATTGGACTTTGTCCAATACTCATTACCATACAAATGTAAAACATATTCATACTCACCCTCCCTTTCTGTATGACCACAACAAACATTCTCATGCAATGTTATTTAGAAATATTTTTATATATATTTTATATTAGAAATATATAGATTTCACACAATTCCTTACAGAGCCACAAGCAGGTCTGATGTGACTCTCGGTGTTGTTCTTGTGTCCTTTCATTTGTTTTTTAGGTTCATGGAAGAGGCTAACTGCTGATACGAATCCTGGGGGGCGTTTTCTTCATTAAATTTCTCAGCGGCTGACATCCGTTGCTCTTAAGCTCGTGCTCCCCTAGAAGTGCCTCGTCATTCTGTATTATTTGTCAATAAGTAGCCAGGGTGTGTTTAAAAAACAACAACAACAATCATCATAAAATCGTTTGTGTGTATTTGAATATATTATGGGGCGAGTTCAGATGACGGGACATCGCCTGCACAAAATGAAAGCAGTAAATCAGAGGGTGGGGAAACCTTCGGGGGGTGATTGTGACAAACACAGTCTGTGGCTGCTTTGATTGGCATTTGTTTTGATGGCTGCTGAAGTGTCCAGGTGCCCTCTATTTTCTAACCCTCCGCCGGGCTGGGGAGGCGGGAGTCTATGATCGCCTCGTTATTGAAGCCCGTTGAATCCATTATGAAAGAAGGAAGCCGGAGCGACAACCAGAGCTCAGTAGTTCTGACATTCTTCGGGCAGAGACTCTGCAGGGGGAATAGTGTTTCTCGTTTTCATTAGATTTCATTAGATAACGCCTCGCTTTTCTAACAGCAGTTAAAACGATAAAATGATCTTTTTGCACTTCTGCTATATCCTTTGTCCACACAGAGCTGCTACCGACCCTGTGTCGTTTCAGAAAATGAGAAGATGAATATTTAAGAAAACCTGCATGTCGGGGATGAGAGGATTTCTGAGTGTCGCTATATTTCACAAAGCAAAGTAACAGGCAGTACAACTTGAACTAATATAATAAGCTTGATGTATCATACGGTCGACGGCGCTAACATAAAAAGGATATTTGATACGCCCTCCTGCAGTGTACCAGCAGTGCCACCCTGCTGCATTAATCATCAAGGTCCCCAACAGATCCACATGGAACGGGGTCTTTCCTCCGTAGAAAATGTGTTGGATGAAATGTATTTTCACATTTTCCAATAACAAAAATGCACTTAAATGCAGCTGAAATCAATAAGGCCCTTTGTGTAATTACTAATAGGTAACTGTGTTACGACAGAGCGTGCTACTAATCAACTTGCCACTTAGACAGCGTGCGGCGGACTGACGTTATGACGCGGGTTGCCCCGCCCACACCCGCAGGAGCCCCCCCCACGCGACAGCCCACCCGCCCGTCCCTGTGATGAGCCGTTGCATTTGTAGTGATGGGAAGTGGAATCATTAATCCCGTTGCACCGCCTTGTTTAATGGCAGGCGAAACACTGGTTTTATATGCAGGTAGCAACAGGTAGCCGGTGTTATGTTAATTTGCATTACCCATAAAAAATAAAGCACCCTTGGTAAGCTGCTTTAACTTTAACGTATTTTTAAACTCACATGGCACAATGAAAAAGAAGAGCCGAGCAGCATTAATGACCTGAAAGAACAAGGTGAGCGAGGGGCACTAATTGCAGCACATCAAAATAAATATGAGCAGAGATCTACAAGTATCACTGAAGAACCCTTTTGCTTTAGGGCTCGGTCAAAGTCAAAGACTTAAACAAGGCCGCACATCAGCCCAGATCCCTAATTATTGACGGGGCCCACGTGTGCATTAATGGGGATAATCACATGACCTGTTCTAGTGACAATAAATAATACGGCAATGAGAAGAAGAGATGGCCAACAGTCTGTTGAGCAATACACAACAATCATTTGCAAAACACACACTGATGACGCCACCTGTTCGGTGTACGCGAGGTAGCGACGCGGGAGGAAGAGGGCGGTCTTCTGGAGCGAGGGAGTCGCCGGTCAATCGGAAAATCCGTCCGCCCGTCCGTCATCTGCTTGATCAATCTGTCTGTGTCGGCGCCGGGCAGCCCGAGAGGTTGCGCCCTGTCGTGTGGATGGCGGAGAGTCGGCCCTCAGTGGAATATAATTGATGACAAACCATATTGACAGTGGCATCGACTCCACCGACGGGGGGGGGACGGGGGGGGACGTCCTCATTAGACGGGCTGCACAGCATCAAGCCGTCGCTGCGTTTCCTCCGTGTTCACCACACGGACATTTATAGGCGGAATAGGATAATGGATGAGTGACTTGCCTCCGTTTACATGGGGGTTCTTACAGCAGAGCCATCTCAGAGACACACTGCAAAACACACACTGATATAGGAGACATTGTCAATGTAGCTGGGGAGGAAATGACACTCCAATCGACACTATAATTTAGAATGTCCTTGAAAACTTCTGTACATTTAGCCATTGAACAATTGTGCAAACCGATGTAAGATCCCCAAAATGCGATGAATTAGTCAAGTGGAGAGGAGAGGTGCAGTGTGTTTAACTGAGTAAGGGCTGCCACCTAGACAGCAATATCCTCTAACATTAGCCACTGTAAGCTACCACATATACCAGAACTGATGTGGCTTCAGCCTGTCACGGGGTTCGGGCTGGAGCAGGTTGCAGAAGGAGGCAGGCAGGCAGGACTCAGACGCAGGGTCTTCCGACAAAGTGCTCTTTATTCCAAACTCAAAGGAACGTGCACCAACGAGGACTGACAAAGACAATGACGCGACAAAGGACAACTGGCACACAGGGCTTAAATACACAAGGGAGGTGCAGGTGATTGGACACAGGTGGAATCAATCAGGCAATCACAGGACAAGGCAGGAAGTGAAGTTACCCAGGAACACAAGAGACATGAAAACTACAAAATAAGACATAGAGCAGACCCAAACCGTGACAGAACCCCCCCCTCAAGGACCGAATTCCAGACGGTCCTAAAGGGGGGCAGAACCATGAAAATCAGACAAGGGGCGGGAGGGTGGGGACCCGACAGCTATGGTCCGGCGGCCTGCCAGGGCGGCGGCCGGGCCTCAGGGTCTCGGGGGGTCTGCCGGGTCGGCGGCCGGGCCTCAGGGTCTCGGGGGGTCTGCCGGGTCGGCGGCCGGGCCTCAGGGTCTCGGGGGGCGCCGAGCTGTGCGGCTGCGGCGTCGTCGTCGTGGCGGGGGGCGCCGAGCTGTGCGGCGTCGTCGTCGTGGCGGGGGGCGCCGAGCTGTGCGGCTGCGGCGTCGTGGCGGGGCGCGCCGAGCTGTGCGCCGTCGTCGTGGCGGGGGGCGCCGAGCTGTGCGCCGTCGTCGTGGCGGGGGGCGCCGAGCTGTGCGGCGTCTTCGTGGTGGGGGGGGGCGCCGAGCTGTGCGGCTGCAACCCAACCCCTGACCCCACCCCCCCCTCAAGGGCCGGATCCCAGACGGCCCCCAGGGGTGGGGGGGAGAGGACCAAGGGATGGGAGGGAGGGGGCACGATCAGGGGTCGTGGGGACGGGGCTGGAGACTGGAGTCTGGGGGCCGGAACGGGCAGAGACTGGAGTCTGGGGGCCGGAACGGGCGGAGACTGGAGTCTGGGGGCCGGAACGGGCGGAGACTGGAGTCTGGGGGCCGGAACGGGCGGAGACTGGAGTCTGGGGGCCGGAACGGGCGGAGACTGGAGTCTGGGGGCCGGAACGGGCGGAGACTGGAGTCTGGGGGCCGGAACGGGCGGAGACGAGACTCTGGGGGCCGGAACGGGCGGAGACGAGACTCTGGGGGCCGGAACGGGCGGAGACGAGACTCTGGGGGCCGGAACGGGCGGAGACGGGACTCTGGGGGCCGGAACGGGCGGAGACGAGACTCTGGGGGCCGGAACGGGCGGAGACGGGAGTCTGGGGGCCGGAACGGGCGGAGACTGGAGTCTGGGGGCCGGAACGGGCGGAGACTGGAGTCTGGGGGCCGGAACGGGCGGAGACTGGAGTCTGGGGGCCGGAACGGGCGGAGACTGGACTCTGGGGGCCGGAACGGGCGGAGACGGGCGTCTTGGGACCCGCTCAGGCTGGAACGGGCGTCTTGGGGCCCGCTCAGGCTGGAACGGGCATCTGGGGGCCGAGTCGGGAGCCGGGACTGCGGGGGTTCGTCGGCTCCTTCTCCTCGGATTGAGGAGGTCCCGGAGCCTGAAGCATTCATCCTGGTAGCTCCTGGGGCCAACAACGACATTAGTTTTCCATTGAAAAAATGGGCTTCTTACGTCGAGGTAGTCAGGCCCCAGGTCGCTCCAGGAGTCCGCTGGCATGCCGGTGTTTCGCCGGGCAGCCTGCTGCATGCTCCGTGGTCCCCCAAACGCAAGGCGAGTTCCCAAATATTTTTCATTTGGGTAAAACCCTGCTGAGTCCTTCCTTGGTCGCGTCATTCTGTCACGGGGTTCGGGCTGGAGCAGGTTGCAGAAGGAGGCAGGCAGGCAGGACTCAGACGCAGGGTCTTCCGACAAAGTGCTCTTTATTCCAAACTCAAAGGAACGTGCACCAACGAGGACTGACAAAGACAATGACGCGACAAAGGACAACTGGCACACAGGGCTTAAATACACAAGGGAGGTGCAGGTGATTGGACACAGGTGGAATCAATCAGGCAATCACAGGACAAGGCAGGAAGTGAAGTTACCCAGGAACACAAGAGACATGAAAACTACAAAATAAGACATAGAGCAGACCCAAACCGTGACACAGCCTTGACTTAAATAGCTTACATTTTCTTCAACGGCAGCAAAGTTCAACTTTCTCTCACAAATTGACCTCAAATATTGCCCCGGCGTACGTCTGTACGTGTGTGGCTGTGATGTTACTGTTTATGCCTCTGTGCGTGTGACCATCACACAGCTTTTTATTATGACATGATAAAACTAGAGGTTCAGCCATAGGTCTACTATCAAAAGATAGAATCCAGAAATGAGATGATCTTCACATTTACTGGTATAATTGTTTGGGTGTATACCACGTAACTGGAACATCAATGGTTGCATATTATATATCGTATTCATGTCTATTGAGCTGGTTGCAGGGTTAAATCTATTCCCTGTTCAGAATGCGGGTTCATGTGCTTATAGGACAGGGGCGTGTACACTAATACCGCTGTGATGGAATGACTGGGGCCGGAGTAACACAGTGTGCTACATTCAGTGAACTCAGAGCGCATGTGAGTAACGTGGAATCTCAACACACACACCTTCGACACGCTTCTACGAAGCGAGTAGAGTTTGTCAATTCGGTGACGTTGAAGAACACCAAAGTCTCGCTAGCTGAAGATTAAGCTGCATTCTTTGCCTTCTTTAACGAGTGGGAGGCGCACAATGAAGACGGTATAATTAAGATTACCATCACTGGTGGTGCTCATGGACAATTTGGGAGAAAACTGAAGACAATGGGAACGGTCGTTGAAAACGTCATCATCAATGTGCGGACAGGAAGGGGAGAAGGAATCAAAGAAGCCGATTTCACGCTCGACATTGAACATGATGATAATGATGAAGAAGAAAAAAACGGACTCAAGAAGAAGAAGTCCCAGCAGCTTTCAGAACCCACTGTCAAGAAAAGTACAGTGTTTGAAAGACATATTTCTCAGCACACCTTATATGAGAATCTGCCACCATAGAGAAATATGGGCCTGAATTCAGGTAAAGGAAGATTGGGAATTTTGCATCTTGGACAATGACATGATCAGAGACCAGATTGCATTTGGTTTGAATGGACATCCGCTCGAAAGGGAGACTTTTTATATGGCAAAATTCTACGTGAGAGAAGCTCGAAGTCACATGTCGAGCTGCAGAGACCACTGGAGCACAAGCGATGAGTGCAGCTACCCAGAAGACAGCTGTGTAAGGAAAAAAGAAACACACAAGGACAACTAACCCCGGCATAAAGGACAAGAACAGCCCATTCCACACACAGAACGGTTGGGTGGGCGAGCGAGGAGAGACACATCCCTGCAGCCGTTGCGAGACAGCCACTTGCACACTCGCCTGTCCCCGACACCGTGACCCCGTAGACACTCGGCTGACACCACTTCGGCCCATCGGAGTGAGAGCGATGCTGCTGCCGGGCACGGCGCGAAACAGACATGCTGCTGGAGCTACATGCGGCTCAGGGAGGCCACCAAAAGCACCAAAGCACTGGATGGATGGATGGATGGAAGGAAGGAAGGAAGGAAGGAAGGAAGGAAGGAAGGAAGGAAGGAAGGAAGGAAGGAAGGAAGGAAGGAAGGAAGGAAGGAAGGAAGGAAGGAAGGAAGGAAGGAAGGGCCGAGGCCGGGTGGAACATGGCAGCTGCGCTTCCAGGCCGGGCCCCAGGGGGCGCTTATTGATCCCACACAGACGTCCTCTCAGCTCCTCTGGTTCCAAATGCTAACGTCTTCTGTTGTTGGCATTACCCAGAAGGACTGGATGTTTCAAACAGCACTTCTCCAGCCCGCAGCGCCTGAGGGTGCCCACTCATCTCTCAAATCGGCAAAAAACACACCACAGCAGCGGTGCCACTGGAGAGGAGCAAAGCGGGCCTCTGGAGCTGCACCTCGGGCAGCACTGTTGACGTGGCGATTGGCTTGCAGAGGGACGAGCACCCGCTATGACAGCGTCAGCAACTACAGACGAGGCGGACGCCACCCGAGGGGGGGGACACCACGCAGCACCCAGATGAGCTCAACTGGAGGATGAGCGAAGCAGAGAACTCGAGCCACGAGAGGACGGATCAGTGGAGCGAGAGGTAAAGGTCCTTAAAAGAGAGATATTAGTGTTATAAACCATGCAAAAAGCTAAAATGTTCTTGAATTGTTGACAGACAAGGGGATAAACCATCTGTGCGATGTATGATGCTGATGCAGAGTAACACAGTGCACCATGTTTGTATCTTCACTTCAAAGCACATGCATCCAAAGTCAAGCCTCTGTATGTGGAGTTATTACAGACAGTTTGGAATCATTTCCGTTATCCTCTATGTATTTTTTGTCAAATTTCATCGCTGCTACATGATCTACTGTTTAAATACCAAAGTTACCCACATTTCTTTTCCTAACACAATGAAATGTAAACAACAACCCTCTCAAACAGCAAATGGACAAAGTTCTTATTATTATGATCGCTGCTGATTCAAAGCGGGCGTCAGCACGTCGTCCTGCTGCGACCTCCAAACACCAACCTCCTCTCTTCTGTTGTACTTCAGAGTTTGTTCCAACGGGTTTGCAGTGACCCTGCATATTATTTATTATTTATTATGTTATTGTTTTTGCATGGCGCCTTGCCATGTGGGCGCAGCTGGGAGCATCCCGTCCTGGCATGTCAAAGGGCGTTGACATCAATATTTGCTGCCCGGCATGAGTGTTGTTGACATATTCATACGTGATGATAAAAAAAGGTTACCTTTCTAAAATTAGACACCATCCCTGAGAATTAAACCATTGAGTCTCATGCTATATTAATCATTTGAATGTAAATTAAGTATATCTTTTTTGAATTATTTTTTTCCTTGACTATTTGAATACATAATTTTCCTTGTATAATTTATTCAATACCAATATTAATACTTCATACTTACTTAATAATCTGCACCCTTTCAGCCGCATAAAGAAATGCAGCAGATTTGCATTTTAATTCATCCTCGCCAGCAGGGACACAGTTTCTCACTTGTTTATGATTGGGCCATAATTCTGAAAGGCGCCGTTCAACCCCCTCGGCGTGTCATGTTTAATCAGCAGGCTGTGCCATGAAGAAGATGTAGGCTGGTGCTTACCTAAGACAAATGGCACCTCTTCACATCCTTAACTCGCATCCCCTTAAGTTTGACTCGAGAGGCAGCCGCCCCATGCCGCACCGTGTCTTTCCTCTGCCGTAAACAAAATCACCCACCCACCCGCCATGAAGTGTCTGACAATCTGTCTGATGTCATGTTTCGCACAAAGAGCGATTTCTTGACGGGCCGGGCTCGCGGTGACAGCCATCTTGCATACGATTTGGAGCCGCTATCGGGATTCCGAGCGACAATAACCCTGTTGATTCTCTCGCACGGGCAGGAAAGAAAAAGATTGTTCCGTTGAGAGGTGTTTGTTATTGTTCAATCAAAGCCATAGAAAACACAGCAACAGGGGGGGGGGGAACACTAGTTTCAAAGGACACACCGGCAGGGTTTGACGTAAGCGTAAGTCAATGTGCTGACAAATAGGAAATGGGCTCATAGAATTGATTGGTGCTCATTATTAAGGGTGAGATGCTCATAGTAGTCCTTTAATAATTTGCTTACTTGACTTTTGGCTCTGAAGACCCGGTAACACAAACAGGTCATCAGTCACCTAAGACTTGAGACGGGACCTGCTCTCTAACCCTTGTGAAATATCCAAATATGTAACAATGCACAACGGCCATCGTTATGTCCTTTTTTTTTTCCTCAATGGCTTTATTTTGAACCCAAATGCATGAGCTGTGTTCCGATGAAGCAATGCCGCCTGTCTCTGAAGTAATGAATAATTCCCAAGGATAATTAGTGGTAGAATGTAGCACGGACAAGTGGTCATTGAGTCGTCAGCGCGACTTCCTGCTCGGGCCAAGTAGGGTCCACAATGAAATGATGCAATAAAGAGCAACAGTGTTTTCATGATCAGGAAGATTACAAATCTACTGTATGAGGTTAGTTTTCACACAAGTATGCCTAATTTTGTAATCAGCACAAGTGTCGCTGCTGATAAAACACAAAAAAGATTATCCATGAATACCTTTCATTCTCTCTGCTCCTTTTTTTTTAACCATCAAACGTAGCCAGGGATTTCAACAAAGTGCTGCTATTTAAATCAATACATCCCTCATTACAGAATGATGAATATTTCATCAGTGAGCCTATTACTTCTAATGAATAATTTAACTGTATTATATCAGTCGGGGTTGGGGGGGGGTTTAGTTGGTGCCGTGGTCCCTCAGCTTTTAAACCCAACCACTTATTATGAAGCTCTGCATAACCCAACTAAAAAAGGTCCAGAATCAGGAGTACAGATGATTCTCTCTCTAAATGCCAGAGTACACAGTTCAACCCACTGACAGTAAACGTATCCTCAGCTCTAATTAACCATGATAGAAATATATTTATTAAATACTTCTATAGGTTGTATTGAGAGCATTTCCCTTTAAAATAATGAGCTCCATGCATGACTAAATCTTATACGGATTTATGGGTTTTGTGCTCATTATTCCAAAGTCTCTCATGACCTAAAGCAGTAATCTTATCAAATATTCAAAGGAGTAAAAGGAAGAAATGTCTGTGGGAGTGGAGCCATTTTCGTTGCATTCTGGTTTGTATTCTCTCATTTCAAATGAAATTAATTATTGTGCTTTTAACTTCTAGTGGACGGATGCAGTGTTGTTTCAACTTGTTTCAACAAAACACTCAAAGATTATGATAAGGGATCATTCAGATTACTCTGACAATTAAACATCGAATTGGAAAGAATATTTGTACATGAAAAATATGTGAAGAGTATTTATGTTTAGTTGCAATAAGAGTAAGACGGTTGTTGGGCATCCTCTACCTAGCAACAGTCAACATTGTCTTTGAAACCTTAAAACATCAACTCCCTAACTTACTACCCTTAAGTAGTGTTGTGTTTCTCCACAGCTGTGCCAGATGTTTTATTTTTTCCTCTTTACGTTCTTAGGACTGAGTGTATGTGTTGGTACTTGTGCGTTTGTGTGTGTCTGCAGGTATTGGGCTTATATGTATACGTATGTTTTTTTTCTTGCCTTTACTGTTCAGCCACTGAGTTTTCTTCTCTTTATTTATTTGCCTCTCTTTTCTTTGTCTTTTTCTTTGAAATGTAAAGCATATTGAGTTTCGCAGTAGTGGAAGTGTGCTCTATAAATAAAGCCGCCTCTCCTTCCTGCCCCATCTTCTGCCTTTCTCAGCGTTCACTACAGTGTCAACTCCTGCGCAGTGGAACCTCTCTGTAATGAAAGGAAGGTTTTAAAGCACAGAATTTAGATTGGAGATTTAAAAGGAAAATCTCTGAGTAATCGTTTAAGCCCCTCAAACGCAGTACCGACAAAGTACCAAAGCACGTCCTGGTACCCTACGAACGCTTTATATCACTGGTGACATCAAATTCACTATCATACATTAAATAAGGAGTGACTAGATTTGAACCTTCCAGGCTGAATCCACTTACCCCCCCTGTGAACTTCATCAAAATGAAGATAAGAATAAGAATTCAAGTGTCTGAGCTGTGCCGGGTATTAAGGAACACAAGGTCAAATGCGGGGTGCGTTTGCCGTCTTTACCCCTCCCTCCCCGCCGGGACAGCACGCCGGTGTAGCTGCGCGCGTCCACTGTGTGCGAAGCACCTATTTCAGTCACGTGACCGCTCGTTTGGAGTCCTTCCCGCAGACAGGTTATAATTTCTTCGTAATTGCTCCACTAGAGTGGATTGCTCTCGTGAAGCTCGAGTACGTAATGACATATTGTGAATGTGCACAGTGGCGCTCTGCAATCTTCCCGAAAAGGCCGCGCTGGCTCTCCGCAAATAAGGCACTTATCGATTCAATTCATCAGTGCAAAAAACCTGAGTACGTCTGCAGATTTGCAGTATATGTGTCCTCCGTGGGGAGGAACGTGGGCGGAGGTGGATGAAACAGCAGACTCACATGCCGCATGTTAATCATAGGGGGGGAGCGTTGGATTTTTTGGGTGATCATTACGTCTAATGTTCTTATAAGAAGAATTCAAACTAGCCGGAGTCATTATGCCTTTTGTGTAATTATTATCCTTCTAATGGTTTGAGAACTTTTACTCAAGGCATTCCTTCTTCTTGTCTTAATGTTGGCTCTGACTTCACCGGGTTTCTAGGTTCAGGAAAGAAGAGCATGAAAAAGGTCAGGGAAACATCTCAAACCGGCCCTGGAGCTTCTTAAACTCCTCGTCCAGCTGTAAGCTCCTTGTGTCATCACCGGTTCCTTCACATCGTGGCCTTTATTGGCTGGAAATTGAAAACAATACGCCAGCATCTTTTCCCCAAGCCATAGAAGAGATTTGAGTGTTTGAGGCTAAGCAAAAGGTGAATTCAGCGAGTGGGCAGAGAAGACTTAATCAATATGAATAAATAAAATACGGTGTAAAGTGTAAATACCGAACTTCCATCCGACGCATGTACTTAATCTAAATAAGCGAAAGCAGTGTCCTTCTCCCCATCCCAGATACTTCAGACATTTGAGCCTCTCAGCCAGTGTTCAGCAATGCTGGAAAGTGTCTTTGGTTGCAGTTCACATCCTCTGCAGCCGTACGTCCCCCCCCACACCGCACTGATAGCCCCGGCGGAAGTAACTTATCTGGATCCATCTCTCCCCGGATCCTCCGCTATCGCTCCATCCTCGGTCCGAGAGACCCGACTCAATGACAAACCGCACTGTTCTCTGCGGATCAATGGCTCATAAGTATAAACCAATTTCCTTTACAAACGGCACTCTGGGAAATAAACAGACACACTGCCTCGGGAGCCCCGACACCAACAGCCCATTATTCATTTTAATGCTGCGCAACTTCGGGAAGATACGGCGAACCTCTTAGATTAGGTTAAAAAATAAATCTCACAAAAGTACAGCTGGAGTCAGAGTAATGTTTTATACTGGAGGCTTCAGGAGAAAATAACACACGCAAAATCACTGCTTTTACCGAACATCTCGGCAGAAGATTGGCTTTCTGCATTCCCCTTTATTCTCTCATTTGGTTTTTCTCGGCCTCTTGTGCTCGCCTCACTCCCTGCCCTCGTGTGTTCCTCGCCTGCCTCGGTCCTCTTGTGTCTAATCCCTTCTGTGGGTCTAAAGCACGAGGGTCCCATGACCCCTTGTTGTGTGTATTAGGTGTGTAGCCGGTTCTGTTGTGCCCTCTGCTCCTCCAACACACACCCCCTGACCTCTCGTCCAAAGTTTGATATGGATTTTGGTCCAGGAATCCCTTTGTCTCCATTCATTTTTCCCAACATGAGAACAAAGTGTCTCGGTTTGTTTTGGTAACGGAGCCCAAACTGTTCCTGAAAACGTATCGATGCGTTCAAGGATGCGCTGACATTTGATAGCTTTACAAAAAAAAAAAAAAAACCTACAAAATAAATTAACATCCCCCTCTTCACAGCGTTCGCCTCGTTCATCCATCTTGAGTCAGACGCTCTGACAATAGAGCCGATCAGTGCTGTCAACCTTCTAAGGAGTCCTTGAAAGCATCGCCACAGCTGGAATACAACACCAAACAATGTCTGCGTGAAAGACTAATCTCATTTATACGGTACGAGTAGCATATTGAATCAAAATGAAGCCGTCCACGAGACCGGTGTGGCAGAAATGGAGATGTTGTGCCGCTCTTTGTCAGTTATTTTAGATGTTGTGTTCAATTTAGCCCCTTCTGGATATCTACTGAATATATTGCACCCTAACGAGACGTAGTGAGTAAAAAATACAAAATGAACACAATAGTAAAATGGCTGAAAAGTGCTCAAACTATTAAGAAGAAAAAAAAAAGTCGGAAAATCTATCAACATACGATGCAATAGAGGGATACAAAAGCAATTCAACACCGTGCTTTGATGAGGTAAATTAAATTAGAGCAGATTACAGTGAAACAGATAAAACAAATCACCTCAGAGACGCTGTACCAAGAGGAAGAGAGCGCCGTGTGATGTGCTTTGTTTCCCCTCATATTTGTGTTGAGTAGAATCAGGGGTCTGGTCTGGCTCTGCATGTTCCCCAATTGTTTCTCCCTTTGTCATCAGAAATGACATCTGGTGGATGTAATGGGTGTTTGTATTTTACAGCTTTTAGAATTTACTTTTAGCGTTACCAAAAGATGTTGCTGTTTTGTTCCAGGACAACTGATCAGCCTTTTGTTTTGCTCCGTCCTTCTGAAGCATGAGAATCGAGTGCAAACCTACTGTATGTCCAAATATTGCTAAAAAAAACAGCTTCTGAAACTACTCAATGAGTATTTGAAACATTCTGACACAGCAGTGAATGATGCATTAGGGGTGGTTTGATCCTTCAAATTAACTTGGAAATAAAATAATCTCTGGGGAATAAAAACTAAATCTTTACCACATTTGTGGAGTATAGATTATTCATTTTTCTGCTTAATTTACCTCTATACTAATAAACAGGGATGTACAACTATCACACACTCATAACTAATACTTCTTTCTTTTTTCCTGCAACATTAATTGCTTATCAAACAGAAGTTTGTGTCAAATAAATCTCCGATCCTTCATTAAAGACTCCATTACCTTTAAATTCACTATGGATTCCTGATAATTGAAATGCGGCAGAGAGGCTTGGCCCTATTGATTGGTGTAACTCTTACTCACAACTTTACCATCGGGGCTCTTTGTTCATGTCGAAGGAGGGATTTTAAACGTTTTCCCTTTTCTTTGCTCCTTTTTAAACTTCGCATTTGTCATTGAGCTTTTTGAATCATAACCGAATCTCAGACTCTCAGAGTCAGATTCCTCCTGATGACGTCTCATGTGTTTAACATTTGTATTTCCAGACATCTCGTGTGAATCGAGACGATGTCTGCGCTTCTATTGTTTTGCTGACAGATGTCTTGAAGACCAAATTGTCGTCCTTCGAAGGTAGAGCGGTGCCATTTGGACTCGCCTTGGTTAATGCTGTGCTCGAGGAGCGCTGTGCGGCGGACCGTATGGTAATTGCTTTTTAATGTGTTTGCTTGGCCGGCCTCTCTCAGCTTTCATCCACCTGCCTACTCCGCCTACAGTTTTAACTCTGCGTCTGACAGCATGTTTACAGGAGCTTTTTCTCCCCTCCAACACCACTGCGGGGATTCACTGAGTGCTAAAGCGCCGGGAGCTTTAACAGCATTTGCTTGAGTTCTCCCTTCACTTAATGAAGCCACTTCAGCCGTGTACACAGGGTGCTGTGATGTTGTGTCGTGAATTGATATTTACATTTTTCATTTAGCTGACGCTTTTATCCAAAGTGACTGAGCGTTCAATCAAGAGGGAACAGAACCAGAGCAACAAGAATCAAAAAAGAACAAGAAACTGACAGTATTTTGGGGGAGTATTTGAAAGCATACTGTGAAACAGTATAGATATTTGAGCATAAAATAGCAATGTTGCTGTCCTCCTTTTTGTATGCTGGAAGGGCTGTGTGATATTACCAAAATATTCTATCCCAATATTCATTTCACGAAATGACCACATAGGAAACTATAGTCATCTTTGAATTGAATAAGGCTCAAATGTGAAGTACTGCGTACTTTCTCAAAAGGAACATAGCTTTTGCAATGGAAATAATAGAGAATAGTGTTTCCAGTTATGCATTTACATCCATGTAAACATAATACTCAGATTAAGACATTGGCTTGATTTACTCACACTGTGGTGCTCTGACATTTTTGTTAGTATGTGCTCATAATCTATTAAGATGATTTAATAGTGTGATGTCATATCTCAAATAGAGGATTTCATCTCGATATAATTGCATTAAAGACGATTAAATAATCCAATTAACTACCACGTGGGCTTCTTTGATGAAAAAGCGTATTCCTTATTTTTACGTTACATTACAATTAGCTAATGACTTTGCCAATTTATCTTAAAGGAAAGACGTCCCACTTGTGTTGCTGCCACCAAGTGGCAAAAAAAATGTTTACGCATTTTCTCAGATTTGCAGGAGTCGGGTTAATGTGGTATACAAAATCATGTTTTTCTATTCTGCTATTCTAAACACCTGTTTCAGGTGGAATAAATACTCTTATACTGACGTATTTATAGTATTCATTTATTTATTTATTTTACCTACCTTTTTAGAACCTGTGTAATTGAGAATGTTTGTGAATGTTTGTCTCCTGAAGTTGTGGTCTTTTTGTGTGTCTTTTTTTCCACATGTTGTTGTATTCTGGTCAATGACAGTCCATACCTATACATCTATAACTCCTGCTTATCAATATAAACACTGGTTGGTGTTTGTTGGGAATGATTCATGGAGACGGGAAAGAGGAAGAAAGCAAGATAAAACTCCAAAATGTTTGCACTGTTATGAGATTTACACGCAGAGACACCAGTTCACACAGGAAACAGAAAGGTTTTGATATCCTGCCATTTTCTGTGAAACTCCCCCTTAATTCTTTTACACGTTTTTTCTTGTCTCTGCCCCTCGTGGTGCTTATGAATACCAAGACTTCCCTTTTCACAGGGATTGTCAAAGTAGTTTGAGATGATTTGTTATTCTTAGGTGATGCTGATTAACACTTGCCATTATTTCAGGTTATGCACTTTCACTTTAATGCCGGCGGAGGGAGAGCGACCAGAGGAGGCAGAGGGAAGGATGGAGTGGAAAACAGATGAGGAGGAAGGGAGGAAAGGGAGGAAAGAGAGGGAGGGAACGGAAAAAGAAAGCAATACAAAGAGACAGACAGAAAGCCACCAGGGGATGAGAGTGGCAAATCCCTCATAGCCATGTATTACTGATGTGCATGCAATGTGCGGGAAAGAGTCTTCAATACCACTGTTGATACGAAGCTCAGCCTTGTTCCAAAAGCACAAAGAGCACTTGTTGGCAGACATTATCAGCGCCGCGCTTAGCTCAACAAAGAGCGGATTGAAGAGAGCCGCGTTGATGTGTCACGCAATAAAAGCCGCCAGTAATTATGTTCTGATTTCCTCTTTAACAACATTGTCCTTTATTGACATTATGTTTGATTAAAAGCAACAACAAAAAAATCTGAATCTTTCAAAAATGGGATGCTTGTGGTGGTGGGGGCATGATGTGTACATCCGTCTGAGAGGGAGAAGAGATGCTGGTAAAAGGTCTCGGTTGAATAGAGAAGGATCAAACACGGGGGGGATGAGAGATTTGATGGTGGCTTTGCATCATAATTATACAATTTAACCACTTAAAGGGCCGTTGAGACGGCCATCATCGTACTCGTAATGCTTTCAGCTGATCTTACGCCGCACTGAGATATTTTCACGGCTTCCTCGCTGATATTATGCCAACACCTACCTTTGGGTAAATACCTCATTGTTTTTAAAGGTCACGTCCCCCAGATAGCGAATCATAGCTCATGCGAAAGGGCAGATGTTCTTTAATAAAACCGGAGCTAAGCTCATTTGCAAAGAGTAATATCCATCCAAACGCCGCCTGTGTTATCTGTAATCTTCTAACCGGCCGAGCATCTTATCCGCTTCTCCATCCCTACGTAGTCGGTGTGGATTTTCGGCTAGAAGGAGGGCATGCTGTGATTCCGGTGAAGCTATTGGCTTATGTTTTTTCAATACCGCAAGAGACAAAATGTAGTCGGTAGATCGCTTTTGGGCAATTTAAATTTATTACCAGCATCCGTCGCCAAGGATAAATATGTGAAATGCGTCTTTGTTGGTGACCATTTGTAGTACAGCGCGGCTGACCTTCGTTCTAACTGTGCAACTTGTTTGTACTGTGCTATAGGAAATGATTCATAGATTTACATTTTCCTAGTTATTCTCTTTTTTATGGAGGCGATAAAAAGGTTTAAAAGCTGTTCATGACTAATGGACAGAAAGAGGTTAGGCAGTACGAGATCTTTACTAAATAATCTCCCGAGTCCCAGTGATTCAAATTTTAATCAACGTAGTTTTACGGCCTTGTACAGTATTCGTCTTAATAACAAAAAACGGTACTTGACTGTTCACATAGCCCAACCCCTTCCACGCCCATAGTTACTGTTGCTATGCATATTATTTTGTCCACTCTTGCAAGTTCACAGTAACGCTGGTTGATTTAACACAGTCCAATTAAAGACTTGGACCAGAAGAGGACAACAGCGTTTCTCCTTTCTATGTGGCGGCCACGAGCGTAGCTGTAGCTAGCGAGCTAGCTTGTTAAGCCTACCGTAGTCTTTAGCTAGTTAGGGTTAGCATTAAAAGTATGACACGGTCAAAGTCTCCTTTGTTCTCACATAAGCATGTCAGGCTGCTTGGTTTGCGAATGTCCGATCAAAGCGTAAAACAACAAGTAGAAATCACTCATATGAGCCTTCTAGACAAATAAGAAGACCAGACTTTATAATGTGGTCAACCTGTATTCTGTGGATATACGTTTTCATCTCTTCTTTGTTATGGGTTTAAAAACCCAGACTGCCTGCTCACCAAGCCGTGAAATATTAATAAAGAGCTTTAGCATAACTTCAAAAAAGTTGCCCCTAGTCTTGTTTGGATTTTAGCTCTTGCAGTGAAGCCTTTTTTGCCTTAAGTGACTCACATAAAATAATTTACATTTATTTAAATATTTGCTTCAACTTTTACCGTCACAGTTAGACCATGGCCATTTACTGGTATTACCATAATACTTGTGCCACAGAAGATGTTATGAAAGATGCATTTCTAAGTGTAGGATGGTATTTTACCATTGAAACTGTACTTACAATGTCATACATTTTGACATCAAAATATCGATGACATGAAATGTTTGCTCTTGCCACATAAAGATTTAGCCATTTGCTCTAAATTGGCGCATTTTCTACTTTCTAATGGATGCCCCGGAGCAGTCAGTGCTGTCTATATTTTTTCCAAGGGTTGAGTAAATGTGCAAAGAAAAAATAAATTTGATGTGTGCCTTTTAGTGGGAAAGGCTCTTTATATTTTATTGGAGCTCTTTGACCAAAAGAAGTCAAATCGAATTACCCAGCGTCCTTGAATGTTGATATTAGCTTCGACGGGTTGACTGTGTTGGTGTGCAGGGCTCAATTTGATGTTTTTATGCAAAAAGGAATCCATGCAGAATGTTTTCTATTGCTTTAGAAATGAGAAAATACAATCGTCATTCATCCATTGCGCCGATGCGGTGGTGCGTAGAGGAAGACAAAAAAAGCACTTGGGGAGCAGGAGAAAGAGGTGACATGACTGGTATCATCACGACCAGCCAGTATCTATGTGTGGACCAACTGTGTGGGGGACGATGCGGGAGGAGGGGGGGGGGGGGGGGGGAGAAAGGGAGGCGATTAGTTGGACGAAGCACTTGTAATACACTCTCGGGGGAGCAGTGAGTCAGGCGGCTCGGTGCCGCAGTCAGGTTCATGGGGCAATTAAGAGAGGCGGGGGCGTCAAAGTGGCTTAGCCTGGTGCTCTGCAGCTCTGCGCCAGCGCTGGGAGCCGAGGGGTCACTTTCCACCCCCCGATCAGTCCACATGTGTGTCCTAATGCAGCCGTCCGCACTGGCTGGACAAGCCGAGGACGGAGCCAAAGGGACAAGTGGGGCCACAGCGGTACATGAGGGGAATTAGTCTCCCCTCTTGCCATAATTGTCTCCGACATATCCTCTGGCTTCCCTCCCAGATCACTAGCAATACTTAGATTGTTTTTTAGGCCTTTATTAATTATTTATTGTGGAACTGTAAAATGCATAATTGTCCCTTTTACTGAGGATCGGCTGTAATGGGTTCTGAACTGCAGGACAAGTGAGCAAAATGATCCTTGGGAAACACGAGTGAAACCTCGCATCAGAAGAGATGTATTTTTGTAACAAGGGCCTCTGTTTTAATCTCCATCATGATTCATTATTGAATGCACACACAATTAACGGAATTGATGAAATCCTCTTACATATTGCGTGCTGAAATACAATTTGGCCTCCAATGTTGATGAAGTTGAGGCAGAGTCATCCAACAAGCCCATTTCTCCCAATTTTAAAAGCGCGTGTCAAATATCACCCATGAGCACCTGGCGGCCAGAAACCACCAATAAAACCTGCACTCTGCAGGAAGCATATTAACAGTAAAGCCCCAGGGCAATCGTCAAAAGGTGTTTTATTCTTGTCTCTTCGCCAGTCTGCAAGATTACAAGTAGGAAGGCAGCGAGGCCTTTGGGGGAACAATTTCCAACTTACCGGCAGCACATTGTTGAGCACTCTCGGACAGAAAGGTCCTCGGAAGAAATCTCTGCATCCATTTACAGCTTCCATGAGAGTGAACAATACCTGTCCCCGAATGAGGACTCAAGCTCTTTGTTGCATTTAAATCATTTGGCCGAGAGAAAGTCAACTTCGCAGAAAGATCACTGCGTGCCGATTTAACAGCATTCCGTGGCTCTCCCTTATCGTGAATACGGCAATTCAAATTTATTCCTTAAGTCCTCCCGACAATATTCGAAAAGCGCTCATGGAGACGCACTCGCTCGAAGAGAATTGCAGGAGGAGGGCAGCGACAGGTCACAGCCGAGCACCCGCCCATTCAATGTGTACATAATAAATGTATGAGTGTGTGTGTGTGTGGGGGGGGGGGGGGGTTCTGTTCATTAATATTTGATCAAAGAGCCGGTAAATTTAGATGTGTTTGGATTAATTAATCATCCCCCCCCCCAGATGCCACTAATCGGCCGTTTCCATCGCAGTCCTGCAGACAGCGCCGCTTGTGTTGAGCCCGAGCCCATCGCTCATCACGTCTCCGTGCGTCCTGGAGCTGGCCTCAGGTCTGTGACAGAGTGATTAAAACACTATTGCCGCGGCTTCGCTCGTAGGCCGCTATGAGAACTGGCCGCAGTCCGTGTGCACTGTAAAACTTGATTACCACGTTTCCGCGACTTATTGATATTCTTTGAACTTCAAGCGGGTGTGCGTAGGCGCTCTGCAGTTTCGCCTCTCAAAGCGTTCAGTTCCATCACTGTCAGGCTCTACGATGGCCTGCTTTGTGCAGGGAGGTTTGTGAACAGTGCATATTAGAATTTAAAACAAGGACTTTAAGGAGGAGTTGATTGTGTCTTGTGAGGAATAGATTCAGCGTTATTATACCCAGGGATAGGGAGGAAACCAATAGGATTACCTAAATCAAACCCAAATACTCTGACAAACATTCTACTATACCTTACCCAAGTAAGCACACCCGCAACAGTACTGTGCAGCCAAAAAGTGAATCAATGAACAGCTGTTTCTTTGAATTTAGCAGACAAAAATGAACAGGAGAAAACTTGTCACACACACTAATTGTGAATAAATATGGTAGATCATTGAAACGCCGTCCTCCACATTTAGCGTCCCCCTCTCTGTCCCCCTGCCCTTCGCTTCATACCTATCTGTCCTCTCCATGAGCACCAAATGTTGCTAATTGGCTGAGAAATGATGGCTCTGTTTGTGCCACTTTGTTTCTCATTCATAGAGCCTGCGCTGTGTGAACAAAGGTTTTTATTTTTTTTCAGTGCACACACATTGGACAGCGAGCAGACCCAGATGTTCACTGAATTAGAAATGCTGAGTGCACCTTTTAGTCACTGAGTGGTTCATAGCCGCTCTACCACGGACAAAACCAGTTGTTTTGTATGCTGTATGCCGTAGTCTTGATCAGGCTCTTCTGTTATTGAGGTGGTCTCTAAGGACAAGTTATCGTTATTGTAATTATTACATGTTTCTTTTCATGTTTACGGCGTCCAACCTAACTAAGCTACTAGAGGAAAAGGTCATGACAAAAGGTCACAACAAACGGCGGTGTGTGCATAAGAGTCACCTGCATCTAATCTGCCTGAAATCAGAAGCCCCATCTTTAAATAAGATGAGAGTACAAACCGATGCCTTTTTATATTTGCTACATCGGTGAACATCCAGGTTAATCCAAGGAGGGATTATCTCCGCCGGGTAAGAGGGACCACTGGTGTAAAATGCTCTGAGGTGAGGGGGCTCGGTATCAGAGGGCCTGTGGACTTACAGGACGACTCGTAGTGTGAGTCCCAGTAAGCCGTGTTGGGCAAATGTCCCCATCATCTTGGTTTAAGGTTTAATATCTCAAGGCTCCGTCGCCGTTGACATGAAAATGATCAATGACAGTAGATCAGCCGCATGGGAAGTGTAAGAAACACATCACATGATTAATGACTTTGCCAGTTGTCATGAACTATCCTGGTCCAATACAGCGACGGCTTCATAAATCATAAGTGGTCTGACACATCAAGTTTTCTGCACTTTTTTTGTGCAAAAACTCAACATTCCGTGCTTTTTCATTCTTCTCTTTTCCTGAGTTTTCATTTTTTTTATTTGCAGCACACTCAGAAATGTAAAAGGATCAATTTTTCTTCCAATTTGTCTGTTTATGGTAACTGTATTCTGTCAACAGTGCATTGCAAAAGGTTCTGGTCTAATGATAAATTAAACATGAAATTTAAGAGTACAAACAAGACGTCCCTCAGGGAATTCTGTCATGTGCTGTCATACGCTAATGAATGTCTCTAAATCCTGCAGTAAGTGTTTACCACGAGAGAGGAGACAAATTCCAAAACAAATTCACGACAACGAAGGCCGGATAAACCTACAGCTTGTTAAGTGCTCGGGGCTAAAGTATCAGTCGAAAAATTGGCTGCTTTCACATCCAACAGACACAGAGCAACACGGGCATTGCATTATGGTCCTTTTTCTTTCTGTTTTTGCACCTGTCAAATGTAAAGCCAGGGTTGGTCCGTGAACCTCTTTGTTTCTTAACGCTACTGCAGAGCTTGGTCCAAGTTGAACTGGACATTGTGATGTCATCAAGGGAAGCAAAGGGGCCCTCTCACACCCAGTTTGTTTAGACTGGACGTTTTGACTTTTCAGTTGGATCTTAACCAAAACTGCAGCTGTGATGCCCTGGCTGCACTAATGTATTAAAAGAACCGCTAAACCCGGGTCTGACAACAACAACAGGTGGTCTCAGCGGGGATCATCTAGTGGCCTCCTCACATACTGAACCAAATACAGGAAGCTTGTCAGCTTATATGAGTGCTAAATTCAAAGTTGAGAGCATATCTATTGCCTCTACACATCTCTCAATATGCCGATGGCTTAGCCGGTGGGTGGCGGCTAACAGTGCATTTAAAAAAGCGGAAAGCAGCACAGGGTGATCCACTGGGGCAATAACTTGCTCTACAAGGCCGCGGCGGTGTGGGTTAACATTTAGAAAAGAATGTTACTTCCGGCGGTAAATGCCAGTCCGCCATATCTCTAAATGCACGGTGATAGCACCTTATTGGTGGGCTGTCCGTGATCGTCAATGAACAATCCGATCGCAACTTGGCAAAACATAGTGCTCACTGAATGTCAATGTGTTGGCTGGCTGTTGTAGTAGAAAGCTTATCAGAAATGGTTCCAGGAATGAGGTTATTTTTATTATTACTTGAAAGGGGAACTAACAAGCAATGCCTTGTGACATTTCAGCAAGCGATTTGATTGTCACTGCACTGTAATTGTCTTAAATAGTCAATAACAATTAGTCAGTAATGATGAGAAATGAGGGCGTCAATAAGATCTGGTGATGGTTCGTTTCTTGTCTTCTTTTGCATCTGTGTGAAACATTTTCTTATTCCTTCTAAGCACCAGCCTTGAGATGCCATTTGATTAAATTTTTTCAGCACGAGATCGTTAGGCCTCCACGTGTTCACCATAACGGCCCTTAATGGCCGTATTAGTAAGACAGGTCACCGGGGTTACTGCTTGAGAATAATAACACATCCACCCACCAAGCACCTACAGTACACATGTGTATGCATCATTTCATTACTCAAACATGTATATCGGCACATAGTTTGCACAGACACAACAACAGGAGGGGATAGAGAGAGAGAGGGAATAAGATAGAAGGAGAGAGAGGTCGATGTCAAAATGAATTGGAACGTTGAACCTTTACTAACACCGTACATTAGTGACGCTGTTACAATTATGATTATGCTCATTTCTTTAATATGTCGTCCTCCATCCGGTCCACGGTGATACGTGACTCTAGCGAGATCCATCAGCTTCACACCCTTTGGCAGTCTTTGAACATATGGTGCATTTAACGATGTGGGGGAAAGAATTCTAATTATAACTTCATATAACGCCAAAACAGCTATTTATCTCAGCAGGCTTTGATGAATTTATTGCATTTCTATTCTCGCTGATAAAATATAAAAAAAATAATTACTCTTTTTACAAAACTGCACGAGCAAAGTTATCACTTCACCGATGTGTTGATTGTACTCATTAAGTCTGCCGCTTTATTATTGGAACCACATTTCTTCATCATAATCGTGGCCTCCTTAAGGTGAGACATGCACAACTGACAACAAATGTTCACTTGCTTTTGAGCTTTAATACAGAACACAGCCAATCTAAACTGCAGCGCTTGGGTATTAATCTAACACGGTAAGGCCGACACGCGATGGAGAGCGGCTTGTATCACGGAGCGGAATGGTAGTAGAAATGTTTTCCAATGCCAAGAGGACAAGCAAAAATATAACTGCGTAAATAAAGCATGTGAAAATAACACTCGTAAGTGTGTGCACTTCTGTGTGACCTGGTAAATAGAAGAGAATAACTTTAAAACCTTAATGTTTACCGTACTCGAACATCAGCACATCCTTCTCCAATGCTCATCACTGAACTGCTTGGCTCTATTTAGTGGGTGCTTTCACCTTTCAACTTTAGAACCCAGGGGTAGAAATGCAGCTTCCGGGGTATGTGCTTCTCTGTCTAAAGGCTAACGCATGCTGGGACCGGATCTAACCCTATTGGGACCCTGAACAACAGTTCAGCCGCTAGTATTGAAAATGGATGGATGAATGAATGCAGCCGAGTTTCCCAGCTGAGAAGATCTCCGCTATCTTCGGGTTGAGAATGACAGACCATCTATTCTTACGAGTGTGTTAGGCTGCAGGTAGTGTGTGTGTCTGCTAAATTGGTTTGTTGCATTGTAGGTTACAGAGAGGAGGCTTACCTCGGGGGGGGGGACTTTTGGAGCAGCTAGCATAAGCAAACGGCAAAAGCAAACATTAGCAGCCAGCAGAGGACAACACTTCACCTGGGAGCATGGTTTAAAAGACACACAAATGTCCCCAGCAAAGATAATGACACATGCATCTCAGTACAAGCAGGAGAAGGTTTGAGGGAAGCTGGGATCTCTGGCATCTCCTCAGAGAACCATCTGGTAGCTTGCGTTCATCTCTCCACAGAGGTCCTCCGTCCACAGAAGCAGTGGAGGAAGTCCGAGCGACGGCAAGGGAGGCGCAACTGCAATTATGCCTCCACAAAGCACAATTATTTCTTCCACAAAGCCCCCCTGAAGCAACACGATTGGCCTCTTAGCAGGTGAGCTTTCTCACTCGAGAGGCAACACAAAGCAGTCGAGCCTGACAACCTTTCGTAGAGCCACACTGTAGCAGAGGGTGCTTGGGATGTATGTTCCTACCAAAAGCGGGCAATGCATGGGGGGGCCATGGTGAAGCAATTTAAGTTGGTCTGTCTGAACTGCGGCAGGCTGCAGGCTTCCTCAGCTAATAAAAAAAAAAACAGAAAAGGAATGGTTCCAATTTTGGGGGGAAAAGACCAATTTGCTGCAGCTTTAGGCCTATTTATTTCCCACGAGTCACAACCGTGCCTTGAATAGTGTTAGTTAGCTTCATGCTGTCCAGATTTGACATACGTTTAGCAGGAAACCACTATTTACACTTGTTTACATTGCTTAAATGGTCAGCTGGTCTACAGTAGCTTTGATGTTTTCCGCATTGCATTATTCATTTTATTGGCACACACATTATTTTTTAAATGCCGGCTTTTGCACCGTAAGAAAATGCTCAATTTGAGGAGCGTTGAGGCGTTTGGACATCCACCAATGAGAGGTCTCCCTATCAAAGCCCTGTAAAACCCAGGAAAAATAAACTGCTGTAATCAGCCAAATGATGTGTCCACGGGCTGACATTCAAGAGAGCGTTAGTGAGACTGAGGCAGCCAGGACGCGACATCCTCATTAAATGGTTTGTCTCAGGCTGCGAGCAGCAAGGCCTGACTCTTTGATTGCACCAGAGCCGAGGAGAAAGGACATCCAAAAAAATAAACGCCCTAAACCACAATGATTAACACCGCGCGAGCCGAGGCTTCCTCTGTGCGCTTTTTGATCACATCAGATCATTTCTGTCATTGTGGGTTGCAGAATAAATAAAAGTCAATAACAGTGAATCTGAAAACATGAAATCAGTGCATCACACACCACCAGGCTAGGTGGGAGGGCGCCAACTGCAATCTTTTGATATGAAACAGCTGTCAATGAATTTCAGGAAATTGATTCACAATTCTGAGAGAAGGCAATTTCTAAAGAAATTGCAGTGTGAATGTTTAATAGCTGACACTACAGTGCATTGTTGTCCGTCAAGGTTAACTAATAAAAGATCTATTGTGAATGATGAATATTTCAAGGTTTATTGAAACGCTGATGTTTAACTGTATTGCTGGCTTCCATCTAGGAAGCAGTTGAAGGACTATGAATGAGGTGCAAAAGTTGAAGCATGCTCAAAATGAATGAAAGACGTGGAACATTTTATGCTTTGAATGGATTATGAATCAGTAGCAGCAACAAAGCAGCTGCAGCAGTACAAACGGTTAGAAAAAGTGGAAATGGAAGGATGAAAGATGCAAAATTGAATTTTTCGAGCAAGACCTCAATTCACTTAATTTTACTAAGGAGGACTTTAATTGTCTTTGTTTAAAAAATATAAAACATTGCTGATTTCTAAGTCCTGACATGACTTAAACTATGAGTACTTTTATTTTGGTTTCCTGCTGAGATACAGTGACTGTAAGGGGCTTTTATTTGGGGTGAAACTAGGCCTTATCCCAAGCTTCTGGTTGACACGTAGGGGGGCTTTAAATTTCAAAATGAAGTCTTAGCCTAGGCTGTCTCTTGATATACACTTACTAAATGCAGATTTCAAATAATGAATAAAAAATAAAAAAGTTTGCCCTCAAATAATGAAAAAATAAAAGGTCCATCCCTAGTCTCCGTTCAGAATATAGCTTTTATTTTGAAGAACTGAACTGCCTGAGCTTCATGTTTAATTATATGGAGTACTCTCAGTAACCTTTCTTTATTTTGAAGGTATTGCCTTAAACTTGTCATTGAAGTGAATGAGACGGTGTGTCTAAGCTTTGGATTGGTACTGTATATACAGTATGTGTGTGTATATCTTTATATAAATATCAGAGAAGTCATGCTGACGATTGTTATATTAGTATTGTAGATGTAACCTTAACACTTAGCTGGTGTCAGGCTGGGTGCTGGTGCAGGCGGAAGGAGGCAGGACTCAAACGCAGGAGTTTCAAAGTTTCCAAAATGTGCTCTTTATTCAGCACAAACCCGAACAGAAGCCAAAGGACGTGCACCAACGACGTCTGACTACGACAATGACGCGACGAGGGACAACAGGCACACGGGGCTTAAATACACAAGGGAGGTGCAGGTGATTGGACACAGGTGGGAACACTCAGGCAATCACAGGACAGGACAGGAAGTGAAGCTCACCCAGAGACACGAGAGACAAGAAAACTACAAAATAAGACAGGAAGAGGACCCAAGCCGTGACAGCTGGGGTACGCAAGTCAAAGGCCCTTTCTCAATATGCGTTCTTGTGTGGACTTTTGTTCTCGTGGACTCGTGAAACGTCATCAGTCGCAGCCCGAGTACTGTTCCAAATCTAAAGTCCGCATCTGGCCGAGAACAGTCATAATACCCGGATGTGACTCGCCCCGCCCATTTTACCGGGCATGCATCGGAGCAGGCTCGTCTGTTCTTGTGAGAGCCAAATATCCCAGAATGCATTTCACCTCAGCAACAGACAACAACGACAGAGGAAAATAAACACAACTTTATGTCGAAGTTTATAAATACTACTTTTTTAAAGTAACGTAATGTAATTTTCTGACTGAATAGTAAAATATTTAAGTCAAAAACTAAAATAAAAACGTATTAGCAAGACCAGCTGACGTGGTGACGTCATCAAGTCAGCTGCTGTTCCAATTGCGGTAATGACCGTTCTCCGTTCTCCCGAACCTGCGAGTCAGGACTCCCGAGTCTGTCTCCCGAGTCTATTCTCGCGGGAACGCGAGTCCGTTCTCGCCGTCTTAGGTATTGAGAAACGGCCAAATATTTGGACCATTTCACTCGAGCCGTATAGAACTGACTAGCTCCCACTGGGTAAAAATCTGGCAATCAAATATTTAGTTAATATTCAGAGAAGTTTAGATATTTCTGAAAGTTGAAATGGGATTTTGAAAGTTGATAATGCCCACGATGTTGAAGTTTAAATCCAGTTTGTTACACAAAGTATGCATGAGTAGGGGGTTCATTGAAATGCAAGCAAATGTTTTGAAAGTATGAAAGTTGTGAGTGAGAAACAAAATAATTGCTGCTGAGTTTCTATGGTTCTGATTGTCACAGTTTTGGCTTGTCTTTGTCTTATTTTGTAATTCCCTGCCTCTCCTGAGGGTTGACTCCACTTCCTCCCCTGGTGTGTTTTTCCCTCCCTTGTGATTGTCTGTCTTGTCCCTAATTGTCCCCCCCCCCCCCGTGTCCTATTGCCTGCACCTCCCCAGAGTTTGTGGACCACGTGTGTCCCTTGTCTTGTCTTCGGTGCGTCGGCTGTTCCGTGTACCGTCACGCTCTGTGACACCACTTCTTGTCGTTACGCCATTTAGTCTGGCATCTTTCTTTGTTAAATTTGTTTCATTCAAACATTGCCTTGCACCTGATTCCAACTTCTGCCAAGAAATATGGTTGGAAGGAGTAAAGTTAGCAAATTCCTTTCACACATCTATAAAAAACATTGGAAGTAATGTTTAAAAGATGAATATGAGCTGCTGATAAAAATATATTTTTCCTATTATTTGGCCATTGTGTGCGAGACAGTGTTGCGAAGCAGTGAATAAATAAAAGGTCATTTACCTCAAGGAAGTGGTGGAGGTTTACCTATTGGCAAAGATAAGAGAAGGCCAAGTTGTTGAAAGTTGTTTCTTCACCATTTCAGCACAGCAAGGGACAAAAAGGGAAAATAAGAGTGGTTAAATGTACTATACAGAAATACACAAAACATCGTGACAGTAATTACAAACTTCATCCTCCACAATAAAAACAAAAAGATACAGAATATGAACAGATCATGTGTGTATGGATGTGTAATTCATATATTTCAAATGTATCCTCCCCTGTTCTACACTTCTGTCGCTAACATATGCGTTGAAGACCAAATGTGTGCCTCGTTTCTCCGCTGGTTGACGTGCACACGCCTGCATCTGCCAGCTACACGTTAACAGACTGTAACTGAGGCTTCTGTCCTGACACTTGGCAGCCGAAGCTCTTCTCCTTATTGTTGTGCAGCTTAGTGATCCGAAGCCAGTGACCAATGCGGCCTCCAGCAAAGGTGAGGCCCCCCTCCCTCCACAGTACTGGCGTGAGGGGATATGTTGCTATGCTACTGGATGGGATGAGCGGTCATCAACATGTCAGTGCTGCAGGTGACACCAAACCAGGGTGCAGGACGATTGACTGTATGAAGTCGTTATTAGGGGCTCTATTATTGGCACATGGTCCAAGGCATCGTGGACGTGTGAGGCCTGTGATTCTGGCTGCGTTATTTGCCGTTGACTGGGACGTTTATTTTATATTTGATTCATTTAACATGCAAACATGAGTTGGACCCCATTTCAGACAAAGAAACTATAACAAGTATATTTATATATATACTTATGCCGGGACTCGATTAAAAATATTTAATTAGAGGCTTTGTAATTAATTTATCGAAATTAATCGCATATATTATACATACAAATATTTGACCTGAGAACAGTGAGAAGTCATTTTTTTCACATGGATTTTTATTTTTGTTCAACCAATTCCAGTGTATAAATAGCATATTTAGAAATATAGTACATTCAGAAATTCAGGTAGCCTATAGGTAAGTAGACCTTCTGTAAACTATGTTTTTTTAAGTAGACCAAAACTTTCAAGTACATTCAGAACATTGGTTATTTTTTCAGACGTGGACTTAGTTACCCTGGTCCTTAAACCAGTCATCTGGTGCAGTGTGGGTTGGGTGTGGGTCCTTGAGTTGGGCTAACGTCCACGCTAGCTGCTAATTGTTTTGCGTTGAGGTGATACTTGAGGCTTGATGTGAATTCCTTGTTGCACAGCTTGCACACAACCACGCTCTTATCGACGCTTCCATCCGTGTGTTTATTATAATAAGATTTCCCATTCACGGGGCCACCCGACACGGTCTCGTCAGCTTCTTCGTTCATGTACACTGTGGTTTGTTGTTGTCTGAAGTCATGAACGCTAGTTGGTGCTCCAGTATAATCGGTCCTCGGAAACTCATCCAGTGAGAAACGTTCCGCGGTGCAAAAAATAAGTGTAAAAATGCGTAAAAAATGTTTAATGTGTTATTTTTTGTGTAATTAATTAATCTTAATTCACATTGTAATTAATTAATCTTAATTAACGCGCTAAAGTCCCGGCCCTAATATATACATAACTGTGTTCCAGGTCTACAGCTGAGGGGGGGGGGGGGGGGCATTTTCTCTCTCCGCTGGTGGGAGTGTGCTACCATAGAGAGAACAAAATGATATGCCCTCGTACAAGATGAATAACATAGGGCTATTTGGTTATATTAGTTTAATAGAAGATGAAGCGATAGACTCTGTCTCTCTCTCCACTATTGAAAAAAAAAAGCCTTCCACTGTTGCGCTGGATCATTCCATTGGCTGTCCCCTACCTGGACCGTGCCTCGTCTACACCTACTCTTTGATTTTTTCCATTTGTCGTCATCTTCTTTGAAGAGAGGGACTACACGCTGGATCTTTTGAAATTGTCTATTCATCACCAGCAGCGTGCAATCGGGAGCACGGGGAGCGCGCGGATGCTGTCGGGTCATCTGGTGTCCACGGAGAGCCAAGCCGGGGGGATGAATGGGAGCGGCTCCTCTGTTCATTGCTGTGAAAAATGACCTTTGGACGTTCTCCTGAAAGCAGACAAACAAAATGATGGAAAAGGTGTCAAGGCTAATGCGCCGGATCGTTACCGCTGTCGGGTCCCGTAACCGCACTCGGGCCCCCGGCCCTCATGCGGCTCTGATTATAAGAGGTCCGCTGGTTTTGAGAAGCAATGACCTTAACGGGCTTTAAAGCTGTTCTAAATCAGGGACCAAAAGAAATGTTACTTTACCCTTAAATATCTTAATATGATCATTAGGATGCTTTGCAGCTAGGACACACAAACAACATTGTAGAACAACAACATTGTTCAGTTGCTCTTTCGGGGTGTTTTGGTGAAAGAGGTGTTGAAGTAACCGGCAGGGTTTGAAACTTGAAATAAGTCGGCAGGTGGACGTGACGCGTATGCTAATCCCTCTCAGCCTGTGAAATATGAATGAGTGTGAGTTATGAATATGGAGCAGCGCCATCCAGCCCCTGCTGTTTCAGGACACCTGGCCATTAAGCCGCGACGTAGCTGCCACCGAGGCGAGCTTCTTCGGGGTTACCTTCTTCATTTAGCATTTAACATCACCAGGCCTTTAATCTCACACAATACAGTTCAGACTGTTACCCATCAGGGAATATGGCACAAAAGTGTGAACAAATCACTCTGCAGAATCTGTTTTTAGCCACATGATCATTATGCAGCGCCAGCCACTTGGCTGATGTAATCATTAAGAAAAGAAAAAAGGAAATTAGATGTTCATACCTTTTTGTTAGATCTAGGAGTCGTCTCCGGGGAGCTGTGCGGCTTCTCGCCCGTCATTTCCTGGGCGAGCAGCATGGGAGGAGCTGCGATGAAGAAAGCTGAAACCGTGGAGTAATCATCAGCGTTCTTTAGCGTCCAAGTCCGCGCAGCGTGAGCGTTCGGTCTGTCAGTGTCTCCCGAGGCGAGGGCAGGTTGGCAGGCGGGCCACAGCTGTATTCTACACAGCTTCCCCCTTATTTACTGGCTCCTATAATCTCCTCGACGTCTTAATCGCTGTGCGAGTGCTCACGGAGGGCTGCTGGTTTAACGGAGGAAAAGAAATCCGGCGACGGCGTTAATTATTCATTTGGAGAAATTGAAATGTATTTGGCCGCTGATTCACACGCCGCAGGACGCACACACACACACACACACACACACACACACAGAATGCATCCTGGTGGGATATTTTGTCATTTCCCACTCCCGAGGTAGTGTCTACTAGTATATCAGGGGGGAGTCCAGTAAGCGGTGCCCTGCAGCCCCCCCCCTCCCCCCAATATCCCCCACAGAGTCACAGGCCAGTGGAAAATGTAAGATAAGCATCACACTGGGAGTGAGCTTCCTCCCCCTCTATCTGTCCGTCTCTCCCCGGCAGTACGAGTAGTTTAAGAATGGCACTCGAGATGGAGCCGCTTATTTTAAGTGACACCATGAGAGGGAGAAAAGGTCACCCGAAGCACACGAGGTCAGAGCGGGCGAAGGCGGTGCCGAGTGGGTCAGATGGCTCAGGTTTTTTACGCGTTTGACTTTAACTCGACGGAGGCAGCGAGGGGACGAAGCAGAGGCCGGGTTTTACCTACTAGCCGTCTTAATTCACACCTTTGCACAAACATTCACAAAAAGGCTTGCCGTGATTTCCTGTGAGACCCTTAAAAAAAAAAAAACACACACATACGCTCACAGAAATGTCATTTCTGCTGTAGGTTTCTCTGCTCATCGACCGGTGGGAGAAGTAGGCTGTGAAACATCTCTTCCAATTTCATGACGTATTACACAGTGCTGCAAGTGGGACTCACACTATCTAACATTTTTGTCGGATGTAATAGCTTTTTCTCATTGGAGAGATAGAAATGAATTCCCTAACTTGTGAAGTATTATGTTGTGATATATTAGTGTTGAGGAACCCCGGTTCTCCATGTTATGCTACCGCGTATTATTCTATGTCCACATCTACAACATTTAAATGCAGGCACCAGTCATGAATATGGATTAGTACAACTCAGTCTGGAACTTGTGCTTCTGTCCTTCCGCTAAGTCGTCGATCTGGGAAATTCACTTGAAATAGAGTACACAGTATCACACATGTATTGTGAGTCCCCTTGTCCCCCCTTGTCTCTATCGCGGGCCATCTTTCCTCCCTAAACGCCCCCCCCCCTCAGTGGGACCTTTTTAAGGACGGCCTCGTTAGGGACCAGCTTCCACCGTAGGTGCTCTCCTGTTACCTCCTCCGGCTCCTGCCCCCCCTCCCTGGCATTCACTCCAGGTGGCAGCCGGTGATCATGGCAACGACGGGGTCTCCTTGGCGAAAGGCCGGTCAGGTCTAGACCGGTCCAAGATGCTGGCCGCTGTTGCCGAGGCGCTGTGTTTAATTAGGCCCTTCCTGCTGAGCTGCTGCTGTGTATTTCCCCTGTGACACTCCGCTGAGCAGAGAGAGAGAGAGAGAGAGAGAGAGAGAGAGAGAGAGAGGGAGAGAATCATTATGCAAGTGTCACATAATATAAATAAGTGAGCAGGTGATTGAGTTTAGTTTATTTTGTATAGTTACTTATTGTTTGCTGTGGTCTCTATATATTGTTTGCTGTGATTTTCTTAGTTGTTGCTGTGGTTCTGCGTTATTGTATATAGCTGTCAATTTGTATTTCTTTCCCTCTCACGATTAATTGACACACCTGCACCTAATTAGCTCGGATTTGCCAGCTGGAAGATCCCTGCCAATAAAAGGAGGCGAGATCTCTTTCCAGGGGGGGAACGGATAGGCGTGCTGCACGAGAAGCAGCGGCTCGGACGGCTGGACGTGTGTCCCCCGGAGTCACTGGCTGGATCCCCTGTGCCCTGCTGGAGCCGTTTCCTGGAATCCCCAAGGGCAACGTCCGCAACTCCCTAAGGGAAGGTGCACGGTCCGGCAGCTGACGGCGGAACAATATTGGGGAGACGCGAAGTGAAGGAGCAGAGTGGCGCCCCGGAAACCCTGGTCCCCGGACTCCTTCATGTATAACGGACTCATCGAAATACCGCGAGAGTGATCCATTCGGTGCCTGGGACTGAGGAAAACCCGGATCAAATCTCAGTCTGGACTGAACCTTAATAGGTTTTTTTTCGCTGGATAGAATCATCCCTTGGCTTTTATCGTCTCCTGGATTTTACTTGATGTGTTTTAAAATTCTTAAACTTATCTTAAATAGAAATAAATTATTGTTCTGATACGTATATATTTTGTCTGGCTGTTTTCTTGCTGTGTTGGTGTGGCCCGGGAATCGAGTTCAATTTAAAAGTAGCCCGCTTCTTTACGGACAAAGAAGAGAAAAGGGGGGGTTACACAAACACTACCTAACACTATAGACACTGAGAGATACACCCAGACTCAGTGAGGCGGGCACTGGCGGAAATCTGCCAGAAGATGAATGTGCATAAGTGCAGTCGGCTCGTGTGGCCTGACTGTACTTATGCACGTTCATTTTCCCGCAGATTTTATTCTGTGCACACGCGACCCCATTTCCAAAGAGACAGTACAGCAGCTCACAGCGCTCAGCCAGTGATCCTCTGGTCTTAGCCTCCCGCAGTATGGCTCTGCAGCGTGTGTGCTAGCAGCTCACAGCCTCTAAAAAGCACCCCGGAGGTGGCAGAGAGCTCGATGTGACTCGCCCTCAAACGTCTAACGAGTTAGTTCCTTTGTTGGAGGAGAAGAGCCGCCGTGAGAAGGCGTTTGCTCAGCATTTTGGCCAAAACGAGCCGGGCCTGCGCGCGCCGAGTAAGATGAGCGGGTCGATAGCGCTATCACGTCGGCGCGGTGAAGGTCCATCACTTAAGCTTAGCGCTACGACTGGAACGGGGGAAAATACGGCTCTGTTCAAACGGGACTTTGACAACTCCACGTTGGAGGAATGTGCCTGGCAAACATATTTTAGAGCAACGAACCCCCCCTGGGAAACCATGAACATTTCACACTCATCAGATTCAAATCAAACACAAGATAATGTGTTAATTAGTGAGCCCTTAAAGCACATCCTCGGTGGAGACATCCGTCCACAATGAATCAAAATGGCTGAATGTCTTCTCCTGCTGTCTTCTTCTCTGTTGGCATCCCGGCCTACTTGCGCACGTGTGTGTATGTGTGTGTGTGTGTGTGTGTGTGTGAAGGAGTGGAACGGTTCACTCACCCGATGGCCGAATCATTATTTCAGGGTCACGACATCCAAATCAACCTTCTGGTTTTGACGACAGACCAAATGAAAAGATGTGCATAAATAGAGGCAGCCTGGGTGTTACTGGGACGGATGGAACTGTATTTCTCATTGTCGTACTTAATGAACAGAAGGCTGGTTGTTGTACTCTTATCAGGAAGCTGAGTATTCAACAATCTTCTTAATGGTTCAAATGATACCCTCAATTTTGTTGCTTTTTTGACAATTTCCACTCTGCCTTTTCCTAATAAACTTCCATCTTCACAGGAAACAAAATTATATTAAGATGAAATCATCCTTTGAAGTACGCAAGGTCTGTGACAAAAAACATCAACGTTCACTTCTCATTTCACACGGTGGCAGAAACTGTGGTTCATTAATGCCTCGCTGTCATTGTTCAGAGCTGTCAATCATGATGTCAGCTGGTCTTGTCTTTCCAAATAAGCACCGCGAAACTATCGCACCGCCAGCCTGTCGTCTTGCTGCTGTCTCTTTTAAATACGGTACCTTAGATGCGTTCAGGCCTCGGTCACGCACACCTTCACCTCCCGAGCTTCATCAGCTCATCCTTCAATCAGCCTCACCAGCCAACACCCCCACCAGTGTCCGGACTCCACGGGGGGATTTTTCCTGCTGCTGCTCAAGGCAGACCAATTACACATCTCTTTGTGGAGCCTGAGCGCCAAAGACCAAGACTTTATCTTCGTCGTATCATTTATTAATAATAAACAATTATCTTTCTTTATCCGCCTTGTCTCTGCTGATTGGACCGGTGCCTTTGTGGCATGGCATTAGTTAGGAATGCTAATGTGACACGTAGACCTGAGCACACATACACCACCCTCTGTCTCACATCCGCATCCAACATGGAATACACGTTTTATAGGGAAAAGACACAGGGCGCTGGTACAAAAAAAACAACCCAATAAAAAGGAATAACTTATAGCCCTCGACAGAAGTGAAGCGAGGCAGACGCTCCATCGGGTTCTTTTAAGTATTATCCGTGTGCGTGGCTCCAGGTGAACTGGGAGGGAACAAATGTTTGTCCCTACTGGGGCTCTCTGCAGGAACTAGAAGCATCAGGTCAGCAGGCAGCACAACGCAGAGACGCAGGCGGCTGGATTGTCAGAATGCCTCGGTAACAAACAGCCCCGGGTGGAGCACACGTTTTCCCATCGTGCAATCTGAGCAGCTTAGCCAAACAAGTCCCGGGTGGAGCAAAGACACACCAACGGGATAATGTGCAGTTCACACGTTTTACCTTTTTTGCTTTTGACTAAATTGAGAACAATTGGAACACATGGCATGTTGGAATCACTTTGACTTCTCTGGCACCGTCCAAACTGTGAAAGTGGGACTGCTATAGCAACCGTATGCTGTGTGCCAGATCCTTCCTGCTACACACAGACACACATACACACACACATACAAACACCATTATATTGGGAAAAATGATTGACAAATAAATATGAGCAGCCATCTATTATTTCTGCCAACTAGTTGTAATGACTGCAGCTCGGTGTTGAAGGGAAACACGTTGCTCTTCCTACAATATCGAAGCAACCAGTGTCTGGGCCTGTGCTTCAGCTTCAGGTGTTTCGTGGCTGTTATATTACAAATTGACCCTTTGCTAAGTCCCGCCCCCTCCAACACAGCCCGGCCAATCATAGCGGTACATACTATGCGAGGTTAATCGGCGGAGTACATTAGCACGGCATTAACTAGCGTTAGCAATTCCATGTTAGCATGTTACTGAAGGTAGATGCACGATAAACACATGCTGATTTTGTTTTTTAATGATTGTAAAATAAAATAAAGAACAGTTTCATAGTCTCATTCGCCAGGTGCTGTTTTTTCGGTGATCTGTAGGCTTCAGCTTTGATTATATTTTTTGGGGAGGGGGTTCTGGCAGGTGGCTTCCCTTGGCCCTTGACACAAGAAGATAATATTTTCTTTGTCAAATAGAACAATGTGTCTCCTCTTCAGTCACTTTTCAGTATCCTGGTGTCATTGTGTCTGGATGATAAAGTGACTTGAAGCAACCAACGAGGAGATGCAGGCATTTCCTTTGAAGCGCGCAGCTGTTCTGATATCACTTGTGTATGAAGTGTAATGAGGGACCTCCTTGTCTCTGTCACCTGTGATAGAGTCATCAGGCCCCGAATCACCAGGCTAATGGAGAGATCGCCCTGCGGGATACAAAGGAGAGATATTGTCGCTCGGGCATTGAAACGGGAGGCGCGATGGCGGATTTGTTTATGCTGTTAATGTATCTGAGAGCAGCTCATTTGTCTGTCACCGCGTGTGCTTGACTGGAGAGGATGGAGATAAGCCGTGGAGTCAATGTGACCTTCCTCCCGTCATTGCTGTTTCATTTTCGCTGGCGGATGCGCGGAGCTTTGGTATTCGTCTCAGACGAGTGAGACCGTGAACCCGGCTTAAAGGGGTCCTGCGCGACGACGTGGAGAAGGAGAACGCCTCCAGGAGGGTGTTTACTTAACCCGATTAAAAAACACACGCTTATCATCGCACCGGCATGCGGGACCAGGTCTGATTTGGAAAAGGCAAATGCGGCGCTTATGCGGTGTTTGTTTAGCCTGTCATCTCTGAATGCAATGAATAGCGAGCAGATAAGAAAATATGAGACACATGCCTCACATGCTCGCGCTTTAAACAATCAAAAACAACAAACGATAAACAACAATCCCCGAGGTTGTATCACTGTACGCTGTTCTGATACGCCCTATTTATCTGTGTTTATGTAATGTTCGGCAGGGCGCTCAAGACATAACACGTGTTCAGCGCCTTGACAGGCGTCACAAGCCGGAGCCAAAACAGATTCATGGCGAAAAAAGAAAAAAAAAAACTTTGACAAATGTGTGATTAGCCGCTGTCCAACTGGCACATTCATTACTTTAATCACACTTTTTGAGCATTTCTTGCACTAAATACTTTTTTTTGGTCTCTCTGTTTGGCAAATGGAACCCAGTGTTGAATCCCCCTCCCCCCTTTTCTGCATGTGACCAGGGTCCATGGGCCTTGGGGATGATTGGAGGGAGAAAGGGGAGTGGTGACAGGCCCGAGCAGACCATCGCAGCACCATCAGAGCTGCTTATTGGAACAGAACACTGCGTGCCATTATCGCAGAAGGGCAGGATGAGGCCACTGCAGTGAAACGGGCCGCCTCGACACAAAGTTTCTCTGACACTGCAGTTCACCACGCGGAATGTGAGGTGCGGCTACATACCATTAATCATAACTAGCAGACCACAATGCCAAGCGATAGCTCCGGGATGGCTGCGACCGCGGATGGAATGGAACAGCGGCCTTTTATATCCCCGCTTCTGTTGTGTGCAGCGCGAAACAGCAGAGCAGAGGTCAGAGGGCGAGGCCGCGGTCATCCCCACGACGATGCGGCAACCTGCGCTCTCCTGCTGCAGAACGCTCACAATGTGCCCGCTGTGCATAATCACCTCCGCCGGTGTAGGGTGTGTGGACCCCCCCCCCCCCATCCCCCCCCGCGCAGAGAGAAAGCCACGCGACGAGGCGCATCCATTAGACCCTGAGTGGAGGCAAAGGTCAGCGGGCGACTCCTGCATTGGGCCTAATGGCTGCCCCTCGAGACGAGGTGCTGATGGGAGCAGGCCAAGTAAAAGAAGAAAAAAGAAAACCATAATGGGGTGATTTGTTTTCGGACTGGGGGCAAGACACGGTTAGCCAAACGGCGCCGTAAATAATGCTCTTTTTTTTTTTTAAACCGTATCCGTGTTCGCTCTTGCTGCAGCAGCTCGGGGCTCCTCTGATTGTTCCACAAGGCGCAGTGTCTCTCACTCGCGCCAATTAGGGTGTGACTGTATGGTTTTGTGAAGGGCTATGGCCAAAAGGGACTTATGCTGTTGCACTCCGCTGAGAAACTCATAACATAGTTTAAATCTACGAGAATACACCTTAAAATTTCATTTCCTGTACATTATGGATTAGGCCGATTGGTAGAAATTGAACCATTTGGGGGTTAAAGACATTTTTTATTTATAGAAATAAAAACTCTCAGGCTTCATTACACTGTATGTACAGGAATATTTGAGTGCAAGTTAAGATGACCTTTATAGCTGCAACGCTACAAGAAGACACCCACACTTAAACTCAAGTGTTGTATATATAAAATAGTGTCAACTATGGGACAGTGGAAATGCAGTCTCTTTGTTATGCACTCTTTATCAACATGACAGCTTGTCTTCTTCTCATGGACGTCTTTGATTATCCGGCGAATGTTAGTTCTGAATAAGATTTTTCAGTTTATCTGTCAACAGAACAATGTCCAAGACGTCCATATCTAACATGCTTGTTCATCTGCTCTTTATATAATTTTTGTCTATTATGAGCAAATATAGGAAAATAATTATATTGATATAGGATCCGGGTCGAGAACATTTTTTTTCCCTTGAATGTAACATTTTATTTATTGTCACACGAGTGACTTGTTATTATGGTAGAGGTATGGAAATAATAATATATAATAAGGCAGATTTTATAAAGGTTAGGGGTTAGGGTTATTCTTATGACCTTATGATTTATGATCACTGCATTAAAGATTATTTGTTCTCTGTGATAAATATAAGTATCAGTTTCTTACCAAAATGTAAATGGATTTTGAACTTTTTTCATAATTTATTGTCTAGTGATAATATTGTTGTTTTGGCCAGAAAAAAAATGGCATCTTTATATTGTCCCACTTCCATTATGTGTAGTGCTGTTGACACATATGCACAGAAGCTCCTTTTTTAGCTCAGACACTTCTGGGTTCCTCAGCAAGATTCTCATCCAATCTGTTTCCCTCTCTGCACAATTAAAACCCCGCTCAGGAATACTGCACCGCAATTATATTTCTCCAAATGTTCCCTGGCAACATTTCTGCGGTGTGCGCTCCGCTCCCCCCGTCTCGCTCTCCCACCACTTCTCTAAGTCGTACTGGCTGGTGTGTCTGTGGAGCCTTTCCCACAGTGGCCCACATCCATCACCGCAGGGCCATTGAGGCTCATTGTGTGCATCCATTAACTGTATCTACACGGGAACCTTAGAAAGGGGCCGGCTTGAAGGGGGTCGCTGGCGCGCGGGCCCCCGCCATCATAACTCTGGTGCATTCCGTAGCTGAACCTCCCCTGTGCTCAACTAGTGTAGCTCTAAACGCTCGTACCACCTTTTTTTTTGAGGGGGGGTGGGCGAAGCGCTGTAATTGTGTGTGTGGGGGTGGGTAGTGGGGGGTTCGGGCCTTACGAGCCCAAAGTAGCCCAGCTTTTTGTCTTTTCCATAAAAGTGCTTCTGCAGAGCACAAATTAGCCAACCGTTTTAGAGACGCTTCCTTTTGTCAAAATATTGATATTAATCATTGTCTTCTTCCTCTCCCCAGTGTTAATGTCCATATGAATAAAATATAGACTGCACACGGGGAATGGTCAAAGCCCCTTCCCTCGCTGGCTTTCGGATGGACCTCATTGTAGCTCATTATTGAAGTGGGTCAGTGGCTCTTCACCTCCCTGCTCATCTGCAGCAAAACATATGAGCTTAGAGAGAGCTGCAATATTAAAGTCCCCATAAAGCAGGCAACCATGGGCCACCATGACTATAGGATCCTGTTGTGTGTCAGTACAGGAAAGCAGCTGTATGGACAGTAACGTCGGTAATTTGATCCCCTGTGCTTGTGGAAGAGGTCCTCCAGGCTTTACATGGTAATATAAAACATGGGTCTGGGAAATAAATTGATTTTTATATATTTACTGGAATTTATGGTTTAAAATGAAAAATGTCAACGATCTCCCTGTGTTTTCACCTCCACCTCCCTTTGGCCGAGTAGCTTGTTTACGTGCAAGTTCTCTTCAGACCGCTTAAGACAGCGGAAGAAAATTCAACATGGCAGCATGATAATCAAACTGTGGTATTCTTTCCTCTAAAAAGGCACTGTCTCCTCGGCAGCCTGAAGCGAAACTCTGTCCGCTGTAACGTTTGTCTGAAGTCTGTGCCATCTAGAAGAAAAAGCCTCCCTGGCATCTCAAGCACTGCACGCAGCCGAGAGGGAGAACATCTTCTTCAGGGACAACGTGCATTTTTTTCAATCTCATTCTCTTATTTGCTATTTTTTTTCAGTGTATATTTTGTATGCCTTGTCTGTTTTCAAGAGGAAACAAAGACAGACAGAACATGATAAAAACAAGATTTTATTTTCAGGCCGTACCACCCAGCCCGATATAAACATTCATGATTTCTGCTAATCATCACAGCACGGAATGGTAAAACATTCTAAGCCTAATTTCTAGCATGTGCGTATAAAGAATTTGTATCTTCCCCAAATTCATAATAAGAATAATTTGTTTATGTATATGTATGTATATATTAGGAAAAACGGGCATTAAAGAAATGTTTTTCCATTTCTCTTTCCCTTGTTATGAGTGAAGCTGTGTCAAAGTGTGGAATCAGGTGTTGGTACCAAAGTCACAAATGTTACCTCGTTTAATGTGTTCCCCACGCTCTGAATGCTGAACAGCATCCCTGTTAGCATTGCCATGCAGGTACAAGCGTCCCACTAATTTGCCTGCAGGGCCCAGGGGGGAGGCTGATTTCCTGGTGCCACATAGCATCGTCCAAATTGGGTTATTTTGAGAAAGCTAAGCAGGTTATGAGAAGATTATTTAACACCTGGTGTCCCACAGTTTGTCCCTCGAAGTCAAGCGGTCTACTCTTTTTTCCATTTTGTTTTTCTGTGTTTTTTCCTTCTTCTTCTTCTTCTTCTTCTTCTTCTTCTTCTTCTTCTTCTTCTTCTTCTTCTTCTTCTTCTTCTTCTTCTTCTTCTTCTTCTTCTTCTTCTTCTTCTTCTTCTTCTTCTTCTTCTTCTTCTTCTTCTTCTTCTTCTTCTTCTTCTTCTTCTTCTTCTTCTTCTTCTTCTTCTTCTTCTTCTTCTTCTTCTTCTTCTTCTTCTTCTTCTTCTTCTTCTTCTTCTTCTTCTTCTTCTTTTCTCCACCCTCAGCTTTGTAGGCAGCTCAGTCGGAGCATCTCCCGCCAGAGTCAAGTCAAAAGGGACCTTCTATTGGTTCTCCTACTGCATCCCCCACACACACACACATGAAAAGGTTCCTCCCTCTTTGCCAATCAGTCCCTGCAAGTCCTGGCAGCCGTCACTGTGTCTGAAACACAAAAGCACCTTCATACTGTCTCTGGGTGCAGGGAGATGCAGACTGCTGCTGGTGGCAAACAGAGAAGAGTGCCTTTGCTTTAAGGTCCTCAGTCGCTCTCTCTCTCTCTCTCCTTCATATGGAGGACGATCAAACCTCAGAGGAAGATTCGAGTCGAGTGCCTGGATGACAATGTGTTTCTCCCCTGCCAAACACTGAAGGGTTACTGGTGGAATGTAGCCAGTCGTATGCTCACATCAATTAAACCATTTAGATAATGGACTGTGTGGGCACTGCTTGATGTCCAATCTCGGTATTTACTCATAAAACCCTAACGACGTCCAATATTGGGTAGATTAATATGAAAAAAAATATATCATATTACGTTTTTTTCAATTATATGTGAAAAATAAGCTGTTTAATGCAGGAAGTGTTTAATGAAAGAACATTTTAAAATTGATTTAATCTATTCAACAGAAGACATTGGTAAAAGAAAAAGAATGGAGCCATTTTTGGTTGTGACAGTTCTATTTTTTTACATTTTAGTTTTATGTCCAGAATGTCTTATTTATAATGCGGCAGTGCACCTATGCATTCTCTGCAGGTTGCAGCTGGCCCCTCTCAGGAGTGCCAGACAGGTACACTACGAAGCATGTCATTTTGCTTTGATACGGTCCGGCGGTTTTCAAATCCTTTGTCAGGTGGATTTATTAGATAGGTGTGATTCAATGGTTCCATATAAGTTTGGCTCAAGACAACTCTACAGCTGGAAAAAAAAAATTGAGTTGGATGATGAGAAATAGCTTCTGTGCCTGGAATTCATAAGAGTGAAAAGTGAGAACCGGGTGTGCTGCTTCTTCATACAACCCTTATTTGTAGAGGAGGTGTTGATCACATGATGTTTCCATAGTCCGTGTACTACGTACAGGTGATGGCATGTGGCACACCTCCTTTAAAGAGCCATGCAGGGCGGGAACAGCAGTGAAACATTTTAAAGAGAAGCTCAACTAAATACAATCGTATCATTTCAAATGTACTCTATATTTAGAATACTCTTAGCAGGTAACTAAACTGAAAGTGAAACTCATCCATACGGTTTGAGAGAGGCTTTGAAGAGAGCTTAAAGTATTACTTTTAGTAATAGCGACGGCAAGCTAAAGCACGCACTTATACTGATATTGATTTATTTTTATGTGGGTCTCTCTTTTAAAATGATATTTTACTCCGAAGCAGAATATAGACTCCTGCCTCCTTCCCCAAACGGGCATGATAATGATGATGGTGGGCCTTCATAAGTAGGCCACCTCATAAAGCCCCACTACAATTCAATCAGGAAAGACTTCTGAACACAATGATTTATTAAAACAAGCAAGAGGAAGAAGTTTTAAAAATGCAAAGTCTGTTGGGGCTTGGACTCCATCCATAGCCGTAGCCGTAGGATAGACCAGGGGCCGGGATGCCGAGATGAGACATACACCCCCCCCTTTGGGAGTCCAGACACTGGTGGTGGTGGTAGAGAATAAGTTGCTGTAACCTTCTGATATGCCAGATTTTGATCTGGCATATCTGATTGGAGGGGTGGAGGGTTGCTGGAAGGGTTGCTGAAATGCAAACAGCTTTTAACGTTAAACAGCACTGACGGTTTACGGAAACATTGCCCCCGCCCCCAATCAGCCCATGGCATACCCACATAGACAGCGGAGGCCCCCGGGGCAGGCATTAGCTTCTTAAATTCACTCTTACTGACTGAATTTACGCCTAAGCTTCATTTAATGTCAACAAGAAAGCAAGCCAGCTGGAAAAGGGATAGCGAAAGGTAGCTGCTGGTTAGCGTCAACCATTCGTAAATCATTCTGAATCAACCAACCAGACACTGCTGCTCGAGATACATGGTGACAACACACCGGTGTGACTACAAGCCACGTTGCACATGCTACTTTTAAACCAGCTAAAGGTGCTCATCAAATAAAACACACCCGTCTTTCTCTGTCGTTTCTGTAGTCAACTGTTGCTAGCTAACAGCGCTAACAGCGGCTCTTAGCTAGGTTGGCCGGTAATAAACACAGCGTACGGAGCAGCCTAGCTAATTAGTAAAGCTAAAGGCCAGATTATTTAGGCTATTCAAAGTTAGGCGGCCTTGTTGCTGAAGTTGAACTAACCGGAGTAAATAGTTAATGATGTATTATTCAAACATTTAACCGTATTTTTCCTTGCATTAGGATGAAAGAATCCTTCTAATCACAGAGTCACAATTTGTCACAGTTGGAGGCAACAAAACTTACAATATGTTAATATTTTTACCTTGCTAAGGCAATACTTTCATTAGCATCAATAATCAAAGTGACCTGTCTTGATGCCATGGGAAGTGTGTGGGCTTCTCCATATGGTTAGTTCTGAACCATATGGAGATTCTTTAACCCTACCACTAGCACCATTCGGGAGTGAAAACACACTTCATTAATCCACGCATACATCTGCATCTTAATGAGTAGTTCTTTTCTGTCTTTCCATGCTACCGCAGCTACCAGCGTTTTTGATCAAGCAGGGTATGTTTATCTTCTTGTGTCACAGATTTAGAAAATGTATCTTTTATAGCTATAGGCTGGCACTTGACTGCTACTACTACACCAGCACATGCCCCATCCGATATTCATCAAAGGTAATTTCCAATGAACATGAATGTGGTCCTTGATTGTGGTCGTTGATTGTGCCCAATAGTCCAGCAATGATGACAGATGGCCAGTGATCCACCCGCACGTTTTTCATTGCTCCTCCGAACGGACTCATCAGCTGCAGAAATTATTATTCTGCTCAGGTCCTTCTTCTTCTTCTACTTCTGTGTACCATGGCATGAAGAAGAGGCTCTGAACAAATATTAAATACAGACACAAACAAGCATGCAAGAAAATTGAATAAATAAATAAAAATATATTGCCTACCTGTTGGATGTTGTTTGGTCGGGATCACTCATGCATACAGTGGCTTTTATCAAATGAGATTCCCGCTGTGTACCTAAAGCCATTAAACTGCATGCGATTGGTGAATAGATTATCAGGGTTGTTGTACAATGTTTTCTTTTAAAACTGGTGGAGATTTTGTTTAAAAAGATGACATAATTATAAAGTAATCCCATTTCCCTCTGTTTGTAAAATGCACTAAAAATACCCTCACAAGTCACATGTATGCCCGTGTGCTGAAAACACAGCGCATGTGGCATTAATTCCCCAGAGAAGATGTTCCCAAGTTAGATACTCTAATTGGAAATGTTTCAAGGTTTACAGCAATGCCTTCACACTCGCCTGCACATGTAAATTAAAAAAATACTTGATTTTTTTTTTTTTTCACCATTGATTTGAACATCACTCTGCTTTGCTGAATACCCATGTCGTTAAGCATTACCGTTAGCTGTTCTCCTTCCATCTAATCTCTCATCAGTGATCAATCAAGGCGACCTGCCACTGGTCTGAGGAGTTACAATTTGACGGGTGACTCTAGGTCTCAGAATCACACTTGAAAAAATTACCCCCGATGAACCCAGAAGTGAGTACACAATATTGAGTCATGCTGAAACCCACTGCGGTATAATAACAGCAACGTGACTCAGAAAGCAGGGAGAAAACTTCCCACAGAGGAACCGAGAGCGACTTCGCCTCCTTCCTGTTATTAAGGTGAGCTTGATCCAAGTATCATTTGTAGTGGTGCAAGTATAAAAACTTGTGGCGCTTTCATCAATGGGTCGCCGTCGCCATTATGGTGCCTCACTCTGTGACGGATATTGACTTTAGTGTGGTGACGATTCTCCAGTTATTTTTTTCTTTCATCATCCAGTTTCATATTAATTACGAGTGTGACTTTTTTATCGCACAAGGATTTAAAAAATGTAAAATATAATCACTTAAGATTAGATAACTTAATAGTTCATATGCAAACTTGTGATATGCCTTTAAGGCTTCTGGCATGCTTTCCGTAATACGCCATGTTCCCTTTGATGTGCCATAAGAAAGAGGGAATGCCATTAATAGTGTTGGCGCTGACATGGCGCCACCGTAATAACAAGGTCGTGCTCCCCTATTGTGCAGAGAAGCTCCCTGGCAGCGAGACGATATCTGACTCACTTCCCAATCTTCCCAGTTCTGTCGACTGCGATCACAAATTGGGATTCTTAACGGCCGCAGATAAAAAAAAACGAGGCGAAGATTCTTTTGAAAGCCTGTTTTGCAAGTGTTTAATGACTGGCTTCAATCCACAGCCACAACTGAGGAAATATTGGCTTTGCATAGTCATTTCAACGCTAATGTGTCCTAATGACATCTCTATGGTTCCTGCTTCAGACCCTAATGGGCAGTAACGGGTCTCAAGATGTGGCGTGTTCTATTAAATTAATTATTGATCGCCGCCTCATACGCAATGGATGTCTTAGTTCTCGGATACCTTTTTTATTGACGGTATTCGCCGAGGCTGTAAAGCGTGTCTGAGGCCCCGGCGCGTACACACACCGAGTGCACGGCTACTTTCAGCCGCAGTGATGCAATTTGTGGTCCGCATTGAAGTACACGAATCAAAGATCAGACTTCCCCTTCACAGGGACCGGCTGCGGCATCGATGCACGGGGATGAACGGGCTCCTATTGCTGTGCTCGGCTCCGATGGTGGGCGTCGTCTCGTACTTATTGAGCAAGGAATCGTTGTAAAGGGGGGGGGGGGGGGGGGCGTAAGACGCAAATACACCGACTTCGTAGATGAGGGGACGGCGTGAATTAATGTGTGTTTTTCAATTCTTTACTTTCCTGCGTCTCTCCGCGTAGCTCTGCAGCTCGCTCTGCAGCTCGCTCTGCAGCTCGCTCTGGTCACATGCCGCAGCACAACATGGCGCCCGTGAAGCGCACGTTTGTGCCAGACAGCAATATTTGAAGAGCTCGCTTGCGTTGTTGTGTCTTTGTCTTGTGCGCCGTGCCTAACCAAAACCACGACGCTCTCCACACTGATAATAGTTCTGGGTTCTGCAGCTCTAAAGCCAGGAAGAAAATGTATCCGTCTTGGCAGGCCCTCATCTCCGCTGGCTTTGAAAACCAACACTTTATGGGGTTCTTAGCTTTGGCACCGCTGTCTTCATTTGTCTTTCTTTACTGTCTTTTTTTTGTTGGAATAATCTCCACGCTGCGACAAAAGAGACGACAAAAGATCCTGACATTGTTTCTCTTAAAGCCTGTGAGAGGAGGTGTTTGAAGATACGCGCTGACTGAGCTGGCAGCAGCTTTGGACAAGGTGGCACACAAAAAAAAAAAAAAACTGTTTGACCAATAAGACGAGAGAAAAGTGGGAAGGCTAATTTAGTGAACTGTTTCATAACCGTTTCGGCCTCGGCATACCTCTGCGTTGTGCGAGCCTGTGCCATTGTTTACCCCTCTCACAATTCCTCCGCCCCGTTAACAAGACGAACGAGCAAGGCTTTCGGTCGAGGATCCTTTCTTTATGCTGATGGTCAGCACAGTTTGTTTTTTCTTTTTTCTTCTGCAAAAAAATACTTGTGTAACAATAACAAAGGGAGAGGGGGATTCATATTCTACTGCAACACATTAAATGTGGTGGAAATATGCAAAACATCTCCATTCAGACTCCCATTCCGTGTGGGAGTTATTAAGGTGTTATTATACCCCAAGATATCCCATAAATACACTCCGAAAAGTAATTTAACTCTGTAACGTGCAGACTGTGCAGACTGTACCAACCCTCATTCTGCGAAAGACTTCATCTTCTGCAGCAATAGCTGGATATGATTTTTGTATCTCTTCTGCCCACAGCGGACATGCAAATGAGCCAATGACTCCATGGCAATAAGGCTCAATGTGACACTCCGGAAATGTACTGCATGGACTTTGGACTTCAGAAATACAGAGCTTGTAAAATGCTGCGCCGGAGAGAGGAGACGTTCCGAGTGTCCGAGTCTGGATCTCCTCTCCACTCCGAATCGAGGGGCGAAGGGTCGAATCAACAGAAGAAGGCGTCCAAAGGGAGATTAGCCCCAAAGCTCGTTTGACGTCATCCAGTCGCAGTGTGAATCTGTTGTACACCTATCTGAGGGGTTGCCGGGGCAACGTCTTATTGGCAGAACATACGCGTTGAGCTATTCATCACATCAAGGAAGTTTTGTCACCTGGATTTCAGGATTAAGAGGGAGCATAGAACCTCTCCGTCACCGCCACAGAGGACGCGGCGGTGTTGACTCTTGAATTATCAGCTGCTAATTAACCTGCGTGTGTTACAGTAATGAGGATCCCATTCATGTCTCCCCTTTTATTCACAGATGTCTTACAAACAAGAGGCCGGAACACACTGACGCGCCGACGCCCCCTGCGACGGGAGCTGTGCTTCTGCCCCGACTGGCCGCCCGTCACTCTCGCCTGAGGGGGGGGGGGCATGCGAGTGGGCGACCCACAATGGAGTCAGTAGACAGGAAACACTGGCCCCTGCCCAGTGGCCTGCTTTCTCCTCCACGCGGACAACAACAATGCGCCGACCCCCTTCGAACAATCAGCCGCACATTGATCTCGGGGGCCGCCTGGCCTTCGGCACATTTGTTAGCCACCGATCAGCGGATGGCCCTCTGTAGTCGGCCACAGCAGATTTGCTCTCATTTGACGAAACGATCCGGTTATTGTGTGGATGTGGCCTGGGGACATAAAGGCCTAATGACAAGAGGGTGATGGAATGTCAAGTGTTTAAAAAGCACGAATAAATCCAAAGGCTCTCGGGGGACTCTTTGTTTTCCCTGCCGCTCTCTTCTCCTCGCTCTACTTTTGCATATTTCTTTTCAGAGGAGAATAAAAAGTATCTCTGTGGAGTGCCCAGTTGTCGTTGGGCTTGAGGTAATTGATTTTGGGGGGTTTTCAGGTTGTGATAAAGAAGGTAAGTGCATGTTGTGTGTGTGTGTGTGTGTGTGTGTGTGTGTGTGTGTGTGTGTGTGTGTGTGTGTGTGTGTGTGTGTGTGTGTGTGTGTGTGTGTGTGTGTGTGTGTGTGTGTGTGTGAGAAAGGAATCAACACCGATACAAGGGCCTGGCGATCTCCCAACAAAAAAAAGTGTGTGTGTGTGCTTTCTGATTACCTTTTGTGGAGCACATCAACCATTCAGGCAGGAGGCACCGAGGACAGATGAGAAACGTCCTCCCTCGCATTCGTCGGCAGGAAAGAGACAACGGAAGTTTGTGCACAAGCTGGAAATCTCCCGCTCGCGAGAAACGGCGTTCATCAGTTTTGTGTAGGTGCATTCGCCCCCCCCCCATCCCCCCCTGCCCCCAGGTCCCGTGACCACGGTGACGACCGAGACTAACGGCAGGATGGGGCCTGGCGAATGAGGGGCCGATAAATCAGCATCGCCAACAGGAGGCAGAACAATATCTGCTGAAGCAGAAGGGGAGATATCCGCCTGCATCGCGGGGAGCCGTAGATCAAGGCTCCGCGTCGGCGCGATGGCCGGGAAAAATACCGGGGCCGCCACCGCCAGTCTCCGAGGGTGAAGCAATCCAAACGAATCGATCTAATACCACACTCAGAGGGCCACCGCGTAGGAATGAAATTGATTGATTGTACACCAGTGACGAGGTTCACACACACACACACACACACACACACATGAAAGGCCTGCACGGCCCTCGCCGTCATCTCGCCTGCTTACTTATTCATTCGAAGGTAGCATGCAGGGAACCGGGGGGGAGGTGGCGGGGGGGGGGGGTGCAGAAGAAATACGGTTTCGCTGCTGCAGGCTAGAAATTTTCTATCGACCGCCATCTTCCCAAAGTCCACCAAAGGTCAGGAGCGGCGTGAGTCAAGGCGGCGCTTTGCCCCGCATCGCGGGCGGTTATTCTGCTACTTTACCTGCCACGCTTTGCTCGGGCCGCCAGGTGCGCGCCGGGGAGCCGTCTAGTAAATCGGTGCCGATGAGGGGGGCGTCGGTGGAAGCGTTGTTTCGCAGTCAATAAAAGGCTTGTAATAACAGCAATCTGCAGCCATTTGCCAAGGAGAACGTCGTGGGAGTCCTCAGGGGGTCATGAGTTGAGTCAGTACTGTGGAGTTCATATTTTGACCCTAGAATCAAAACTCTGTAATGTGTAGTGTGCCCGGCACACATTGAGGTGTCTTATGGGAAAAGTCACTGGAATGCACCCTGAGAGCCAACACATAATTGTTCATTATTCATTTATCTAATTTTTAGTTTGCTTCTTTCGTTTTTTTTCATTTTTTTTATGTGCTTGACCATGTCAAAGACATAAACTGGCAGAATGAATTAGCTTTTCAGATAACTGCGGCCTATTTGCATTCCTTTGCATTACTATTTTTATCTGTGTGTCAGCTGGCTAAAATATGCAAATGCAATGAGTATTTTGAGCAATTACTTCACACATCCTCGCTGGACCATATGCCAAGTAAACGATGAAAATAGGCTTCTCGCACAATAGTCCTTCCAATCACCGCTCACTTAGTCAATGTCAATGGCGATAATCCTCAAACCAGATTCTCCTTTAATTTCCCATAAAATACATTGCTGCTGCTTGCATTGTTTATCAGCCCTGCATGTCTATAAATGGCACGCGGCTGACTGTGTGTTTGGGGGGGGGGGGGTGGAAGGAGCCTTTGTGTCCTGGGCTCTCTTGGATTGCCAGCTTTCCTTCGGGGATAATCCATGTGAAATTGAAGTACAGTGCTGGAATATCAATGGTGCATTTGCTTTTTTTCCTTCTCCCGCTGAGGGTTGAAAGAAAAAAAAAAGGAGAGAGAAGAGAGGGAGAAGACAGGACTTTACTGCTTGGAGGATACGAACCAGTTGGAGCGGTCTGAACATCAATATGACAATAAGGCGGAGGAGCTTGAGGAGGAGTAATAGCTGTGTTTAAAAATCAGACCAGTGTGCTCTGTAGTCCCATAATGCACCTGTAAAGCCACTCGTGGCTTGTGTGCAACATTGAGGAGTAGTTTGAGGGCTGAGATTGTCCGGCTGGAAAGATCGATGAGACTCTCAACTCCGTCCGTTAAATGTTACAAAACATCTCACTACTCCATGTAACGCTGTTCAAGGCGCCTCTGGAAATGCATCCCGCTAGTTAAAGAAAGCGTCATGACGAAGGCCCTTTTTTATCCCGTTTTTAGATGTTTATTCACTAACTACATCTGTGCCGACCACAGGTCGAAAGGTTTAAGGGATGCTTCAATCTGCAAAAGCAGAAACCAAAAGGAAGTACGCTCAAGTTTTAGGAGGTGAATTGGAAAAACAAATCACATGGTGGTCCGACAAGTCCGTTCTGTAACATCTCACCCGACGGCAGGAAATACATAAAAATGTCACGTTGCTTCTGGCTTAATGGAGCGCGCAGCGTCACATACTTTGAGATAAGGGAAAGGCGCCGGACAAGGTCACCTGGAAACAAGCAAGTGAAAAATAATGAACAAAAAGCCCCGGCCTCACGCAGGAGGATGCGCGAGAGCGACTGTGTTCTTCCCCAGAACACTACCGACACCAGATTGAACCTGTCTAATTTGGTTGGATTAATGAAGCTCATCTCATTCAAGCGGGAAGGGGAGGGGGAGGGGGGGGGGGGGGGGGGGGGGTGCATTAGAAAAGTCCCGCAGTGCCGGAGGAGAGAGGAGAAACGGGACATCCTTCCACGTGGCCCTGCGGGAAGTTCTTTGAGGTGCGCTTCATTTCGAGGTCAAGTCCAATCTGACCGGCACTAGAGTACGGTACGAGTGGCTGATAGCAGACAGGTGCCAGACGGATTGGGCTATTTCCTGTGACCTTGACTTAGCTGAAAAACACAGATAGTGTTTCAGAATGAGTTCCTTGTTGACGCCTTAACTTGCGAATGGCACTTATCGCCGAGTTTGGATTGTGAACATTGTGTGGAAACAAATAACTAAGTGTGTAAATGATTAATTCTCCCCTCTGATAAAATATTCTAGAATACATTATTTACCTTTTTGGTTCTTGTTTAAATGTGCCGTCCTCAGAGATTTCAGAACGACGCCTCTGCAACAATGCCGAGTTTGAGTAAAAACCAAATGAATAAAGAGGTTTAGTCATTAGCGCCCAAATTTGCATTTTATTTGAATTGCCGGGGTCAGAGATGTAGAATGTGCTTTCCAGTACACACGGTTATCCTCAAGGCTTAAGTCCAAAACCTTTTTTAGTCTTAAAGCCGATTCAGTAATTAGTGCCTAGCATGTCGGCACCCCCACCCGCTTTTTGGTACAAATTCAACACTTGTGCTGACAAGATCACTACTTTTCCATTTTTAATAAATGCATTTTTTTCACATTTTATACAAAAAAAAAACTTAACTTCTACACATTGAATGTCACCCAGATTTATTTTTATTTATTTTGTCACTTTGTAAATAAATTTCAGGAAACAACATTTTTAATTTTCTGTTGTCATGAAAAGATAGAAACATGCAAAAAACTTGAATTTGTAGTCCAAATTAAACATTTACAAGTTTGGAACTTTTTGCACTTTTTCATAAACTACAATCAAAGAAAAAAAAGATCAAGGAGAAAAAAAAGAAACATTATGTACACACATCTTTTTACAGTGAAGTAAAGTTGGAAATATCAGATGATGACTAAGGCAAATGAAGTGTACATAGATTAGACCGAAACAGGGTTTTTTTTGTTGTTTTTTGGAAAATACTACATCACCTCAGAAACAAATGAAAAAGAAAATCTGCTACAAAAGTATGATTCATAACTCCCTTTATTTGCAACCAGCTGCATCATTGTATTTTTTTAGGTGAAAAAGCCTAGCGTAATGTACAGTGCTGCTCTTAATCAATTTTCCTTCAGTCCAAGCCAACAGAAGATCCTTCATCTCTTCGTCTTTGTAGTTTCTTTAAATAATCTTCCAACAAACAGGAGCGTTGTGTAACCAAAGAAAGAAAGCATGGAGAAGCATACCAGAGTGTAACATACTTGAAACCACTCCAAAAGTCAGTACCATTAAAGCCTTGAACATAAAACTAATCGTTTAGATCCAAAAAATGTACAAAAAGGCACATTATATCCCAGTGCTTCTGTACTGTGAAATTCAAGTGTAACTGAGCGCATTCAACACCGACTTTCCGAGTGGCGACAGCCCACCAGTGTTCCCTCCCCACAGCCTCCATTACGGGACCACCGCCTATGCCTAAGCTTTCAACAAGCATATGTATGCGTAGACTACAACAATAAGCCTAGGTTGGTAGTTTTTGAAAAAAATTCTGAATCACTGTTTGTTTATTTTCATTTTCATTTTTTTTTTTTTTTTTTTGTCTTTTCTGCCACAGTTCCGTCACTCTCGGGGAATATCAGAAGCCGTCCGTGTCCATCGACAGGAAATCCTTCCTTGGGTTGTTGCTTTTCGTCTCCTTCCTTCGGGGCGGGGGCCCTAGTCGTCGCTGCCTCCGTACATGTCTGCCAGCTTCCTGAAGCGCGGGCCCCAGTCGTTGAGGTAATCGTAGTCCTGGTCCCCCCCGCTGCTGGAGGAGTTGAGGGAGCTTAGCGAGCCGGCGGTGGAGCCGCTGCCCTCGTAGTCGAACACGAGCAGGGAGTCGTAGGGGGGGGCGGTGGGGTCGTTGTCTGCCGCCTTGAGTCCCTGGAAGGAGACGAGCGCACCAATCAAGCCCCGCAAAAAGACAAGATGAACCCCTTCCCCAAGCCATCTTCGAACTTCTAATCTAGATACGACACGGGACGAGAGGAGCGACGTGTTGACTTGGGGCTCGACGTGCCGCTTTGTGTTTTGAGGCTCTACAGGAATGAGAGGGGACTGGTATTGATTTCCAGCCTCGTTCCCTAAGCGAACTCGTGAGACCTGATGGATCGCTAATCACGGGGTGGAGATGTGCTTTGGCCACGAACCACTTTGGATCTAAGCCTGGTTTCTGCCAGGTAACCCAACAAATAAGAAATGAATTAACAGAAGTGAGAAAAAAGTATATGAATAAAAGGGTTGAGGCTTCGGCCCATCGGGAACTTGTCAAAAGATTTATAGCTTCCTCTGTGCTGCCATTACGCCGCTGAAATGCTCTCAAATAAAAAGACGGATTGAATTAAAGTGCCTGTGCACTTAGCGATTATTTTCCACTTGTTAGCTTCCGTTAAGTATTTGCTCGGGGCTGCGATGCTGATAATTTGGCGAGAAATATGACAGACGGATCGTTCATTTCAATTACAGCCATAATCGCTGCGCTGGTTAAGGCTCCTTCATCTATAACCAAAGACCCACCAGCAGTTCATAAGGAAAGTCAATTCCAGCCTCGTCCTTTCTGAATAAGTAACCAGGACGATCACGACTCTCTCGGTGCGGTGTTGGACCCCCCCCCCCCCCCCCTCCCTCCCTCCCTCCCACAGGGGGGACGTAGCATAAAACCCACTGGTGTTTCTGTTCAGAGAACAACCTTGACAGGGCTGCGCGGTGTTAAAAATAAAATAAAAAATGAACGTCATCACTTCAGCTCTGTGTCCCTCACCGGGTCCACCTTCGTCGTCCTTCACCCCCACCCAAAAGGTGGAAACGGGTCCAACAGATTCTTGTTCGTCTGACCGGGAGGTTAAGGTCCTTATGCTAAACTGCTGCCTAATTCATTTGTCCCACTAATTTAATTAAGAGCCACGCCCCCCCCCCCTCCTCTGGCAGCGTGCCCTCATCAGTTTGGGTCAGATTGTGTGCCCTATGTGACTGAGCTTGGACTTTTTCAAAGCTCTTTAAATAACGGACCTGATGAAGTCCGGCGCTCATTGAGCGGCGCAGAGCGGGACAATTTTGGCTCCGCCCCATTCGGCCGTTGCGCCGAGCGCGTCCGGTGAAATGACGGCCGCCGGCGGGAGGAGGGAAAACACAGCGGCGTCCGGGTGAAGGGATCGGAGAGACGGGTCGCTGGAGAGCGGCGCCGAAAGAGCGAGTTCTAATTTAAAAAACATGCCGTCCAGAAACTGGGGGGAGAGAACTCCATTTGTAATGCTGTGAAACTCTTGTCTGTTGGAGCTTGTGAAAAATACATGACTGCTCTTTTCATTTTACATTCTCCCTTCATGCTGGAGTCAACGCGGGCCTCGGGCGAATCGAGGGCTCGGTGGGTAGCGCACTCCGGTAGAAAGCCAATGCATCGCTCCTCTCATCGCCCATTTCTACGCTGACACATCTATGCCTCTGAAAGGGAGGGGAAGAACAATTATGTCTGAGGGAGTTAGCGTGATGTACTGTTTGGGCTTCACGTGTGCCTGAGTGGAATTATGAGCATCCGATGAGAACTCTTTAGAAAAAGTCTCTCCCCCCCCCCCCCCTTAAAGCCTGACGAGTCCTGCAAACCAAACGGTTTAGTATCTAGATACGTTCATGATGAGAAAAGTCAAGCTCTGAAACCTCGTCAGTTTTCCTGACAAAACGATCAGTGTGCTGGGTTTCAAATTCTTTTTTACCTCATTGATGAAGTCTCCGATGTCTCCAGGGTGGGGGGCTGCTGACCTCATGGGGTACTGTGGCTCAGGGTGGAGGGGTCTCTCGTCTAGACGGCGGATTCCCACTGGCTTGATGACGTCAGGCTCTATCGTGTCCGGCTGCTGGAGCTGACTCAGGTCGTAATCCTGGAGGGGGAGGGGGGGTGGACATCGACAGATGGGGGTTAGCTTAGCAGGCGCCTGACTGGAGTCTCCTTATCGACTCGGGTAAACACATCCTGCCCTGCACAGAGGACGAGTCGGTTCAACCGAGTGGAGGAGAAGAGATATTTGCAAGTTCGAATGAAGCTGGGAAGAGTTGAGGGGACTTTACATCTTCTCGTCTGTGAAGCACAAGCCCGGGGACAAACCGACACATCCAAAAAAGGCAGCACTGAGGGGGTCCGAGCCGAGGAAACGCATCACACGCCACAAAGTGTTTGTACTCTCACCGTGTGCTGCGGGAAGGACGTGCAGGCGACTGCTTTGCTCTAATCAATGCCCAGACACGGGACGGTGGATATGCATAAGCCTTCTCTAATCCTATTAACATTACCAAGGCAACATGAGTGGCTCGCAGTTTGTGCAAAGTCATGGGCTGAAGGAGGAGGAGGGGGAGGGGGGAGAAGAGCCGAGCTGAGTGACTGCGTGGCGTCCCGGTGACAGCAGATACGATGGAGAAAATGTCATTTGAGAATCAGGGTGTGTGCCTAATAAGCGCGCATGATGGATTGTGCCTCTTTGGAAGATTTTCCGTAATCCGTCCATCTCTAATATCCCCCTTCAAAATTGCCTTTGCTCAGTTGTAAATGCACCTACACACATTACGCTCACTCCCGGGGGAGGAAAGAAAAGGGGGAAAAGAGAAAAAGGTAAAGAAAAATGTCCCAACGTAAAGATAAACCCAAGAAGGATGCACAAACAGCACAGCTACACAAACGAGACGAGGCAAGCGGCCACTCGACAAACAGCAGCTCAAGCCCACACTCATACGTATCATGGCGCATCCAAAACAAACACATTGATTATTCATGGCCAATTTGATTTCATGGGGAATGGCGACGAACCCCTGGAGGCCCTCTGGGGATGAAGAACAATAGTCCTCACGCATCGCGTCATCTTTCAGTCGCACTATACGCGCCGACCTTCTCCGAGGTCGCACACCGGAGGGGTCAGGAGTCAGTGACAGGGAAGGCAGGACAGACGTGGCATGGCTGGACTCAGCAGGAAGGTCTAATGACATAGCAGCCCCCTCCCGGGGATTGACTCCTTACATGGCCTCAATGACCCACGTCCATATCCCTGCACACTCGATTTATTCGTTTATTGATTTCAGTCAGATAATTCCCACTGGAATTAATGAAATTGTACACACAAAATGTATTCTGGATTAGCAATCACCCCCCCTCTACAAAACTCTCTCTCTGTGTGTGCAGTGATGGATTATCAAACATTTCCTCTGTGCTCACTTTTGACTTTACCTACCAAATATGAGACGTTTATATGATGCTGGCTTTTTCTTATGTTAAGATGTCTGAAATAAACAAATTAACATTTGGGGAGATTTGCTTGGATGAGAATATCTGCCACTCACTCGGCAACGAGTCAGCCTTGCAAAGTATACAAAACCAGATGTGCGGGTAGACAGATTCTGTAACCTTTATGAAGTCTCCCTCTCTCGCCTCGATTCATCTGTATGCACCACAATGTTTCTGTACACTTTTTTTAACTTTCTGCTGTTTTCGAAACTCTACATAGTCGCAATCATTCCTAATTAATAAACTGATTAATTTATTTTATATTTTTATGGTCACACTGTGGTAACAGATGTGCACCTGCAGCGTGTTGCTACATCTGACCCGCTTCCCTCAGTCTTTGGTTCTGTTGTCTAGTCGAAATGAAATCATATCTCGGGTCGAAAAGTTGCAACCATGTTCTCAACGACTGGGGGCAAAAATCCTCCCCCTAAAAAGTTTTACAATTTACTTTGTGCTTTGCTTGGGCGCAGCAAAATCCTTCCAGAAATGATCTTTTAAGCCAGGTGGAGCTGATCCTGGGCGGATTGCAAGGTAAATCCAGGACTCCTTGTACCCCGTTGCCCCGTACCTGAAAGGAGTTTTTACACCCCTGGTGTAGAGGGACAGTGCCTGCTACATTATGCAATGCAACACTCACGACTCAGAACGTGTGTGTGTGTGTGTCCAGACCACACTTGCTTTAAAAGAGCTACATTTGTGTTTTTGCATTCTTCGCCTGTGCAGAACTGCCTCATTTGGACGGGATTTCTGTTACGGAGGAGGAAAAAAATGCCTACGCGAACAAGGCTCCAGACTGCTCGTCTTCTCAATCAGACGTCCACAGTGAAGAACCCATTGGTGTGAGTCACACCTGCTACCATCCTTGCAAAGGTCCCTAAAATATTCCTTGAATCACTAGAAAAGAGAGCTGGACCTGTGATGAGCTTCATATTGACTGTAGGGAAATGAGCAGAGACATGTTCATTTAATGAACATAAAGAATCCCAAAATGAGATGTGCCAGAATGATCTTATTAGAGAAGTTACAGGTCCCCTGACAGGTTAAACCTTGTACAATTATGCATGATCAGGTCTGATTTGCTTTGTTCCCTTCACTGAATGGGATGGATGCACAAATCAAAACATTATTTTCAAAGCATGCGTTTCCGTCTCTGAGGTTGACGTGCACCAAAGGTTACTTTACGAAGCCGATGACTCAACCGGTTCTCAGCGACAAAACTAAAATGTTTTTGACCTGCACAGCTGCTATTTCTCCATCGTTATCGTTCCTGTGTCCAGGGAGCGTGAGCCCCATCAGCCTTCTGATGAGATGCGTGCTTCACAGACAAAAAAAAAGCCGAGGAGACTAAACCAGAGCATCTGACAGCCCCGCACTTCAATCCTCCCCCCCCCCAAGCGGGAGATGGCAGAACAGAGGTGAACATTTTTTTTTAGTTAGGACAAATGTATTTATTTATTTTCCTCAACGCTGGCTCTCCTGATTCCGCAGACAAGACCACTTCCTCCAGGCACTCTGCCCTCTTCTGTGTCACTCAAAAACAGAAGCGAGCTCTCCCTCCACGGATTCAAGTGTTTTTGTTATCGTGCAACAACGTTTTCCGCTCCATATGTTCCCCCATTTCGCGTGTGCGAAACCAAGGTATGCGAATTAATTCCCCGCCCGCCTACTCACCGGCTGATGTTCAGCGGCTCTCCAGTCATAGCGTCACTGTGGCCTTGTTATTGTGCCGCAGCAGATCTATCTATCTCCTAATGACATCATCCCACCAATTACAAGTCTCCAGGGCTAATTGGCACTGTGCTGGGTCAGACCGGGGGTCGGCTGCCTGTCTCTGCTCTCCCTGAAGCCACTCAGGCACTTCTCTGCCAGCGGCAAGAAAACAGCCCATTTGGTGTATTGTTGCATCCATTTTTTTTGTACGAAATGATTCCGTTGCGCTAACCAGGGGTCATTAGAACAATTGAATTTTTTTGTCTGTGTGTGCCAGATCGGCGCAGGCAGATAGATGTGTAATTTATTTATTAACCTGGGTTTTTTGTGAAGCCAGTTCCAGTTGAGGAAGCGGTTTGTCTTATTGATTCCACATTTTGATTCTTTTTAGTAAAACGCTGCAATTTCACAATGAAAAGGGTCTGCCTCCTCATTCTGACCGTGAAGTGAAGGTGTGTGTGTGTGTGTGTGTGGTCGCGGGAAGAGTCCCGGTGGCTCCCTTTGTCTGTGCACTGCTCAAGTTCTACAGAAGCTGCCACCCCGCTGCGTGTTCCACGTGTGACCGGAACGTTCCTCCCCAACGCGCTCGCCTTCTGTCTCCCTTTCAGCAAGACTGCACAGCGCCGCGCCGCGTTCGGCCGGGTGCTGTTTGACATTTTCATTTGCTGGTACCAGACGTGTTGAAAGAAAAACTATATATTTTTCCTGATATATTCGAGCAGTCGCTGCGATACGACGTCTCACTGAGACGAGCAGACCAGGGTTAAATTTCCCCTTTAAATTCAAATTACGTTACGGTTGCCAATAGTGATGAGCAGATTGAGAAAAGACAACCTGGACATCAGAATGGAAAGAGTCTGCACTCATTCTCACCTGATCCTCCTCTCCGCCGCCTTCCTCATCGTACTTGAGAATGTTGTCTCGCACGTCATCCTCTGGGTCGATGAGGAGCTGCTTGGCCTGGCGCTCCTTGTCGCGGCGCTTCATCCACACCACGAACATCAGCACGAGAACTGACGGACGGACCAGACGGGATGTCATATTACAAAACATGATAGTGGACGTGTTTACAGACAAATGTAATCGGATCCGATGTTTTAAGGCCTGGACCGGCGCCCGATCGAGGCAATCGTTTCTGCTAATCCTACGTAATCTCGCCGCATCTCGGATAACGTTTAGCCGTCTTTGTAATCCCCCGCATGCGTCGGGGTGACGGGACGCGTCGCGAGAGGGGCACCGACGAGACACTCACTGAGGAGGATGATGATGCAGAGGAGGATGGAAATGATGGCGCCGGTGCCCAGGCCGGCAGCCATGATGTGCTGCTGGTCGCTGCAGTCTCCGTTCATGTCGCACTGGCACACTTTGATCCGCAGGTAGGAGGTGTTGGACATGGGCGGGTTGCCCGAGTCGGTGATAATGATGGGCAGCTCGTAGATGCCGCTTTCGAGGAAGCCGATCTTCAGGCTCACCTGGGCATAGTCGCCTGGGAGGGAAAAAAAGAAAAGGGCAGCAAGCGTGAGCAAGATGATCCACGGCGGCGCCTCGTTAGAGCAGGCGCGTAAGCAGTAGTGAGAAGAGAGATTAAGTTACTTTGTGTGTATGAAAATAAAACAACATGTTTCTTAAGGTTCTTTCAGAGGGGATTAAATCCCAAACTCTGAATGGTGGTTTGCTACGCAGTAAGATTACACTCCTTTCACTGCAAATATGCGGCGTAAATTCCTACCTGGAAGTTGCATCAGCATATCTAATCCAAAACATGCTCGGGATTTAGATTTGCAGCTTATAAATCTACTGAATACCTTTTTGATAATGCTGCTTAGGCTCAATTCCCGGCTGCAACAAATCCAAATGCCATTATCCTATTAAGATATATTCACTGCTTTTCCACTCACACTATCCAACCACTAAATGCACAAACCAGTTATTTCTTTCTTCAAATTAGCATAAACAATTAATTTTAATATATTTGATTGTCTCTACCTGACCCCTCTGCAGTGGGCTGTTTATGTGTCTCGGAGTCAACAATTGCTCAAGCTTTAGTGACTAAATAGACGGATCAATGTCATAACAAACATTCCTTTTATTGCCATTAATTTAATTAAAATCCCCCAAAAGGGCCCTCTTTTTCACTGTTCAGTTACAAATTCAAATGAAAAGGTGCAACCGGTGGGCTCTGCGTCTTACCGCTGACTCTCGTGATGGTCCAGTTCCTCCGAACGTCCAAGGGCCGGTGGGCCAACTCGAAGGCGAAGGGCCCCGCGTTGGGGTTCAGGTCCCCGTCCAGGGCCGTGATGTTGATGGCATTTGGCTCGGGCTTCTCGCAGACCTCCGTCTCCTGAGGGAACACCTTGGGAGCGTTGTCGTTGATGTCCCTCAGGTGGATCTGCAGGACTCCTGTGCCACTCGCCGAAGGCTTACCTGAGTGGGCCACAGAATGACAAGCAGCACACACTCAGCACATACATATTTATGGGCAGTGGGGGGAGTGCACAGGGATGGGAATATATGCCATTTAAATGCTGCTTCTCATTTTTACAGTCATTATGCCGACAGAGAAAAGTAAAGTATGGGGTGTATTCTTTGGGTCTCTTGCTTTAATAAGACACTCTAAACAGCTATTTACTCGAGTGGGAGGAGACCCATCCAAACTGCATACTGATCTGAGAATCTCATCTCAAGTGAGGAGGCAGACAGAAAGATATCAGAACGTTTGTGTGTGTGAGTGTGTCCGAAGAACGTCTTCCTGACGAAGGACGCGGGATGGGAATACTAAAGCAGACAAACAGAGCCCACTGTCGCTGCTCTCAGGCTCCTCTATGTATTCGCTCAGCTAAGAGGCTGCTTCTTCTTCTTCTCCTCCTTTTTAATTCAGAACACGCTCAAAGGAGCTAGTCATCCAATCCTGACCCATTAACGCTGAGAAACCTCTTTATTGGACGAGTTTTTAAGCCTCCTGGCCCCCGAAGCTTTGCTCAGCAGAACAGGGTAAACCTGAACAGAGGTAAATCCCACCACTGTGGGGGGGGGGGTCTCTATGCGCTTTGGGAGTGCTCGCACATTAACCTTTAACTCAGGTGGTCGACGTTGCAGACACAGAGTGCCCGGTGCGAGGTTGACCCTCGAGCATAGAGGATGTATTTATGGCTGGAAAGGAGTTGCTTTTTTTTTCTCCTACACTTAGGACTGGCTCACGTGTATTGCAGTAGAATTCAAAGGGATGTTCGATGGAAGATTGACCTTTGCGAAGTGGGCTACTGTAGACTGTAAACTGCTAGTTTTTTCCTTTTGAAAAAGGAAGGTGGCCTTTTGGCTCCCTGAACGCTCCACCAGAAACTGCGCGGAGGTGCTCGTGTTACAGTCCTCGACGAGGTGTTCGTGGTTACATACCGTTGTCTCTCGCCATGAAGGTTGCGTTGTACAAGCTGTTCTTCACAAAGGGCGACTCTCGGTCCAAAATGGCAATTGTTGTGATGCGACCAGTGTTTGGGTCAATCCTCAGCCAGTTGGCTGGATCTGAGAGTTTGGAGTAACTGAGGGAAAATAAAAAAGTGGTTTAAACAGTGAATTTGAATTTCAACTCAAAATTAATCTGCACGATCTCCTTTTTACGTCATAGAAAGTTTTCTGCAGAAGTAAATCTTGCAGGTGAATTTAGTCTCCATTTCCAGTTCTCTCATCCGTTTTATTTGTTTACGCAGGATAAATATTTATTCTGCATTTTACATTATTCTATCTTTTGAGAACTGCCTCGCATGGGAGACCAAACTGGCTTGTTGTTATCAGTAGCTCAAACTAATTTGTCGGACAAACCGAGGAATTACAAAGCTAGCTTATTTCACATGGACCGCTTTCAGGCTGATAAACTCTATCGCTGCAAAACAGCTGCGAGGCAAGGCGCATGATGGTGAACACGGAGGAAAGAAAAACTGGAGAGGTCTTTGGCAGCATAGTGTTATTTGGAGCAGGAGTGAGGCAGAAAGTGACCAATCATGATGTTACTCCTGTATGGCACAGTGTGTGATAATCAGCGTCTTTGTTTTCTGTTCCCGTGGCGAGAAAACATCTGTGCTGGAAGTATACGGGGGAACTAACATTCTACCAAATGGCAAGGGCTTCACTAGTGGTTCTTTAAAAAAGTACCTGATGCTTTGCTCCATGAAGCGATCCGGGTCCTGTGCGGTGAAGGCGATCAGCGTGGAATCGGGACTGGTTCCATCGTCCAGTGTGATGAGCCTGGGGTTGGGCTCGAAGTAGGGACTCTCGTTGACATCCAGCACTCTGATGGAGACGGTGGCGGTGGACTGGCGAGGAGAGTGGATGCCTCTGGCCAGGGGCACTTCGTTCTTTGCTTCCACAGTCAGCACGTACGTCCTGCTGATTTCATAGTCGATTGGCTGGGAAACGGTAAGAGGGAGGGTTACAGAGAGGACGAGAGGGGGTTCACGCATCAGGATGCGGGGTGAATTAAAAAGACGGGAATCAAATTACATTCCGATCGCGTGAAACTGGTGAGAGCGGACCAAAGGAACTTAAGCCATTTTCTTGCTCTAAAAATATATTCTATATTATGATGTTGGAGGCTGTATCCACTTGTGGTCAGTTAAAGCATACACTGCAGCAGCACTGCTAATGTCTTTTAAAACCAACTACAAGTAATAATAACGCATTCTCAAAATTTGAACTTAAATTCATCCAAGCTGAAGCCAGTGCAATTATGAAGCAAGTATGATAAATGTGACCAATCTGCTAGTGACCTTCATTTTGATCATTTCTCCTCTCCTGTGAACTGCGGTACACAAATAATAAGACTAAGTGGAATAAATGTTCCTTTTATCTGCATTTTGTTATTAGAAAACGTCATAGCGAAAGGAAAATGTACTCTGTTTTGTGTAATTATTACATAATGCGGGGAAAACGAGCATGCCCTACAGACTAGAGGGGCGGAGTTTGAAGAAGAGCTGTCACCTTGACGACCGTCACCAGGCCCTCGTTAGTGGTCGGGTCGGTGGGCACAGAGAACCTGCCGGTGGGGTCTCCGCCGGTGATTTTGTAGACAGCGTTCCAGGCCGGCGTGTTGGGCTGGTCCTTGTCAGTCACCGTCAGGTTGGCCACGATGACATTTACGCGGTTTTCAGCCACCTCGCCGAAAAACTGCAATGAATAAAACCATGAACAGAAAGAACAGCAGTTTGTGATACTGCAGAAGAAAAAAAAACAAGCTCCGATAAACGGACATCTAAGGTAACTCATGTCGTCTTGGCACTCTCATTCCCTCTTTTCCCCCTGATGGCACAACGGTGACATTACAAATCTCAGCGATTGGCCTCTCTCCCTCGGCCGTGCGTCCTGGTAGCTGCACGCGTCAACATTTGCAACAGGGGATAGAGCGCTTCACGCATGGCCGCCTACTTGTATATATCTGTATCTCTGTACGGCTGCGGAAAAAACATCCGCCGCCTCATTGTGTTCCCTTACCATCTCGGCAGTGAACTCTGGCGGATTGTCGTTGACGTCAGTGACTCTGATTACCGCGGTGGCCGTGTTGGAGAGGCCGTACATGGGGTTACCCTCCATATCAGTGGCCTGGATGATCAGCGTGTACTGAGGCACTTTCTGGATGGGAAGGGAGAAGGGAGACATTAACAGGATTAAAACACAATTCTGTACAGTTTTGTACGTAAAAGAAGACAAAGATTTGAAAATAGTTTGTGGTTGTTTTATATCTGAACTTCACATGTGTCCCTAATAAGCTCGTCCCTCAAAGCACACCAGTGCGAACGAGTCCGACTCAAATTAAACAAATCTGGCCAGCTTTTTAATTATGATGACTAATGGTGACTTTTTGTATAAATCCCATTTACCCTCTACGGGGGATGCCGGTTCAGGGTGTATTTGTGAAACTCACACCGCTGCTGTGTACACCATCACGAAGCCAACAAATGACTCGCTTCACATTAAAAGCCGATCAGGTGACGCACCAGTTGCGAGGTAATGAGAGTCGGGGCAAATGGCTTTCATTGTGGCAACTGGCGGACATAAAACGGCGGCCCCAGGGCCGAAGTGATTGAGCAGCCACCTTGCCAGATTGCCCTCAGAAGAATTCCACCAAATGGCTCCAGCTTTCTATATTTATTTTCTCAAATAGCCATGCAATCCAATTAAATAAAAAGGGGGTGGGGTAGCGTTTACAGCGGGCGAAGTGGAGAGGTGAATGTGAGTAAAGCTTCTGCTTTGGAGAAAGAAAGACAGAGAGGGCGAGAATGAAGGAAGGGAAACATTTAGCTGCCCAGCGATACATGTCGCCTCCTTGTGCGAATAAATATGTGTGAGCGAGCCAAGTCCATTTATACTTCTCATTTAGTCGGTAATCAACGGAACTCACTTTGGCTCATTAGTTCTCAGACAGTCTGGATATTAGAAAATATATTCCAGCTGTGCTTAAAAAAAATTTCAGCACATTGATGTTAACATAAAAAACGGACACGTTGACATTCGTCCATAAAAGGCAGCAAATTAATTGATATAATACTTTGCTAATGTAAGCCTCCCTTAAATGCACCAGTCACCTCTCTGTCCAGGCCTGCCGCCACAGTGATGATGCCCCCCGTCTTATTGTTGATGGTGTACATATTGGAGGTCGGGCTCTCTGGATTCTGAGACAGGATCTTGTAACGCAGCATCCCATTGGCTGTTCTCGGGTCGTCTTTGTCAACAGACGTCACGGTCATTACGAATGTACCTAGGGGACAGGAAGAGAGAGCAAATACTTGAACTGGCTCTGTAATATAGATCCAAGTGTTAAACACTTTTACAACGTTTACAAAGTAGCCATCTATGCGGCTTGATCTGCCAGTCGGCTGCTCATGCGGTGCGTGGCGTGGTGAAATTACCTGGCTTGGAGCCCTCTGGAACCGTGCCGTTCCAGATCTGATGAGTGAACTCGGGCCTGTTGTCGTTCATGTCGATCACATTGATCACAATGTCAATAGGGTTTTCTACCTGGTTGCCGTTCAAGTCGACTGCGTGAGCCCTCAGCTGGAAGGAAACACAAACACATCTGGGCTGTGGAACCGCTCAAGCAGGGACGATTCTCAACTGTGCAAACCACGTCGGGACGGCGCGCCGGACGCTCGCTCTTTGCATTTTATTCTGGATTTGTAAAGGCTCAATTCTCCCCACAGAGAGTCTGAGCATGTGAACGGCTAAAGAGAAGGACTTTTTCAAGTGTAATGCCATAACCCATTGTTGACGTTTTTAAAATGTAATGAATTGTAAGTGTTGAGAAACTGCATAAAGTACGTTTAATCCTAAAACTGCAGGTCAGCGACAACTACAACAAGCTTGTGTTGATCTACAGTTAAGAGTTCATCGAGGACGTCGGAGAAGGTTTTTTGGAGAGTCTTTTGTGCCCTTTAAAGATCACGGCTTGGCTGAATGTCCACCATTTTGTGTTAAAGCTCATGCTTGAATGGAATTGAAAGCTAAACTATATTATTTCAAGACCACTGCAATGTAATGGGAGAACCACTAATGAATAAAACAGCTCTGAAGGAGCTGGAGGGTTATCATAATGCATCCAACACACTCAGTCTGCTTAAAAACATTATGGTAAGTCCTCCACATTCTCAGACGGATAAGTCAGTCTTCCTCGGAGACCCCAACCTTTTTATGGGGTCCAAGGGGACTGCGTAGGCTAGACAAGACCCTCGAGCACATGACAACTGCTAGGAATGCACAGCACGGACAGAGAGAACACCACTTTACAATCATGAGGACACCGTAAGAATTGTTTTTCCTTTTTAACTGCAGTCTGACGTACATGGAAGTTGGAGATGTGCTCTCGATCCAGGGGCTTGTTGACAGACAGCTCTCCGGAGATTGGTTCAATGATGAAGATGCCGGTGGGGGGCTGGTCAGCTCCAGGACCCGTCACGCTGTATCTGAGGGAGCGGTTCTTGTCGTGGTCCGACCGGATCTGTGGGTGGAAAGATGCGTTAATGACAGCTGCAGGGCAATACTGACCGCACCATGCCCTCTAGTTAGATTTTTTTCTTCAAAAATATATTATTGACTAATCATCATCGAGATCTAAACACTATCACACAGGCGTGATGTTTATTTCTGCACCTTTGACAGTATTGGTTTATAAATAGGTTGTTGTGTAAGTAAAAGAGTGCATTTTGAAGAGAGCGAGCGTCTGTGCACAAATGATCTCGGCCGTCTATCCTGTTTGCAATGTAAGCAGAGCCTCTCTGTGCCCACACGCATCCCTCATCCTGCTATCACCCATTACAGCCTTCTAACATGACCGTATTAAATATAAAAAGCACACAAATAGCATGTACAGGAGTTTAAAAAAAAGAATTAAAAAAACGCAGTTCGGGAGTCAGCTTAGCTTGAGGAGAAAGGATTGACTTCTTAGCCGTCCCCTGAGAGCATTACTTGTCCTCTGTGAGCCTTCTACACCCAGCCTTGATCGGAGAATGGTAGCAAATTAATATGGTCGTTCGTGTCCTTGAGCCATGACAAAAAAGGAGTATAATATCTCAACAGGCAAACAAGGAACATATGCACTTGTGGCTACTTCAGATTTCTTTCTGATTCCGAGTAATGCAAGGTTACATTAATAAGATAAATACCTGCAAGGTTGTCATATCTAGCAAAAGGCATTTTCTCTCATGTCTTAAGATTGTTGTGCATGTGTGTGCATGTGTGTGGGTGAGCTACGTTACCCGGACAAGCTCTTGTGGGAACGGGCCTCGTGAGTTCTCCGGGACGTTGATTGGGGGGATGACCCAGTCTCTCTTTGTGCGTTTGAGTTGGCTGTCCGCGTTTCGTGATGGAAACACAATTTCCTTCAAATCCTTGGACACGACTGGAGGGGCAGCGACTTGCTGGACCTGTGAAAAGAAAACGATTAAGTTTGAGGGGTGGCCAGTGATCATATCTTTGCAGAAAAACATATGAATAGATTTATCTTTAGCCACACTAGTAGCATAGCTCTACAGATGGTTGGTCGAACAGTCCTCCGCAGACAGATAACCATGCAATGCCATCAGAACATTCATGGTGCCCAGGGGATGAACAGTGTCTTTATAGCCCTCCTTGAGCCCTCCCCATAATTTAATTAAGCGGCATAATCAGGCCAAAATCCCCATACATCCAACGCCTACGTGCAAAACTAATTTTGTTAGCCATTTGTAAAACATGCTAAACTGAGACGGTAGAGTACAGTGGTTATGGTTCATGTGAACCTGTTAGCAAATGGCTCAAAGCAATGCTCCACTGTTTTGTTTTGTTATTATGTTTATCCTGTGGGAATGAAGGACTTAATCCCGATTGTGTATCCATTAAACTCCATCCAACAGCGGCCAGAGACCAACCCAAATACTGCTGCAACACCTTACTGACGTATGTGGCTGACTGACGCCCCTTCCACTTTGGTTCCATCAAAAGGAAATTGACGGGGTGATGAAAGGAAACCGGCTGCAATTTCCTGCAAAACTAATAAGCTCCTCCAAATGTCATTTAATGTGTCTTCAGAAATGTGTGATCAATCACACAATCCATTTTTGCGACTTTCTTTGTAGCTTAAAATATCTACAGTACATGTGATGTTATGCACTAAATTGCTTTTGTGTGGTTACCACGGCAGCCGCACACGGCCAGCCGTCTTTGCTTTAAATGGCAGACCCCCTTCTTATGTCCTGATAAAATGAGCCCACATAGACAGACCAGCTTCCATAATGGATCTGCCATCCTCCCTCGGCTGTAATGAATGAGATTTGAAACAAAGGAGGATGGTACCTGCAAGCCAGACACTAAACACACAGATGGCTCAAATTGCCAATGCCGCTCCAGAGAGTGAGGAGACTGAAGTAGTGCCAGGGAAAGTTAAAATAACCTTGAACAAGATGAGGCGGTTAGGAAAACAGAAAAACAATGTGTAAAATGCGTCAATGTCAATAAATGACGGCTGGGATTTCAATGGAGCGTTAGAGTCCCTTGAAGTATCTTCACTACTGTTGCCTGCAATCATTCGAATGTTGATGGGCTGTAAAGCAATCAGGTCCTACCGAAAACTACCAAATGCCCTATGCAAAGACAAAAATTAATTACCCCTTTATCACCTTATAGTGTGACCCATACCACCCCCCCCCCCCCAAAAAAAATCCTTACATCAGGGGAGCTGTCGCAGAGCTCCCACTAATCATGTTTGAAATCCGATTATGCTGCTTTCACACGTTGGCGATGCAGAGGCAAGCGGACAGATAGCAACGGAGCCCGCTTCAGAAATATCTATTACCCCATTAGAATGGGCGCGAGTGAGAGCAGTAATTATTTGCAACCTCGCGCCTGGAATGATGAATTGTGCGCTGGGCTCGTTCAGCCCAACATGCATCTATCTGTGGTGCTGTGGAGGTCCCCCACCTATCCACGCTCTCCCAAGCCCCTCCATCTTCCCACCACGAGTCTGCTTTAGAGTCCACGAGAGTGTTCAGCTGAGTGATGACCTGTGTGTGTGTGTGTGTGTGTGTGTGTGTGTGTGTGTGTGTACTTGCAGTTGTTAGTTTGTGGGGCCATGTAACAGGGAGAACACCAATCTTGTGGGGCCCAGCAACCTTGTGGGGCCCAAAATGAGGGACCCCACTAGAATGATCATCATATATGGGCTCACAAGCCTCCCCTGACATGCCTGTCGCTTTTTTAGCACATGTCTCACAAAGTCAGAAAGTATGGAAAAGTGTGTGTGATGTGTGTGTGGATTTTTTACTCACTAGTGCCCCAAGTGTTGGAAAGGTGGTATAACATCACACACACACACTTCCTGGTGTGTGTAAGGGTTCAGCCAATGAGGGGCCACTATGAAATCTCGCGAGATTTTTCGTGAAGTCATTAGCGATATCTCATGTCTCAGCATACCAAAGCCATGCAGTGTTGGCTGCTCAACTGGGAACTTTGCAGAGAATAAGGTAGGTTTTTGTATTAAAGTATGACTTTTTTTTTATCTGTTTCTCAATCTGTACCCACAGTATATTAATGGATTAATAAAGTAGCACTTTATTCTGTAAATTACAATTTCTTGGTGCTGCTAGCTGCTAGCTAGCTATATATTGCTAGCTTCTACTGTTAGTTTTAGATCAGAAAATGCTAACTGTTAGCTACAGCATTGTTATACTTAAGATATTTTTTCTGATGAATAAGTATAATATTAACATTTGTTATGACAACGCGATTACTGCCGCATTATTTAGTCACAAAAACCGTAATCTTGTTACTCTGAACGGCAAAAGTGTGCCGCTTTGGGTGACTGTCAATCACAGGATTTTCCCGCGATCGTCACTTTCGGCCAATCGGAGGCTTTGTTTATGTCTGTGGGGCGGGTCCAACAGCATGTTAGTGTGGCTTAGACGAACGCATGCAATGTTGATGAGTTAGGCTGTCTGACTGACTGCAAAGGCTTAGAATAACGAGTGCAGCGCTGGTGAGTAAGGATTGTTATGGACTGACTGCAAATGACTGCTAAAAGGATGGTGGACACGTTTGTTTCATACGGAGAGTTACGACTCCGTTCGCTGCTACGTAATTCAACCGGTGGCCCGGAAACATGTATAACTGATAACCTCCGTGAAACACGGAAATCGGCGTTTTTTTAGCAGCGTGAGTCACTTCTTAACACACGGGGGTCGGTGTCTATATACATCTGCTTTGATGAGTTGGGTTTGTTGTTTGACTGAGGACGGCAAAGGATGGTGGACACGTTTGTTTCATACGGAGAGTTACGACTCCGTTCGCGGCTATGTAATTCAACCGGAGGCCCGGAAACATGCATAACTGATAACCTCCGTGAAACAGACGGTGTCTGTATACATCTGCGCCGTTTGTCCCGTGGGTTTTACGTGTACGTCTGTTGGCGTTGCAGCGCTGAGAGTAAACAAACTATCTCAAACAGCTGACGTGACGTGATAACAGTGCTGTAAAACTTGATTTGATGTGTGAAGTCATTCAAAAGATGTTAAAGGATTTTTTAAAGGATAATTTGCAGTGTATATAATAGTGTGGGGTTGTGTGCAGACGTTACAATGTGATCATTTAGAGGATTTTCTAGAAGGGCTCAATAAGCAGATAGCTGTGTTTTGGGGGGTTTTCATGGGGCCAGAAGTTACGATGCCAACCATGCAGACCGAATAATATAAGGATTGCACTGGTCAGACACTCAGCCTTGGTAATTGATCCCAGCATGTAGATAATAATGTGTATGTTCTCCTTTGTGCATTTTGATAGTGTTGTTATTTGCTTTCATCTAGTTTGTAGACTTGGTTCTGCAATAACAAGTGTTAAGGAAACCAGGGCCCTGTACTATATAGCAGGATTCAGGGTAACGGCTAACAGTTTCACTCTGGGTTTCTGATATTCTCTTATTACCCAGTAAATTGCTAAGATCATTTATGCTGAACTTAAAACCTCCTCTAGAGAATGTGATGTTAGAAATAAGAGATCAACTCACAGCATTTATCAGTAAGTGGAGCTTTCTTGTTCGGTAGTTAATATTACACAAATACTAAGTAGTCAAAGTCAAAATCCTGACCAAGGAACACAGTTTAAACAGATTTAAAAACAGACTTCTGGCAACAAATCACTGTCTGTGCTAATGTGTGTCAATTTATAGATTCATTATATCACTGCTTCATCTAGATCCCGATAAGGTTGGCTAAAACGACGTGTGTGTGTGTGTGCACGCAGTTACTTTCAGGCTGAATATATGTTTTAAGCCTCTCCACTTTTGTCAAATATTATAGTTGTACATTTATATGTGTCGCTTGGCTGACAGCATACTTGTCTGGGTTTTCGATTTAAAGCTGGGATTCAGAGTTGGTGATCGGAAAATTGATTACAACTATGGTGGTGATTCACAATGGCCATCGCGTCAAAAGGTGTGTTGGTTATAGGTTTACTGATTCATCGGTTTGTTAATCTGGGAGATTATAAAGTTTGAAATCTGTTTGAATTGGCTCATTAATTCAGCTAGTGTATCTGATACTGATGGTGTAGTCTCAGATCTATAATAGCTGATATATATTAGTTATTGCTTTTTATTTTAATATCAGGTGAGAAACCATCAGGGTTTGGTTGTGTCAGTAAAGACAAGGATGTTGCATTTACATCATTAAATTAAACATAAATGTTGCCAGTACAATAGTTAAGAGTAAATCAGACACTTTTCTTGACAGAGTTGTTGAGATAACTATACTATTGGGAAGTTCTAAGTCTGTTCTTTTTTTAATATCTCAATTATAGGTGACAAACTATGAGGCCCCTGCTGTGGCTATAGAGACAGAAGACACCCTTTCAAATCTGTCTTCCCATGAGGAATCCAATGGAGAGGAAGCCATAGCCCAGGTAAATATGTAATGTACACACTGCAATTCTGCACGATGCAATTCTATTATCACGGTATGATGGTGTCAAAATGGCTTTTGTGTTATAGCTTTCCGTCAGAAACCATCATTGGGTTATTCTGTAGACTTTAAATTGAAGGAACAGACCGATAACAACCCTACACATTTTGTTTCTAGTCTGTCCTTTATGGGGTCCTCCTGTCTTTATCTCCTTCTAAATAATTTAAAGTTAACCTCGCACACACACACCAATGTTTCTAGTCCACCCTTTATGGGGCCCTCCGTTTTATCCAAACTATAAGTATTTTTAAATACTTTTAACAACACATTTCAGGATCTAACCTCAGGTTTTTACATGTGTAATTGTCCACTTCCTGAGCTGATGCATGTTTAAAAGGGGTATTTTAAACATGATGCACTGCAGCCCCAAAAATGTTGTTGAGGGGTTCCAACTTTACACCCACATGTTTCTAGTCCACCCTTTATGGGGCCCTCCGTTTTGTCCAAACTATAAGTAACTTTTAATACTTTTAACAACACATTTCAGGATCTAACCTCAGGTTTTTACAGGGGTAATTGTCCACTTCCTGAGCTGATGCATGTTTAAAAGGGGTATTTTAAACATGATGCACTGCAGCCCCAAAAATGTTGTTGAGGGGTTCCAACTTTACACCCACATGTTTCTAGTCCACCCTTTATGGGGCCCTCCGTTTTGTCCAAACTATAAGTAACTTTTAATACTTTTAACAACACATTTCAGGATCTAACCTCAGGTTTTTACAGGGGTAATTGTCCACTTCCTGAGCTGATGCATGTTTAAAAGGGGTATTTTAAACATGATGCACTGCAGCCCCAAAAATGTTGTTGAAGGGTTCCAACTTTACACACACATGTTTCTAGTCCACTCCTTATGGGGCTCTCCGTTTTGTCCAAACTATAAGTAACTTTTAATACTTTTAACAACACATTTCAGGATCTAACCTCAGGTTCTATAGTCAATCAGTACAGTAGGGAGACGATGCTATGGCGCACTAAGGAGCTCCAAGGATGAAATTGTTTTATTAAACATAGATCAATATGTATTTTGGAGTCATTTCTTATAATGACTAATTGCGCCCTAGTCTGAAAGCATACAGTAATCTGAACTACAATCTATCCAAATTCCAACTAATTCATTACTGCAATTGAGGATCGATGCAATAGTGTTTCAGTGGCAATTAAAATGTACAATTCTTAAACAAGTCAATTCTGTGCTCCTTTTGTGTCTACTTAGGTAAACAAACTGCTATCAAAAGAACCTGGACACCCGAGGAAGCGGCAGCGGTGAACCGGCATCTACGGAGATGCATTACCATGAACAGTGTTCCAGGCAAAGAGGAGTGTCAACAGTGCATTAATGCAGACCCTGAAGCTCTCCGAATGCGAGACTGGAAGGCATATAGAATCACTACTTTGAGACGAAAGTATAAGTGTGAACTTGCTGATGCACCGTCATATTGACAGTGTTAACAGTCTCTTCTTGTGAGGCCTCTTTGTAGGCAATGATAAAGTTAATCTTGTCCCAGTGACTTTTATTTCTGAACACTGAACAATTGTCCAATGAGTAACTGAAACTATTCCGCGCCCCCACAATCAAACGCCCGCATGGGGAGATTTTAGCTTTTACTTTACTAAGTTAATAAAGACAAGAGAACATATTATGTGTTAAGGAGTTTATTTTATGCAATGTCGTTTGAGAAATGGTACTAGGAAAGCGTTGAGTAGTGTTGAGCTGGAGTTCATTATATTAATGAAATTTAATGCCCCATATACCTTATGATGATCTTTGGTTACAATGACATCGAGCCCTACAATTTTTTTGATAAGCAACAAAAAATATGTAAACATGTTATTTCCATCAGAAGACATTGTGTCTTGCGAAGATACAAAGTCTAGAAATGGTTGTCTTGCTAAGATATTAAAACTAGGATTGTGTATGTGTGTGTGAAAGAGGGACTCGCAAGTTTTGAATGTTAGAAACAGAACCCCACAAAGTGACAAAAAAACTAGCAAGAGAAAAAAAGTTCTGAATTTTAACAAATTAAAGTGATGGTAATTATATAGATTTTTTTTTCATCTTACTGGATTTTTTACAATGTTGTAGCACTGCCAGAAAGGGTGGATCCCATATTTGGGTAAAATAAGTTCGGGCCCTACAAAGGAGGAACACGAGTATGTGTGTGTGTGTGTGTGTGTGTGTGTGTGTGGAGAATTAAGCATGTGTGCATTTGACCTTTTTAGAAAATAATTCTCCCTTTCACATATTGACCCGTTTTCTCCTTGCGGTGCTGAGGCAGTAATCGAGGAGGTGGCCGAGGACACTTGTGTTAATGACAATATTGTTTGGTTGTCATGATTAAAATGTTTCCCCAAAACGCTGCCGCAATCATGGACTAATAAAAGAAAAAAATTGCTTATGTGATTAAGAAATACGTGATGATTCATGACAATAATTGTTCTGAGGGGCGAGGGGGGGAGGATAACAGCCCCTCCTGACCTCATCAACGTGGGAGATACGGAAAAGTCAGTTGCTAATTTCATTACGGACAAATACTTCGAGTACGGCTGCTTGTGATGCCAATGGTAATTAGTATAAAATATGTACAGCTATTGTAATGAGAGGTTCTAACTTCTTCTAAACTACGAGAAGAAATTACTTGGGGAGAAATATGTATTTGCCTTTGAGTAATAGCACCATTAGAAGCACATACCTGCCAGAGTCCCAACAGGAAATGAGTGTCAGGCTAACGGTGTTATGTGAAGCCATGAAATCATTATGGGCTACAGGTTAAATTTGGCAGACAATAACTGTTTGAGTTAACTTTTAATCTGCACCAACAATAATATCACCCCCTTTCCTTAGATACTCCGTTGTGCTGCCCCTTCAGGAAAGGTCACTGTTCATCAGGGATTTTAAAAAAAAGAATAAATAAGGGAGGCACATTGCTCTTTATAAAACAAACTTCATATCGTTATTCTTTTTTTTCAGCGATTGGCCTCTCTCCCTCGGCCGTGCGTCCTGGTAGCTGCACGCGTCAACATTTGCAACAGGGGATAGAGCGCTTCACGCATGGCCGCCTACTTGTATATATCTGTATCTCTGTACGGCTGCGGAAAAAACATCCGCCGCCTCATTGTGTTCCCTTACCATCTCGGCAGTGAACTCTGGCGGATTGTCGTTGACGTCAGTGACTCTGATTACCGCTGTGGCCGTGTTGGAGAGGCCATACATGGGGTTACCCTCCATATCAGTGGCCTGGATGATCAGCGTGTACTGAGGCACTTTCTGGATGGGAAGGGAGAAAGGAGACATTAACAGGATTAAAACACAATTCTGTACAGTTTTGTACGTAAAAGAAGACAAAGATTTGAAAATAGTTTGTGGTTGTTTTATATCTGAACTTCACATGTGTCCCTAATAAGCTCGTCCCTCAAAGCACACCAGTGCGAACGAGTCCGACTCAAATTAAACAAATCTGGCCAGCTTTTTAATTATGATGACTAATGGCGACTTTTTGTATAAATCCCATTTACCCTCTACGGGGGATGCCGGTTCAGGGTGTATTTGTGAAACTCACACCGCTGCTGTGTACACCATCACGAAGCCAACAAATGACTCGCTTCACATTAAAAGCCGATCAGGTGACGCACCAGTTGCGAGGTAATGAGAGTCGGGGCAAATGGCTTTCATTGTGGCAACTGGCGGACATAAAACGGCGGCCCTAGGGCCGAAGTGATTGAGCAGCCACCTTGCCAGATTGCCCTCAGAAGAATTCCACCAAATGGCTCCAGCTTTCTATATTTATTTTCTCAAATAGCCATGCAATCCAATTAAATAAAAAGGGGGTGGGGTAGCGTTTACAGCGGGCGAAGTGGAGAGGTGAATGTGAGTAAAGCTTCTGCTTTGGAGAAAGAAAGACGGAGAGGGCGAAAATGAAGGAAGGGAAACATTTAGCTGCCCAGCGATACATGTCGCCTCCTTGTGCGAATAAATATGTGTGAGCGAGCCAAGTCCATTTATACTTCTCATTTAGTCGGTAATCAACGGAACTCACTTTGGCTCATTAGTTCTCAGACAGTCTGGATATTAGAAAATATATTCCAGCTGTGCTTAAAAAAAATGTCAGCACATTGATGTTAACATAAAAAATGGACACGTTGACATTCGTCCATAAAAGGCAGCAAATTAATTGATATAATACTTTGCTAATGTAAGCCTCCCTTAAATGCACCAGTCACCTCTCTGTCCAGGCCTGCCGCCACAGTGATGATGCCCCCCGTCTTATTGTTGATGGTGTACATATTGGAGGTCGGGCTCTCTGGATTCTGAGACAGGATCTTGTAACGCAGCATCCCATTGGCTGTTCTCGGGTCGTCTTTGTCAACAGACGTCACGGTCATTACGAATGTACCTAGGGGACAGGAAGAGAGAGCAAATACTTGAACTGGCTCTGTAATATAGATCCAAGTGTTAAACACTTTTACAACGTTTACAAAGTAGCCATCTATGCGGCTTGATCTGCCAGTCGGCTGCTCATGCGGTGCGTGGCTTTGTGAAATTACCTGGCTTGGAGCCCTCTGGAACCGTGCCGTTCCAGATCTGATGAGTGAACTCGGGCCTGTTGTCGTTCATGTCGATCACATTGATCACAATGTCAATAGGGTTTTCTACCTGGTTGCCGTTCAAGTCGACTGCGTGAGCCCTCAGCTGGAAGGAAACACAAACACATCTGGGCTGTGGAACCGCTCAAGCAGGGACGATTCTCAACTGTGCAAACCACGTCGGGACGGCGCGCCGAACGCTCGCTCTTTGCATTTTATTCTGGATTTGTAAAGGCTCAATTCTCCCCACAGAGAGTCTGAGCATGTGAACGGCTAAAGAGAAGGACTTTTTCAAGTGTAATGCCATAACCCATTGTTGACGTTTTTAAAATGTAATGAATTGTAAGTGTTGAGAAACTGCATAAAGTACGTTTAATCCTAAAACTGCAGGTCAGCGACAACTACAACAAGCTTGTGTTGATCTACAGTTAAGAGTTCATCGAGGACGTCTGAGAAGGTTTTTTGGCGAGTCTTTCGTGCCCTTTAAAGATCACGGCTTGGCTGAATGTCCACCATTTTGTGTTAAAGCTCATGCTTGAATGGAATTGAAAGCTAAACTATATTATTTCAAGACCACTGCAATGTAATGGGAGAACCACTAATGAATAAAACAGCTCTGAAGGAGCTGGAGGGTTATCATAATGCATCCAACACACTCAGTCTGCTTAAAAACATTATGGTAAGTCCTCCACATTCTCAGACGGATAAGTCAGTCTTCCTCGGAGACCCCAACCTTTTTATGGGGTCCAAGGGGACTGCGTAGGCTAGACAAGACCCTCGAGCACATGACAACTGCTAGGAATGCACAGCACGGCCAGAGAGAACACCACTTTACAATCATGAGGACACCGTAAGAATTGTTTTTCCTTTTTAACTGCAGTCTGACGTACATGGAAGTTGGAGATGTGCTCTCGATCCAGGGGCTTGTTGACAGACAGCTCTCCGGAGATCGGTTCAATGATGAAGATGCCGGTGGGGGGCTGGTCAGCTCCAGGACCCGTCACGCTGTATCTGAGGGAGCGGTTCTTGTCGTGGTCCGACCGGATCTGTGGGTGGAAAGATGCGTTAATGACAGCTGCAGGGCAATACTGACCGCACTATGCCCTCTAGTTAGATTTTTTTCTTCAAAAATATATTATTGACTAATCATCATCGAGATCTAAACACTATCACACAGGCGTGATGTTTATTTCTGCACCTTTCACAGTATTGGTTTATAAATAGGTTGTTGTGTAAGTAAAAGAGTGCATTTTGAAGAGAGCGAGCGTCTGTGCACCAATGATCTCGGCCGTCTATCCTGTTTGCAATGTAAGCAGAGCCCCTCTGTGCCCACACGCATCCCTCATCCTGCTATCACCCATTACAGCCTTCTAACATGACCGTATTAAATATAAAAAGCACACAAATAGCATGTACAGGAGTTTAAAAAAAAAAAATTAAAAAAAACGCAGTTCGGGAGTCAGCTTAGCTTGAGGAGAAAGGATTGACTTCTTAGCCGTCCCCTGAGAGCATTACTTGTCCTCTGTGAGCCTTCTACACCCAGCCTTGGTAGCAAATTAATATGGTCGTTCGTGTCCTTGAGCCATGACAAAAAAGGAGTATAATATCTCAACAGGCAAATAAGGAACATATGCACTTGTGGCTACTTCAGATTTCTTTCTGATTCCGAGTAATGCAAGGTTACATTAATAAGATAAATACCTGCAAGGTTGTCATATCTAGCAAAAGGCATTTTCTCTCATGTCTTGAGATTGTTGTGCATGTGTGTGCATGTGTGTGGGTGAGCTACGTTACCCGGACAAGCTCTTGTGGGAACGGGCCTCGTGAGTTCTCCGGGACGTTGATTGGGGGGATGACCCAGTCTCTCTTTGTGCGTTTGAGTTGGCTGTCCGCGTTTCGTGATGGAAACACAATTTCCTTCAAATCCTTGGACACGACTGGAGGGGCAGCGACTTGCTGGACCTGTGAAAAGAAAACGATTAAGTTTGAGGGGTGGCCAGTGATCATATCTTTGCAGAAAAACATATGAATAGATTTATCTTTGGCCACACTAGTAGCATAGCTCTACAGATGGTTGGTCGAACAGTCCTCCGCAGACAGATAACCATGCAATGCCATCAGAACATTCATGGTGCCCAGGGGATGAACAGTGTCTTTATAGCCCTCCTTGAGCCCTCCCCATAATTTAATTAAGCGGCATAATCTGGCCAAAATCCCCATACATCCAACGCCTACGTGCAAAACTAATTTTGTTAGCCATTTGTAAAACATGCTAAACTGAGACGGTGGAGTACAGTGGTTATGGTTCCTGTGAACCTGTTAGCAAATGGCTCAATGCAATGCTCCACTGTTTTGTTTTGTTATTATGTTTATCCTGTGGGAATTAATGAAGGACTTAATCCCGATTGTGTATCCATTAAACTCCATCCAACAGCGGCCAGAGACCAACCCAAATACTGCTGCAACACCTTACTGACGTATGTGGCTGACTGACGCCCCTTCCACTTTGGTTCCATCAAAAGGAAATTGACGGGGTGACGAAAGGAAACCGGCTGCAATTTCCTGCAAAACTAATAAGCTCCTCCAAATGTCATTTAATGTGTCTTCAGAAATGTGTGATCAATCACACAATCCATTTTTGCGACTTTCTTTGTAGCTTAAAATATCTACAGTACATGTGATGTTATGCACTAAATTGCTTTTGTGTGGTTACCACGGCAGCCGCACACGGCCAGCCGTCTTTGCTTTAAATGGCAGACACCCCTTCTTATGTCCTGATAAAATGAGCCCACATAGACAGACCAGCTTCCATAATGGATCTGCCATCCTCCCTCGGCTGTAATGAATGAGATTTGAAACAAAGGAGGATGGTACCTGCAAGCCAGACACTAAACACACAGATGGCTCAAATTGCCAATGCCGCTCCAGAGAGTGAGGAGACTGAAGTAGTGCCAGGGAAAGTTAAAATAACCTTGAACCAGATGAGGCGGTTAGGAAAACAGAAAAACAATGTGTAAAATGCGTCAATGTCAATAAATGACAGTTGGGATTTCAATGGAGCGTTAAAGTCCCTTGAAGTATCTTCACTACTGTTGCCTGCAATCATTTGAATGTTGATGGGCTGTAAAGCAATCAGGTCCTACCGAAAACTACCAAATGCCCTATGCAAAGACAAAAATTAATTACCCCTTTATCATCTTATAGTGGGACCCATACCACCCCCCCCCCAAAAAAAATCCTTACATCAGGGGAGCTGTCGCAGAGCTCCCACTAATCATGTTTGAAATCAGATTATGCTGCTTTCACACGTTGGCGATGCAGAGGCAAGCGGAGAGATAGCAACGGAGCCCGCTTCAGAAATATCTATTACCCCATTAGAATGGGCGCGAGTGAGAGCAGTAATTATTTGCAACCTCGCGCCTGGAATGATGAATTGTGCGCTGGGCTCGTTCAGCCCAACATGCATCTATCTGTGGTGCTGTGGAGGTCCCCCACCTATCCACGCTCTCCCAAGCCCCTCCATCTTCCCACCACGAGTCTGCTTTAGAGTCCACGAGAGTGTTCAGCTGAGTGATGACCTGTGTGTGTGTGTGTGTGTGTGTGTGTGTGTGTGTGTGTGTGTGTGTGTGTGTGTGTGTGTGTGTGTGTGTGGAGAATTAAGCATGTGTGCATTTGACCTTTTTAGAAAATAATTCTCCCTTTCACATATTGACCCGTTTTCTCCTTGCGGTGCTGAGGCAGTAATCGAGGAGGTGGCCGAGGACACTTGTGTTAATGACAATATTGTTTGGTTGTCATGATTAAAATGTTTCCCCAAAACGCTGCCGCAATCATGGACTAATAAAAGAAAAAAATTGCTTATGTGATTAAGAAATACGTGATGATTCATGACAATAATTGTTCTGAGGGGCGAGGGGGGGAGGATAACAGCCCCTCCTGACCTCATCAACGTGGGAGATACGGAAAAGTCAGTTGCTAATTTCATTACGGACAAATACTTCGAGTACGGCTGCTTGTGATGCCAATGGTAATTAGTATAAAATATGTACAGCTATTGTAATGAGAGGTTCTAACTTCTTCTAAACTACGAGAAGAAATTACTTGGGGAGAAATATGTATTTGCCTTTGAGTAATAGCACCATTAGAAGCACATACCTGCCAGAGTCCCAACAGGAAATGAGTGTCAGGCTAACGGTGTTATGTGAAGCCATGAAATCATTATGGGCTACAGGTTAAATTTGGCAGACAATAACTGTTTGAGTTAACTTTTAATCTGCACCAACAATAATATCACCCCCTTTCCTTAGATACTCCGTTGTGCTGCCCCTTCAGGAAAGGTCACTGTTCATCAGGGATTTTAAAAAAAAGAATAAATAAGGGAGGCACATTGCTCTTTATAAAACAAACTTCATATCGTTATTCTTTTTTTTTTTTTTCATTAGTACTTCGGAAGGCTAATGATCTACAATCTCATGGCGTTGGCCATTAACGTGAGCACATGAAGGCTAATTCGACCCTATGGGAGGGTTAGGAGAAGGAGGGGGAACTGTAGAGGCCAGGGCTGTCAACAAATATTCTATATTCTGATATATATTCGACATTCAATATTCAAATGTGAAAATTAATGTTAAAATGTAAAAAAATAAATAAATAAAAACCACCAGACGCAACTGCGGGTGGCGCGCTGCTGTACTGACTTTATATTGCATGAACAAAATAGACTAGACAGCTTCATGCACTGATTTGATTATTTGCTGTTTCATGCCAAGGAAAAGTTCCATGTTTACCACGGCACAGCTCGCTCGGAGCGTTCAATGTTGGTTCTATGCTCCATAAACTTCTATTAATGTTAATAATATGTTTGAATCCCTGAATGAAGAATCGCGACCTTAAATTGCTTTCACAAAACTCTTGATCAGCACTCAGCATTTGTTTATTGTTGTCGTTCATTTAAACCGCTTTGCGCAGTGAATATATAAAAAAAAAATAATAATAATTTAAAGTCAATTTTGAGCAATTTTGACAGCCCTAGTAGAACCGACGATTCCCTGGAGCTCAATCATATAGCCACATGATTGGCCTGGTGCTCACAGTGGCTATTTAGAAAAAGTTTGGTACGAATAAATAGAAAAATAATACATTATTGACAGTAATAGGCATACAGAGACAGTTTGCAATAAATTCTTTTATTCTTTGAAAGCTCTTCTTTATGATGGGGACAAAAGAATTTTCCATTACTGAGGAGGTGCGAAAATGTTTGTTTGCTTTCAATTAAAGCCCTTTAAAAGTCAGTACATCACAAATTTGACAAGACAATGACAATGTGCGCATATTCAGAAACTAGCGTGTCAGTGTGTGCGTGCGGCTTCACCCCGTAGGTTTAAAGCATCAGATATTACACAATTGAGAGGGATCACATAATCCACTGAGGGGGGAAACTTCTACAACAACACAGCCTCTAGAGCTTCTTTTCATTTCCTGGTCACAAGGCGGACCGGACATGAGCTGTGTGGGTGCACTTCCTCTGATCCACAGCCAGCCACGGTGTTCAAACACGGCCATTCTAACTAATCGCAGATGACTGCGCAACACGTCCTGCGGAACGGTTGGCGCCCTTTCCTCCGCCCGCTCAGGCAGATGCTGCCGAGGGAGCCGAGTCCCTCCGTCACCTCACGAGGCACGCGCTGGGAGCGACTCTACGAGGAGCTATTCTGCATCTGCTCTCGCTACCCGCTGACCGCGTAGAGTACATGTTTGTGCTCCTACTAAATTGACACATTAAGTTTTAATTAGCAGGCATCCATCCAGTCTCTTGGAACACCTGCTACAATTCAGGAAACTAGTCATCTGTGAATGTGCAGTGTGTCTAATAAGCGCAAGTTATTTGATGCGGGGGGGGGGGGGGGGGATTTGATCATTCCACCTTTCAGCGGCAGTAACATCAGTCAACAAACAGGTCTGAGATGTTATGGAAGTGGTTTAGGTATATTCACCTGCTGGCTGGAGGGTGACAGCAGGACGTGGGCCACCCACTGCTGCTGGGTGGCGCCATCGCTGGCCTTGATCAGCAGAGGCGACGCGCCGAGCGCAGCGCGCTGGATGGTGCTGGCGGCGTAAACGACTCCGTCGGCCTCTATCCGGAAGTCAGACGGGTTACTGCATTCGAACCGCACCAGACCCGCTCGGCCACAGTCGACAAACCTCACTGCCGGAGAAAAACAAATAAATAAGTCAGGGAGAGAGAAACACGGAGGTAAAACTAGCGATGGAGACAAAAGAAGGTGGAAGACAGACCGACCGACAGAGGGTCGACAAAGGTTTTTGGATTTTCCTTTTCGCTCATACATTATTCACCTCTAGCTGTGCCCCAAAGGTATTGTTCAAAACCGGTGCAGTGGAGGAAAGAGTTAGAGGCAAAGTAAATGGGTGTGCCCCTAAGGCCTAGTAAATAAGCACCCAAAAAGCCCCAACAATACATTAAAAACCTGAAGTGTAAAGTAGACTTTCTAAATGCCCCTGCTGTGCCTGCATTTGAGAAAACATAAGCAGCGGGAATAAACGTGCGTCTAGGACTCTGGCGAGTAAGTCCTGTTTTACTTCCAGCTAAGGCCATCACATGCTCGCTTTGCCCCCATCCCATGTCATACAGGGATGCCTTCCCTGCCGAACCTCAGCTCAAGCAAGAGTGCGTGGTGTTCATTTCATCAGCATGTTCACACACAAACGCGCCCCTCCACCCCCCCTCAAACCCCAGAGGAAGGAAAACACAAACTCAAGCATTCAAACATTACACCGCAGACAGGTGGCTCATGGGGGCTGGAATCCCAGCGGGGCCTCAGTGGCAGTGATAGAACACCGGTTCATGTTTCATGTGAGTGACAGTACAGCCTACGTAGCGGCCATGAATACACACACACACCTCAACACCTAAGAACATCATTGTGTGGATAGCTTTCCCTGAAACCACCCCCCCCCCTCATGTTTATGGCATGAAAAAACAAAGCAAAAGATAGAAAGTCCTCCCGGCCACAGAGATCACATCGTTACCATCAATCACTCGGGCGCAGTCTGTGCTGGTGCCGCTTTGAATTATTAAAGTAGATGTGGAATTACTTAACAAAAGCCTTGAAGGAGGGGGGGGGGGGGGTAACCTTCCTTTGTGCTGCTACCCTGGAGACCCACAGCTGTCTCCAGAGTATCATGTGCAGTCGGAGGCGCGTCAGGTTCCTTGGAGCTCGAGGAGAGGATGCTGCAGATCCATTCGGGGTCCACAGGAAGTCATAAGTTTAGCCCGCAGACCTAATTTAATAGCATAACAAGAACACGCAATCGATTGTCCTGAAGTGCGCCACCCGCTCTAGGAGGGTTGAAGAGATGCAACGAGACCAGGAAATGAAGCGAGTCTCTTCTTCTCCTCCTCCCCCCCACCACAGGGAGACGCAGTGGCTTAAACCTAGCCACCAAAGAAAAGAAAAGCCATGGGGGAGAAAAAGTCAGCTGGTGGCTAGGCTAACTCATGCAGTGTGGAAATGCCCTATGCTTTCAGTGCCTTTTCAAGGACCCGCTATGTGGGGGGGAAAAACATTTTTTTACAGCACAGCAGGATGCATGTATTATCTTTTGTTCATGTACCGAGGTGTCTCACACAGATGCTTATGTTGGATGCAGCTTTAATTAGCATAGCCTTGTCTGATTTATGAAAGAACTTTCTAAAAAACTAAAAAAAGAGTTCAGATCTGACAGCTTACACTAACCATATCTAAGGACGGATACATGTGGCACGCATCGAGAGCCGCTGACTGGTGAATTGTAATGGTGACCACACCTCAGCGCCCTGCTGCCAATGGCGGCAGATTTTATTTTTACACGTCATCACAGAGCGCCCGGCGGTCGGAGCTCGTTGTCTTAGGTGTGTTGAGTTTGAGTCAGAACCACAATGACTAACCCACAACAAACTCTCTTTAACAGGGTAAAACACCACAACAGCTTGGGAAACAAACATTTAGTAATACTAATAATTTTACAATTATAAAAAATGTCCCTGCCGAACTGCATGCTGGGTACAGCTCACAACAAGAACTCTGTCGCTACATAAAACACAGAAAAGAGCGATACAGGAGGAGAGACCAGAGATGCACCAACACAACTTGTGCCCAAGAGAGGAGCTGTGTCTGTTTGGAGGGTTTTTGGTAAATCCGGCGTAAGTTACGTTAGATCAGAAAACGATTTATTCCAAAGTCTGTCAAGCTTCTGGTGGCAACTCTAGCAGCCAGAACAAGCTAACAAGCCAAAACAAGCGAACTCGCCAGCCAGTTGCGAGCAAGTTGTCCAGCAGCAGTGAGCAGCAGGTTTAGGCGTAGTTTTTGGGGTCAATGAATTAATGTGTTTACTTGAAAAAGCAATACCGTGATATAACGGGATGCCGTCAGAATGTTTCTTAATACCGTTTTTCAGTGGAGGAAGAAACAACGCAAGTAAGAGTAAGAGGACGTGGTAGAATTTAACAAAAATGGAAAGCTGTGTGAGGGAACAACGCCATGCAGGGTAGTCTCAGTGTATCAGCCCTGACGAGTGAAAAGGCAATCTTGGGATACCAGAACAGGGAGAAACAAATCTTATGCAAAAACCACAAACTGCACTACATTACGGCGTCTGCTAAAATATTTAAACAGCAAGGAAACAAGAAAACTTCACTACAAGGTTTGCAAACTGGCATACGGAACCAGCGGTTCTAATGATGGAGATGGAAGATATTTCCTCCATACTGCAATACACCATCTCCATGCTTATGCTCAATTACCAAATAGCTTATTTTTTTGGTCTCCTCTCGGAATTCTGCAAAGCTTACATCAGAAGGATGTCTTCTGTCTCTGGAGGTTTCAACTTAAAGCCGGCCGCCTGTAAACTCAAAGCCTTCAGGCAATCGACAGCCAGTCAAAGTCAGCCGATCCTCAGACAGAGGTGGAATACAGAGTAAAGGACTGTCAAAAGAACTCACAATGCAGCAGAGGACGCTCCATAGCTGGGTAGTGTCTCCCTCACACTAGTCTGACTGAGGCGTTTGGAGGAGAACCCAAACAGTTAGTCGATCAATTAATCGGTAAATAAAGATATTTGGACTGTTGGCGAGATAAAGAATATTAAAATACTATTTGATGGTAAAACATTTGTACTGGTAATTGTAATAAATGACAGACTTTTTAAAAAAAGAATTAAACGTCATAATGGAGGTTCTATAAATGTGTAGCCTCCGGGTAAATAAATAATTTAATATACAATGAATAATTACTAACAGGACTTTGGTTATAGAGACACATCAGATAACCACCATTGATATCTTTTAGGCAAAACATTTATTCTTTATCCTTATCAGCACAAACTATTGGGTCCACTGAAGCCGAAGCACACGTGCTTCCATTTTCTCTCCTCCCGGCACTTTTGACTACACATTTGTCGTGTGTGCGTGTGTTTTGCGGCGCCCTCGACAGCAGCGCTCCCCCTGTGAGTTATTTTAGCCCAAGAGCTGAGCCGCGGCCCTTCAACACTGTCTAAAATGTGGCCATGGGGACCCCTCTGAGAGGCCTCTATAGCGCTCGGGCCCCACTGCAATCGCAGCACTAACTCCCAGCAGGCACGGCCATTCCCAATGATAATGAATGAGCGTGTCCAGCATGTGTCTATTCATTTATCAGACGCGCTCTGGTGGCTCATAAAACCACAGGAATGTGTAGCAGGGCACCAGTGAAACCCTGGCTGCTGCAACTTGTCCATATATCTCGGTGTGTCGGCCTCCCCCAGGTGCGCGGCGAGACGACCATCTCGGCTGCCACGCCCTATCAGACATGTCGTCATGTGTGCAACGATAAAGTGTTTCGGTTTGGATTTAAAAAATGCCGATGCAGCAGCGGGGGCCCGGGGGTTAAAAAAAAAAAAAAAAAAAAAAAAAAAAAGAAGATAGAGAGGGGTGGGTGGGGGATGAAAAACAGGCCTGTCAGCAGAAAGCCCTGTCCAACTAATACCCTGCACCGGGGCACAAAATTACCTCCGACTCAATGGTTCTATTCACAGCCTAAATGCCCCCCACCCCTTCAACCCCCACCCCCACTGACAAGCAACACAAAACCCCTGGCAAACCTCTCCGCAGTGCCAGAGTGCCTCTCTATTGTCTGCGCCGTCACGTGACAACCCGAACTCAGACAGACACAAACAGTTAGCCCAAGTAGAGCGATGGGGAAAGGCAGAGGCAGAGACAGAGAGAGACATTTCATTTGAAACATGGAATGTGGGCTCCGAGGCAAAAGAAAAAGTTCCACAATCTCTGCTACTTGGCGCCTGCCTGCCAGATATACAGCGCGGGTGCGAGCGAGCGTGCAAAAATGTCCCTTTAATGTGCTGCGATTGTGACGAGGCCGCCGCGCCTCTCATGTGACATCATACCAATATAAGTGAGGCGACTGGCCGTCGAGAAATACTCAGGTGTTTCATCAGTGGCCGAGGACCAACGCAGACCCGGGTCAAACACCCCCCTCCCTTCCCGCAGGAAGACCCTCCCACCCGGCTCCCATGGGGGCAAAAGGCACAGCGCGACAGAATGCATTACTGGAAAATGAGCGTGACCAGGTTTAGTGCGGCCAGGCCAGCACAATGCCATATGAAGCGGGGGCTGATTGTGCTCCGTGACACATCCGTGCCAGCATCGCTGTTCATAAGATCCCGTTAAGCCCCGGTGGAGCTCGCACTCTGCTGCCTCAATAACAAGTGCTGGGATATGAAATTCTAATCCAGTCCAGAGTTGGCGAGAACATGCTAAATTAAGGCCGCGTCCCTCCGACCACAAAAACAACCTTCACAGATGATTCTATAATTGCCCAATTATTGCACTAAATGCTAAAAGCACATTACACACACATTTCTTTCCTCCCTAATTCTCATAAGTGTGACTGCTTGCTCGGCATAATTCTGAATGCATCTTATTCTCTGTTGGACTGTACTTTTCTGGTGCTACTATCATGAATGTCTAGTGTACGGCTCCAAGGCCTGTTGGCAACTTATTACATTCTATTCTTCACAATCACGGCCATTTCCAAGTTAATGCTCAAATAACGCTGTTTACAGCAAAGGTTTTCCCCCATGGAAAATCCCTATTGTTGCTCTTTAATATGATGCCATAAATAAAAAGATACATTTTTATAAATTGTGTAAATGCATTGTGTTAAATGAATAATTAAAAAAATACTATCATCAATAGTGCTGCGGGGATAGTAGGGAAACTTGGACCAAAGTCATTGGGATTTTTTGCAGGAAATAAACTCTTTAGCTTTATGACACGCATTGACATTTTAAGCGTAAAACAATGGGCTGAAGTAAAACACAAACATTAGGCCATAAAGGGCGTGAGGTCACGAGGGCGGACCGGTCAACATGATGGCGCTAGTGATCGCCTCTTTTTTTTTTTCAAAATGAAAACGGGCGCTTGTCACCGATGGATTTTACGCTGTAGGAAAACCGGGAGGTTCTCTTGAACTTGAGTTAACCACAGAATTTATTTGAGGAATCTACTCACAAATCCATTTATGATATGCCGACTTCGAGAAGAGGGAACCCGCAGATCTAAAACGTTAACGCATTCCTGCTGCGCTCTACTGTGTGGAGAATAAAGTCAATAAACGCTGGGCTGGGATGACAGCGCCAATCCTTTTTAATAAAACAACCTAGCGCTGGTGGGGAAGGGGTGGTGCTCCGGGTGATGCTACCAACTCAAGACCTGTCTAAGATATCCATGTATTCTAAGAAGATGAGCAGCAGAGACAAGACAAAGATACTTCTTCCCCTTTTCAGAAAACAGGGGATTGTTGAGAGAAAGTAAACAGTTTGTAGCTGAAGCTTGGATGTGGGAATGATGATACCGCCTTTTGCCAGACTAAGCCCTTGAAGGCGTTCTACTAATGTGCAGCACTTCAAACGTGCAAAAGCACTCCGTGCATTTATAGCTGGCCATAAAATATGTAAGGGATTTGCATGAAAAAACATGCCGTGTTTGTACTCTTCTCAGTGTCTCCAGCAATTAAGAAAACTAAAGCGGATTGCACCAAAGCATAAACACATTTAATAAGCGGCTGGCTCTCTTTCCTCGCCCGATTGTAGTGACCAATCTTTGTTTGTGTGCTTTGTGCATATTGTTGGAGCTAGTTTTTTCCTCACTAGAAAAATCTGAATTTAGGGGATTTTGAAGAAGGCCAAAAAAAGGGCGTTGTGATGCAACCGCCCCTCGTCACACATGGGTAGCCACACCGACCCATTGCAGAAGCGTGGGTGTCTGAGCGGGTTTAGCCAGGAGTTTACTCAACCTTAAAGATTCTCCAAGCTCTCTTGATGTGGAAAAACTGGCTCTGATGTGAGGGAAACGTGGTCATATTCTCACCCGGGGCCCAGCAATCACGTTTGGCAAACATCTAAATTACTTTACTACTAAAAAGTACAAATTAAAAAGGTATGCAGACGTCCGAGAGTCACCTCAATTTCCTTTAGTGGCAATGCTTTTTAGATTCTCAGCAACTAACAGAAACTACAGAGAGCCGCTACAGGCCGCTTTCTAAAAAGAAAAAGCAACCAGCTGCTGTGACATGCAGGGAGAGCTTCTTGTTCCTGTAGCAAAATGAGGTTTATAAAAAAATGAAATACATGACGTCACCTGGGCTATTTTGAATAAGTAATATTTGCCCTTTGGAAATGAGCTATCTGGATGGGTTGGTAGTGGCAGGGAAGCGCAGGGGGATGTCACAATTATTCTCGGGCCCTTTGTTGGGTAAATGAAATGATGCTGTGTTTTCCAGTACAATGGCAGCCGAGCATTGTGTGGATTACTGTGTCACTGGAGCCAGGAGCTGATAAGGCTAAGCTACATCCTTTCTGCGGTTATCAGCGAATAGCTACTGGGATTCTGCTCCGCGAGTGATTGAGACAAGCGGCCCAATTCGCCGGCTTTAGCGGGGCGTTCCGCTGACCGCATTACCAGGATGTCAAATCCTTCGCTCTTTATGGCGTCTGTCAGATGAATGACATAAGCGGCCGCTTACGGGTCATTATGAGAAGCATCACATGGATATGCTGGAAAAATGTCGAAAGGCGACGCCGTATAGATTGACAGGAATTCTGCCTTCCAGTGTACTTCCTCGCTCAAATTCAAAGGACAATAATTGATACTGTGTGCAGAATGAAACTTGTAATTACTGTGGACTGTGATGGGGCTAAGTGTTGGGTAATGTAGCCTCCCGTCTACAACGCCCAGCCGGCAGCACCTCGCGGATGTGGATTCACAGTTGTATCAAAATGAGGTGTTGAACTTCATGACCACATCGGCTCTTTTTCGCCCGCCTTCCGTCCTCCCGTAGAAAGGTCAGCGATTTTTAATTACTCTCCTTTTCCCCGTTTCTCCTGTGAACTTCTGGCACCGGTCACTTTGTTCAATCTACTCAAAAGGCTTTCGTGGTTAATGCAGGGACAGAGAACAAAAGCAGGTCAGGGTAAAAATAAAGAGTGAAAATAATGAGCCATCTTAGGGTGGTCGCCGGCATCTTCTTTTCATACTGTTGCTCCTGTATTGCGGTCAGTCTCTGGTGATGGTGCAGCTCGGTAATAAACATTTCAGAGGACACTCCGGGCGAGAAATGAATGAGCATGAATATTAAAACATCAGTTATTGATTGCTTTCATTTTTTATGCATCGACTGAGATGCAAGCAAAGATGCTACTCAAGAGAAAAAGAACTTGAGTCCAGTCAAACATGAATTCATTTTAGACCCACGGTCATTTCATCACTTTTACTATATTGATACACAGCGGAGTATTCGGTCAAAATTAGATGAAAGACGTGATGGCCTCTTGGATGCATTTGGCGGTTCATGTTAAAAAGAAGGCAAGTTTAAAAAAAGGCAGCAGCTGATCACTGTCCTCAGGCTCGTGATGAGGGCCGGGCACTAAAACCGCCTCAGTGCAACCCGTAATGTGACATTATTAGTTCCTTTTGATCTGGAAAGCTCAGACTCTGAGCTATTTAGTTCCTCCCCTTGATCATTTCCATCAAAATACCCTCAGAAAAATCAAAGAGACAAAGGCGGGGGCGGTGACCAGCGCTGAGGTAACCTCTGCTGGCATGCTCGCTGGGCCTTGTAAGACCTTTTAAATTACAGCCGCAGAGAGTGTGTCTTGTATTGGATTTGTTGCCGAGAGAAGACGCACAAATATACCCCTCTGCCCAGAACTGTACTGATCATTGCTCCGTGGGGACAATCGCTACCAAAGCTCTTGTTGAGAGAAAGAGAGAAAAGAGAAGAAAACTGAACAGGTGACTTATGCAATGATGTCAGTGTCTCCCTCTGCTTTCACCAAGTGGAAAAGTAACCATGTTAAAACACACTCCGCCTCGGCTTTGCTGTCTCTAGCTGTGGTAAATATCGTCTGTCAAAAGCCGGCGCCGGCACAGGATCTCTACAATGTCATCTCAGTCAGAAGTGCATGCTTATAGAAATTACAGCAACAATCACTGAAGGTACTTACTCATCTGAGAAAGAGTAAACGGTTATCATACGCCATCGGTGTCTCCGCGGTTGAAGGCGGCTGGTGCCAGACACAAATACCAGTTTGTTTGGGTAAAGGTCGGAAACGCATTGTTATTGATTTGAGACCAGAGCGCTCACGTTATGAACGAGTGGCGGTCGAAAGTGGTGCTTTAAGCCACTTTCTGGGAAAGGAGCTGAGGAATGAACACTACAGAAGGGGGAAGAGCTTAAACAGGGTTTTTTCATTCTTAAGAAACAAACAAAAAAAAAACAGAATGCCTATACGACAATATAATGAAAGCTGATTTGAAGTTTTACGCTAGAAAGGGTTATGAAAACTGAACCAAGACACATGACATTTTAACGGCAGATATTTTACAAGACAGACGGGACCTCTGCTGGGAGAAAACAAAGCACCGTTAACGAAGGGGTACATTCAAACTTTGATTGGAAAGAGGCAAAGGTTGTGCAAATGGATGCTCAGGAAGACAAAGACATCTCCTGGGAGACTGAGGGAGCCAATTGTACATTATCATCAAATAAAAAAATCGGATGCATGTCGTCTGCACGTGTTGCATAGTTCATTTAATACGGACGGGATGTGCATTCAGCCACCGTAAATAATAACCCGCATGCGTGACATGGGCAGGCGCCCTCTAACACGCATCGCTATACGGCAGCACAGGGCTAACCCTAAAGTCCTCACCTGCTTTTTTTCTATCGATCCAGATGTCGCCTAGGTTTATATAACACAAACCAGCAACCAGCTATATATTTATTCAAGGCAATGCTGAGTATCATGAATAATATTGTGGTTGGCCTGGTCTGTTGTGAAAATATATTCACATATGCACTTTAGTGCCAAGATCGCACACTGCATTCTGAACTATTATCCATGTAGAGATACGGTGGAGTACGTCCACGGAGCGTAAAACCTCTCTGGCTGCGTGCGACTCGTTAGCCGAGCTTCGCCCCTCTTTGTTGACGTTGCTTGCCTTTGAGTGCAAGCCACAGAGGTTAGCTCACAGCTGATGATGCCATCCCGACCGACAAGGATGTGCCATTGATGCTAATTAGATTTCAGCTATTTCCCTACCAAAGATGACTCAATACCAATTAAGAAAAGGGATCGCTAGGAAAAAAGCATCGTCTGTGCAGCATCTTTACCGTCGTAGGGAATAACACATGCGCCTGCTTTGCATAGCCCTGTTGTCAATCAAGCCCATGCAAATGACGAGCTCAGGTAAAGGGCGATACGGTCCACTGCATCCAATTACAAACCCAACCTCACACACAAACATACAATTTCTGTCCGCTCCCCTCGCCTTTTTAACATGCGTATACACACACACTGGCATGCATATGGAGTTTTCCTTTATCCTTCCGTGCACTCGAGGTGCAGCAATTTGAACCAGGCTGAAAAAGTGAGGGATTTTACACAGGAGCACCTTTAACAAGAAAAGGAGATGACGGGATGAGACCCACACATACCTACAGCATGAGATGTAAAATAAAAGCTGCACGGGGATCTGGGATCAGTCCTGGGAGCCATTATGTGATGTGTGTCACAGTCACCAGTTCATGCTGAGTTTTTGAGAAGAAAGCTAATGGAATTCCTTTTGGCTTTTCCTTTTGGAGTCGGGGTGCGGAGAGAAACAAGGAGAAGGCATGTGAATCCTCTTTGGTTGGGAAACAAAGCAGCAGACAAAGGAAGAGGAGGCTCACGGCCTCTAGAGAGGACTATTATACTGTAAGATGGGGGATGCTTCTGCGTCTCTCTCAGAGTAAAATGAGTTACAGAGTCATTTGCGCATGTAAAATGAATTTAAAATATATATATATATATATAGTTGAAGCAGCTTATAGCAACCTATGCAAATTCTACAAAACATACATTCATCAAAACAACATTAAAATATTCCTAGATTGAAAAGGGAAATGAGAAAACTGGCCATACAGTAATGCTGATGTTTGTTATTCGAGGCGTTGTGGTGGACAGACCATGACGGTGACTGCTACCAACCATGATCCTCATTTTACCCACATGCCCCCAGCCACACATGACGAGACACTGCAAAGCTCTCGCTCTAAACCCTCTCTCAAGACCAAAACAAAAACCCCATGTCTGGAGCATCGCTGCATTTTAAAACATGCCTCCCCCGAAAAGGTTGAGCAGAGCCGAAAATGTAAAAAAAAAATCCATCTGGAAAACAATGAGCACAGGAGAAGGGGGAAAAAAAGAAGCTTCTTCGAAGAAAGGATTAGGGCGGCTGCCAATACACGTGCTCTGCGCATTTGCCACTGCGTGTTTGAATCAATATGTTTCAAATTACGCCTGAAACAAAGAGCCTTAAAGAGAAGGCAAAAAATTCACAGTGGTGAGATTAAAAAGACCTTTCAAAAGCTTTTACATTCAAAACACATGCATATTTTACGGACGCATGACAGCTTGTTATGTGCTGCTCACAGAAAGTGTACATTTGTATGCATGCTGTCTGAAAGTGTCACCGTGGCGTATCCCTTTGCAACGGCTCGCTCCCTGGAAATATCGAGCTATGTCTGAGTGTGCGTCGCGCTGCTAACCTACTTTGACCCGCTTGACCCTCCCCCACACTGAGTCAATGCTCAAAAGGGATCGACTGGGCGGAATGGGGTAAACATTAGAAACGAGGGCAGGCAGGTTCTTCTGTGGATGGATGGATAATATCCATTCGTGCAAAGAAAAAGACCCTCTTAAAGGCCCAATGAATATTTGAAATTGATTGCAAAAGTAATAATGCTTTATTTTTTCAAATGTAGTACAATGTAGTCTACAATGACGAAGAAAGTTGGTTTGTTGCTGAACACAAACCGTACAATCCAAGGCTCCAATGGAGGTGGTTCAGCCTCTGCCGCTCTTTGCGGCGATCCATTTGTAAGAGAGACACATCTTTCTATTAGAGCTGCTCACTTTCATATGCATGACTTATTTTATATGAGCAGAAGCAATTTAACAAACTCCAACCCGACAATCTTGCATACAGTGTCCATCGGCGTGATTGAATACAATTACACAAATTCAAAAAAGGTTTTCCATTAAAACATCCCTTGACTGAAAAAGAAATGGCCTTTTGCGAATACAAAATAGAGATTAACATTTTCATAAAGATAAATAATGAGCGCCGTTCCCCTCAAGCAACATCTGCCTCACTCGTTCGAGAAAAGAAACGCACAGAAGAGTCCCACAAGTGGAACGGCCACACAACCTCAGGTGTGGACGCTTAGTCTCGGCATCGGCCCAGCAGAAGGAAGCGTCTGCGCTGGCGAGCCTTATCTGCGTTGAGGGAACAGCCGAGCGTTACCATGTGTGACCGGGCTGTGCGAGGGGAGAGCCCCATCACTCCCATCCATGTAATCAGCTGAACTGAGGGGGCTCCGAGCAGGATCCGTGCAGCTGTGCTTTATTACGGCCACAATGAGTCCCAGATTAGGGAAACTGGAGAGGGGGAGGGGGGGGGGGGAGAAATTGTGGGGGTAGGGTGGCAGAGAGCGAAAATGACTCCAAACACATCTGTCCTCGGTTTGTCTGCAGCTATAACACCGAACCGCAAGCGCGGCCGCGTACAAATCGCTCTCGTTTGGAAAGGCTTTCCAGGCCGCGGGGTTATTTTTCAGTTAGCTGGGGGGGGGGGGGACCCGTGGGAACACTCGCGGTGACGCCGATGTCCGCTGGCCTCGACGCACAGAACGAGCAGGTGGCCCAAGCGGGAATCGGCTTCTGCCGTCGTCGGCCGCTCTATTTTTTTGTGGCCCCTTAGTTTAGCGGCGAATGGCGAGCGCGCACACTGCCGCTTCCTTGCTTTTAAAGCAGCCACGATCTGTCACTGAGCAGTGTAATTGTCAAATTATGAAATGCTTCCACGCCAGGCCTGATGGCGCATCTGGTGTGAAGTGGGTTTTTTACACTTCGGGAAAAAAAAATTAAAAATGAGCCACTCGCGCTGCTGCATCCACCCGAGCGGCCCCGAGCGACCCAGATAGGGTCGAGAAGCGAGGAGCTATCATTCTGCTTCAGAGCAACCTCTCAGGCAAACACTAAATGTGGGTTCACCGCGCGTTATGCCGGGAGAGGCACGATTTGGGGGAGGGGAATAGGGGGGGCATCCCACTACCATTAGAGCTTACTGAAAAGCCGCTCTATCTCCTCAGAAGAGCTTAGGCATAAGGAGTGTTCAGACCTCAAACTGCACTGTGCTTGTCTCCTCCTTTCTTCACATATACGTACACGCCGGTAGAGACGAGACAATTTCCCAACACCACTTAGAATGAATCCCACAATGACAAGCGTTTGAAAAGTAGCAGACTGACTTACACAGTCACACAGAAAGGGTGCCCCTTTGTTATAGTTTACCAGCTACAAGAAAAGCTGCAGCTACCTTAATGATGCTATTTTGGTTTGAAAGGACGGCAATATACTTTTGTGAAACGCTGCCTATAGGTCTTGCTCGCTCTCACACAACCGCATCGCATTAAACTTTAACTGCAACAGTTACGACTCAAAGTTGGACTAGATTCTTGGTGAAACCAGGCATTCAAACTCCCGCTCCATAGAGCTGGACTTGATCCTATTTTTTAAGTAGCACCACCAGTAATGGGCGGGGGTTGTGGAGGGGCGGGGGGTTACATCACATGGTTTGCAGCTTGTTTTTCTTACCTACACTGCTACTCATCCAAGGCCGTTCTCCCGACTTAACCACATGCCTCCGATTCACTGGAGTGGGTCCAGGAATTATGTCCTGTTTTTTTTTTTCCTTTACTAGCCTAATCTCATTACTCTCATTGGCTGATGAAACCCTGCACTAAAAGGAGGCTTATTATTCATTGTTGTGCACGAAGTCTATCTGCACCAGGCGTGGGAGCATGCTCAGATGCATGCAGGGATTTAAGCAGTCCAGGGGTCATGATAATAACAACCGTACATTCTTTTTTGTTCACATCTCCTGTGGTCAGGGTGGGGCCCAGCTGCGCAATAACCAATATGATCTCCTCCGATACTCTATATCCTCTAGGACAACGCTGGACGGATCCGGCAATATACACGGGCGCCCAACGTGTCCTACCTAATAACTCACAGTATATGAATTCAATAACACGTGTCTGTAGCCCCGCATGCTATTGACAAGGAGCAGTAAAACAAACTTCAATATCTTGTGTGTGTGTGTGTGTGTGTGTGTGTGTGTGTGTGTGTGTGTGTGTGTGTGTGTGTGTGTGTGTGTGTGTGTGTGTGTGTGTGTGTGTGTGTGTGTTAGAACTGTTAATGATCAGCACCGAGCGCAGTCAGGCTATAACTCACAATTCACTGCCGATGCAGACTATAATACTCTTACTCTTATAATCCTCTCATGCCATTTACCAAGGTGGGAGAGAATCCCACAGCACCGATAAATAAGTAACCAGGTTTTATACCAATGCCAGTTCTGTGAATCAGGGACGTCCTAAACTCACCTCCTTGTTATTCTCAGTAATGCCTGATTACTTGCCACAGCTATCCATTAGAACGAGGCTGCAGTATCAGAGTGCAAATGATTAGATCATTTTCAACATGTGGCTCGAATCAAGAACAGCAGAGTCAAAAACGAGCGATGATTGTATTTGCAAAAAGCGGCATTCAATAAAATACTGAGAAATGTATTGTGACATCTGGACAGGCTGACTTTGACAAGCCCCCAAAAGCGAAACTACTTCAGTGTGAAACGTTTTAAATCTCAACAGCATCCGGCAGTGAAGTTAACTGTAACTGCTTCGATTTGACTATAATGTAGCGCTGAAGTATCTCAACACATTTCCCCCGAAATGTTGCTCAGGTGGGAAATATTCCAGAAATTCAAAAGGGGTTTAAAATAAATACAGCTATCACAGCCCATTTCCACCAGCTCATTAATTCATTTAGGTTAGGCATTCCCTTCTTCACATCCATTATTCTAAAGCACGTCGCTGCACTGCGCAAATGTCAACGTAAAAGCAGAGACACCAACACTGTAGGGAGAAGCTACTTTGTTCCAGCTGTGGACTTTCCACTACTGAAGTGGGCAGAAGGGTGCTGATGCACTAATTAACCCCGCACACGAAAGGCAGCGGAAGGCTGGTTATCAGTCTCTTGTCACAACCAACACGGCACACAGGCTCTTTTCCTGTGAACATGTTAGTAAACTAATGATTCCCTGATTGGGGTTCCGTTGTCCCTTTGACCCCCCAGACCAGGATATGACGCCATAGGTGTACACAGGTTCAAGCCCCGCCCAAGCACCGGGTCGGCTTTGAAGTCATTGTCGCCTCTGGAGTATTAAGTGAAAGCGTGCATGACGTCCTTTCGCCGTGCGACCGGAGCTGTTGCGTCAACTAGAGCGGTCGAGGTTTGATCTACATGCAGTAGAAGCTGTCACTATTGCATAAAGGGTACGGTCATATCAGCATGAGGCGTGCTATAAGAACTGGTAGCCGATACGCAAAGACTCTGTCTGGGAAAGGGCGTTTCGGTCAGCGCGGCGCTCCGAATTGTCCTACACACCTCCCCCAACCCCATCCCTTTATGCACAGGGACAATAACAGCGTTTGGATCAGGGGGGTGGGGTCCGGTTACCTTACCAACCACTGCCATAACAACGTATGCAGGGAAGCTCGGTACACAAGGAGAGGTTGATCCTGCCATATTCCGCTCCACGCTATTGCCTCAGGACACGGATTGCTGAGCAGTACACACACAAACACAAACAAAGACCTGCAGAGCGGGGAAATTCTACCCGTTTGTATCGTTCACGTAACGTCACGTTCGGCTCGGATTCATTGTGTGCAAAATCAACGCGCGCAGACTCCAAATAAACGGCGTGTAGGAAAATAATCGTATCATCCCCCTCCTTTGTACGGTCATTTACATACTGTGGGCGTAGATGGGGTCAAAGATCAACCCCATCGCGAATCCCTTTGAGTGAGGACTCTCAATGGGCAGGAGCTGAATGCTTTTAGCCTAGCGGCAAAAGGGGAGCGGCTCCTCCCACGGTGCTGCCTTCCTCCGTCCCTGTGAGCGCGCCTCTACTGCATCCTGTTCACCTAGTTTAACATTTCAAAAGAATCCCGCAGGCCGGACTGTAACCTGAAGCATATCAGTTTTCGACCAAGAGCAAGGAGAGCCGTGGAGGAGAGAACATAAAGGGGGAAAAAAGCACTGGTGAAACAAAGGGAAAGAGCTCCACTAGTAGCGGTTTTTATTGTGTCCCTGTCGTGGCACAAAACGCAGAGGCTTCTTTCAGTTGTCACATAAAAAAAGGACCCATCCGTCAGACACCGAGCGCCGTGTTGTCCCCGCGGACCGGCAGGCAGAGACGGGACACTCCTCGACCCATCTAGTGTAAATAAGACTTCCATTGGCACTCGCCATGACCGGCATACAAACAAGGCCGGAACATTCCACGGCGGAGAGGACAATGAAATTAAATAAGGGGGAGGCAGGATTTTTGCTGATTATCCAAGCGTGTCTAAGCAGAGTTACTACCTGTTACCCCAAATAACATTCAGAGTAAATTATTTAAAATGTATACTATTAGTCCAAAGGGGAGAGGGGGGAGGGGGGGGAACATCGACCCGGAAGCCTGCTGATTAAGTACTGAGCCGCCTGTCAAAATAACGGCAGATATCTTAAAGGGTCGGCAGCTGGGACGCTAGCAGATATCGTGTTGCATCCCCGGCTGGTAGGCTCGGGTAAGATAGGGGATAACATGACAGCTGTAGCAACCCGGGAAGACCTGTGAGCACAAACATTTGCCTTTCTGCATGACTGGAATCCGCATTAGGAGGTCATTGGCATTACTCAAACCCCACACACGCGTGCGCGTGCCCCGGCAGCAGCTGTGCCGGGGGGGGGGGGGGTTAACAGACCAAACCCATACAGGAGACCGGGGCGCTCCGAGGTGGATGGGCGACTGCCACGCCTGTACAGTATGACGCCGACACACTATCCGTGACCGTGTGCCGGGGTCAGAGGAAAATACCATTTCACGACAGCCAGTTCAATGGAATCAAGCCCACTTTTATATATACGTAATAAAAAAAAATACAACAAAGAGGGAATGGGGACAAGAGATGAGTTGGGTGGTAACATGAGACAGCCCATTTGCACCATAAATCAATCACAATAACATCACCGAAGACATGTGATCTTACACCAAACACTAAAATGTTTGATGTTGCCCTTGCATATGTCCCACTCAATCAGGCTAAGGTCCTCCGCTCAAGTAGACCAGTGGGAGCCGAGCTTTTTAGATCAATGCAGCATATGGAACGCACCAAACTGGGAGGGGAGTGGCGCCCAGGGGTTAGATTTTTAACACGGAGGGACAGCTGGTGCCGTGAGCTACGACAGCAGAGAGTTCCTAGTCCCTTCTTTTACGGCAGAGGAATCGTGGGCAATTTGTGGATCTTCCCTGGTAAGAACATTAAAAGCCTTTTTTTGTTAATGGGTCTCTGCAGAGAGCACGCTTTAATGAGGGGCAATGTCCAGTACGTGCCACCCCCCCCCGTCCACCATCTCTCTTGTAACTGCTCGCTGCCTCAAAGGCCACCTTGGACCCTCCGCCACATCAGGGACATCTGGCCTCTCCATCTCCAAACACGGCTCGTAATGGGCCATTACAAAGTCCAGGTCTGGGGAAATGCTTGGATTTATAGTTCCAGTGTAGCCAAACCCAGAATCCTCTGTCTATCACGGCCACATTAGGTTATATGAGACAGGAGACCCATCAGACATAATAAGCCTTATCCTTTCCAGAGGATGGCCATTAAACCCCCCCGGCACCAGGCGAGCTCGCCATCGGCTCCCAGTTTAGTAAATTAAACAAATGAATGGCATCTTCAGTATTGCAATCAAAGCATAGAATATCATGAAACTATGAAGCTCATTAAAGCCTGACTCCATCTCCTCCCCAAGCAGAGCCCGGGAAAACTCAATTATGAACCGTTTACAGAAAAGGCAGACATCCAATGTGCGTATATTGTTTCACTCTCTTAGCGCCAGGCTCATATTCACATCATCTACGTTTGCCTACATCTGAGCTGCCTCGAAGGGGAGGCCCGGGGCCATTTCCCGTTGTCCCTGACAACCCAAGGCTTTTGCCAAGTTGAGCCCTCTTCATTTAAGTTCACCTCTTCTTCGTTTGACTCTTCTTTCCTCCCTTTCTCTCCATTTGTGTGCGGGGGGTGTGTTGGTCGCCTGCTTTTATTACCCTCCAAACCCTCCTTTCGTGACAAAAACAACCGCATTATCCATGTCAAATCCATTAGAGGACAGCCGGAGGAAGGCAATAAGGAGCTAAATTATTCTTCATAGAGCGAATGCAAAGACAGCTGAAACTATCAGGGACAACTCTTTTTTCAGTTTGTTCAGTTATGACAGAGATGTTTCAGTAAACTTGTTTTCCTCCTGAGCAAAGAAAATTGCTTTTGGATTTCTAAAGGGTCTTGTGCTGGAATGAATAGGTGGACATGTGAGAGAGCTTAAGAGATATCCAGAGCCACCAAAAAAGGTCTTTCTGTCTATAAGGAACACATTCATCTGTGTTCTTAATCAAAGAGGAAAATCAGTACAATCAACTGTGAAAGCCTTTATTCCTCCAATTTAAGCTTAATAATTCTGTTCACAAGTCACACTTGGGAGAGAGGAGTTTTATACAGCGTTGCCCCATCCCCCTCCTATTTCTTTTTAGCAATTAACACCTCTTTCCAGCCATTCATCCTCCTGTCCTGAGTCGCAGGTGTGGGGAGAGCGATGTGTGACCTGATGAAAGACACACTGCCAAACGCTCCTTTCCCCCTCACTGATAGGCCAGGCTAAATAAAGAATGGCCTAAGGAGCCACAATGCAGACCAACACATGCAGGCGCAAACTCTTGAAATAAAGCCGATACCACTGGCCGCACATTAAACGAGATGTTCCCCGTCCGATGTGACAAACCAGTCGCTGACGGAGAAACACATCAGACGGGATAAAAACAGGTGTGGTGGGGCTGTGAATCCCCACCTGTAACTGCGCTGTTTCTCCCACTCTCCCTTCTGCTCACCCGATGGCCGGGACTCTAGAAGTGACAGTGACTACTAACGACGAGAGCTGGTGTCTCCTGGGCTTCTGTACAGCACACGCTGAATCAGAAATGAGCCGCTTTTGACAGAAAACACAGGCTTGTGCAAAAGAAAAGAGAAAAAAAAAGAAAGGATGTGCGGCAGAGGAATCAATGAATATAGAGGTTGGGGGGGGACTTTCGATATTTCGAGGGGGGGGTGTAGTTATTTGCTGGCAGCACCAAGCCCTTCACCAACAAAGGGCCTTTCATATTTCCTGTGAACAGAGACTCCCATTAATCCCAGAGGGAGGTCTCATCCCAGGGCTTCTCTGCACATAAATTACTCTTCTTATGCCCATTACCGCTCAGGGTTTACAGCACCAGGAGTAAAAGGGAAGAAACGTTACGGAGCCAGCTAGACATCCTTAATGTGTTAGGCCAATCTTAAAAACTCATATGTCAGCGCTAACTCGTAACACATGTGCCAACATTTGATTTACCCCGAGTAAGAGCCGGGAAGCTGCGGCTCTCCTTGTCCCCCCCCCCCCTCATTCGCTCTCTCCTGCAGTGTCTTTCTCGTGTGGGAGGAGCCAAAAAGAAGAGGGGAAAAAAAAAAAAAAGCTCTGCCCAGCTGTCACATTTCTGAGCAGATGAAACCCGCTCTGACGGGCAGAGTACACGCCAATCCCCACTTATCCCGCACAGAGTGGACTTTAACAGTGGTGCACAGCTGTCAGTGCACACGTGCTCGGGCCCCTTTGGTGGTCTGGTAGAAGGCACGATAAGAGCCTGTGGCGCCGGCGTCCCGCACTGCGAAAGGATTTGCGAGAGGTGGGGAGAGAAACTGGGGACTCGAAATAGAGAAAAACTCCCAATGATGCATGTGGCTCGTGTCTGGACCGCCTTATTCCAAACACACACTAATCAATGTTGGTCCAATCGCACACAAGCCAATAAGGGAAGAACGGGGGAGGATCATAGGGACAGGGAGAAGGTAGATGGCGAGCAGGCCGTGGGCAAGTCCCATACGAGGGTGTTCCTGCTGTCAGCAGGGTCACACATGCCGCTGCACACTCATCGGCTGTAATGAATGCTTAGCGCGGTCCCATCCGCGAGGGCTGCCGCGTGAATCAGGTGCTCAGGTCGTCTGGCGTTAAAGCAGCAGCGGCGTTTGAACTGATTATACCCGTCAGTGGCGCAAAGCCGCGGACGAATCGCCCTTAAAAACACCGGCTGCCTCATCGCTCAGGGTGACGCAGTAGTGCTTCAGTAGCAGTTTTGGATTCCAGGATCCAAGACTGCAAATATAAAAAATGGATTTGACTTTATTCCATGCAATTTCGATGATACTGAAATTTGCAGATGTGTTCCTATGGATCAACATGCAGCTAGTGTGGGATCACTGATTTCTCTTAAAATGCACAACTTCCCTTTATTGCAATTTAGGGAGACACAAATGTGTGGCTAAATGAATCAATTATAACAAATAAAACTCTTGAATAAATATTCCCTTTTCGATCAGCTAACCGATCTTTCGGCGGATGCACGAGAGAACAATGCGTGCCAGTGTTGCCCGCTCCAGACGCCCTGCACAGAATCAGCCTGGTGAGGGCAGAACAAAGCCTCGCCTGTGTGTTCTGACCTCGGCGCTCCTAGACAACACATTCCTGGTGGGACAGGGGGGAAACATTCTAACAGGATCACCACTGTTGTTTTTCTGCTAGTTATCCTATAAGATAGCCTTTAAAAAGCCAAGCTGTGTTTGTGTGTGCGCACTGAGCCGAGCTGCTCTGAACAAACACTAAATACGAAGGTAACAATGCAAACCTGATGCTTTATGTCCTATGGAAAGTTGTCCATAGTTTCCTTAATCAAGGTTCTTTCGGCTGCCCCCGCCACAAAAAAACCTAGGAGTAACTGATTTATGATAGAAGATTAGATCGTTTAAGCTTCTACAAATATTTTAACAATTACATTTTGATAAACTGATTCAGTAATATAGATAAGGATTTTTTTTAAAGGAGAATAAAAAAAAGCAGTAGAGCAGTCTGAACTAAGGACATTACAGAATGTTAGAGTAATGTAGCCTTTAAAAGCATTATAAGTAAAACAGAAATGCTATATCACCATATAAAGATGATAGTTATATAATTGACACGTTGCCGAGCAACAATTGAACTAATTTTCCGGGGATGAGAAGACTAATGGCTCATCTCCAGGGAAACAGAATCTTTGACTCTAAACGGCCTTTTGACATTTGGGGAGCATCCCTGATGTTCTCGCCGAGAGCTGATGATTGACAGCCCCATCAACCATTTACAGGGATTTTAAAATCACTCACTACATGAGAGCAAGATGAGTCAGGGGATGCAATAAACGTCTTTACCTATAAGCAACAACCGTAACCACAGCAACATTTTTTTTTGCTTTGTTACTCAAACAAACAACAAAACGGTATAATAAACCAACACGGACTTAATGTGCCTTTCTTCCTCACAACCGTAGTGCCTTTAAGCGCCTTTAGCGCCCAGTGCAGCACTGAGTCCGGGGCCACAAAGCGTCACGCCATGAGAGAAGAGAACGCAGAGCCTAGTCTACAGGAACTTGCCCACTCCTACTTGCGTTCTAACGCATCACTACGTGCCTCGCCGTCTTCTCTAACTGAACTGTGTTTGAACTGCAGCTTCGGAGTGACAACCATATTTAGCCGTGGTGTGATCGTCCCTGGAGTCCTTGTTTCCTTCAATCAGCCGGCACCCACTTGTCCCCCCCGTCCACCCTTGAGGGATAAGCTTCCGCGATACGAAGCTTTCCTAGTCCGAAATAGCCCTCCCACTCACACATTCCCCGGTTAGCCACAGGCACATTTTTTGATTTTTTTTTTGCACACGTTGTCCATTTTGATAACTAGTCAACCTTGGCATGCAAATAAGTCCCCCCGCAAATACGCAAGTAAGCCCTCCATTTACAAGCGGCGCTCTCGAGCACGCACAGTTGTGCTGCATTGGTCCTTTTACCTAATCCTCTGGCTATCACGTTGCAGATAAACAAAACTTGAAAAATTAAACAAGCTGCTCTGTGCAAATACTACAGAGGAAGTCTGAAGCACCATCAGGGGCTCCGTCCCGGTCCCCTTAATGAGGTCAGGGCTAAGCCCACTTGTACTATCTGAGGATGCGTGTGTGAAGGGAACAAATGCGTGATATTAAAAATGTCCTCAAAGTCCTACCTCACAGGGGACGTCCTCTAATAACAGACGCACACTCGCGCTACGAGATCTCTGTTTTTATCCACCAGGATGAGATTGCGGTCTAATGTACAAACAATGCATCACGGGAGGATAAGCTTCTCCAGAGTCAATAAAAATGGTTTTAGTAGAGCCCCACAAGGGAGTGGGTTTAATTATAAACACAAGTGGAGCTGGACAAAAAAAAACCTGCATCATAGCATGTTGATTTAATATAAATGCATGCCTGCCTTGCCTCCCACCAGGTTTCACAGACAGGGAGAAGGGGGCTGAAACAACATGCGCGCTGCTGTCTTTAGCTCGCACGACATACTCTAAATTCTTCATCGCATTCAAAACGTTGGTTTTTTTTTTACAGTTACAAAACCCAAGCAAAGGCGTACAATGGCAAAGAAAGATTCAGGATTGAAATAAGACGGCAAAGTGGAGTCCAGCAAAATCGGCTTTGCGTCAAAGCTTTGATTAGTGATTCTGAGTCCACAAAATCCCTCATTGGATAATAATGACCTCAGCTGAAGATGTGCTTCTGTAATGCGTTTTTTGCGCTTGGAGTGTTAATTCTTCAGGCATTTCACGGACTGGCCCCCGGATCTCTCTCCCAGACACCCTTTGAGGGGAAGCATTACGATTCACTGTAACTCTTAACGCTATCAATTGGTGAAACGCTGTAAAAAAAATAAATAATAATAATTAAAAAGGAAAATGAAAAAAGCAATGATTTAAATGAAAGTGAAATCTGGAGAGCAAAGTTGCGCCCCCTCGGTTTGATTCAAAGCCCGGCCCCTTAATAAGCCCAATTCATTTTCCCTGCAGGGTCTCGCTCCCTCTATCACTAGTGACAGGCGTGAAAGGTCAATAACCTTGGCTCATAGCGCTCATATGGTTAGCAATGCCATAAATTAACGGTTGACGCCGGTTATTCAGAACTCTCCGAGTGGGCCGACAGAAGCTTATCTTCTACAAAGGTCACAGTGCTTGGAACACTTAGGGGGAGAGTGAAGGGCTGACACATGATCTATATGAGATGGAGTGCGTTGCACTTTGGGGGGAAGTCAGATGGACGGGCTGGACCGGGGCGCTTGCACCGTACGTTACTGTTGCCAAGCTCACGGGGCACAGTAAGACACACTTTGACGCCGCAATGCAAAGCGGACTGATTGCTTTTCTCCTCTAAACGCAGATTAGAGGCTTAGAGGTTTTCGATTGCTTTCCCACATCAGCGGCTAACATTAATGCCTTGGCCACGTCGCCATCGTTTTAGAAAGTCGACGTTGTCATACAAATGTAGCCGTATTGTAAACGTGAACATACTGGACTGAAGAGATTCACACTCATTTTGATCTCAGTTTTTGCAAGTTAGGGAGAAATAATGATCGCCTGCTAATCCAAAACACAAGCAAAAATCATTGTAACGTACCAATGCGATTATTCAGTGAATATTGATTTCAAACAACTAATCACGCAGCTCAAATGAACGGCTTCTACCGGCCTCTCATGGCGGAGACGTCACCTGACCAGCCAGGAGTCAAGGAAACAAGAGGCTAGAGGGAGTCGTTTCAATTGTTGGTTTGAATTACGAACACAACCACTGCGAGCTACCGGTAACACGGCCGCCATCGGCTCCACAATAGCGTTCGTTGTGCTCACAACTTGAGGCAGGAAGTCGTTTTGAATCAAAAGCACAATTAAACTGTTGTGCCATACACTTCGGTCTGTGCCAAGTCAGACTCGACATGTTTTAGAAATTAGCACGCCTTTATCTTGTAGCAGCAGTTACACCCTTCAGTAAGAATCTGAACACCCCCCCCCCCCTTACACCCCTCAAGGCCCTGTCCTGCTGAGCAGGCATTGCTACAGGAAATAAAGTGGCGACATGCTGCACGCCATTTAATGCCTCGGTAAATATCGACAGAGGGAGAGATAATATAAACTCACACACCGCTGGCCGTGGAGCGGTGTGTCGCTCCCTGCCACGGTGTGTGCGCTCAAATGGAGGCTGTGTATTGCTGCGGGTCAATCATAATATCCGCCTGGTGATGGCAGACACTGGTGTCAGCAAGACCTGGTAACAGTAGATCACTCGAGGCAAGTAATATGACGGGCTACATCTGCTTATCTGATGAGTCAACAGCATGGATTGGAGGGAGGAGGCTGGGGGGGGGGGGGGGTCGGTGATGGAAGGCAGCGTCACAAGTCAACAATCCAATCAAGATCAAATATAAAGATGAATTTAATACATGCAAAATCCTGATATTTTCATTCTGTTGCATAGTACAAAACAAAAAATGGTAAATAAATAAAATCCAACACAAGGTTAAAAATCCATTGAACAAAAAGAAAAAGCAAAGGATTCATCAATGTCATCCCAAGAGACAAACCTGGTTAAAGAATAAACCACTAACTGCTGCAGTACTGTCCTTGCATTACTCAATTAAGTCACATCAATCACTGCACAGAGCCAAGGGGGCTGCTCCATCTTCAAGCTCACATGGAGGGGGTGGGGAGGAAGCTGTGGAGGTGATAGAGGGCTGGATATGAAGGAGGATGTATGGAGAATGTTATGAGATATCACCCAGCGGCTCATCAGAGAGCGATGTCCAGGGAGCCCCCCTCCCCTGAACACAGTAGAAGGCGTGGCCCCCGCAGGAGGTAGACATGTCTCCCCCAGGCAGGATATTGGCTTTTGTGAACATGGTTACAGTATCTGGGTCAATTAACGTGGCCCCTGCTTCAAACTTCTCTTTTGTTCTGCATGAGGAACAATGGAGTGCAGATTCATTTTGCCTCTCGAGCGCAGCGGGGGGGCTTTTAGAAAATATGAAATGTGTGTCACTCCCATAAAGAAGGGGAATAAGCACAAAGCCGCTTCTGTTTCCTTTTTTTTTCTAGGTTTGCTCAAACTCTCATTAATATATTCATTTCAGAGTATTGGCTGCGCGGTTTGACCCAGCAGAAAAAGACTGTGGCGGGGGAATCTGCATCTGGGCATTCTTCTCTCAAAGCCACGAAGCAAAAGTAGCAGGGACTGGCTTCACTTCACAGGTCTGCCGGTGTAAAAGGTGAAATGTAACGAAAAACAAGGAAAACAGAGGGAGAAACTGTGGGCAAAAATCAAAAAGGGGGGGGGGGGGGGTATTGCACAACAAACAGCTGGGGCAACATTGCAAACAGAGCTCTCTTTATAGAGACAGGATCAGTGAAGGAGATTTGGAGCCGTTTGCTCAAACAGCCCCCCGCTGTCTCACCAAGGAGAAATGGCCCCGAAACCCACAAATCAGTCTCAGCTAAAGTAAACAGTTCACTCCATACTGCTGATGGATTGTCTTCTAGGTGCAAGCTGACATTTCTTTTATAAATATATAGCCAGCCTACTTCTACAGAGGGCTGCCTGCAGAAAACCTTACTACTACTACTACTACATATACACAGCCTCATTACAGTGATCCTCAGCACTTCCTGGGTGTTCCTCACGTTAGATAAAAACCCGCCAGCTGTGCGGCGCGTCATACGCTGGGGGAAAGCTCCGGCGCCCTCTCATGTCGAGGCCAAACTGCGAAACAGGAAATGATTGTTTTAACAGAATGAATAAATCGTTTCCCTTTTGACAGCCTTGTAAATGGAGGCGCGCACATCAATTTAAAAAAAAAAAAACGTAGCGATACGGCATCGGGGCTGTGGGGGCCCAGGTGTGATCTAGAACCAAATAACCTATAAAACCCTTGCTAACCTTCACATGACCGTGTGAAGGAGCAAATACTAAGGACAGGCTGCGCTCCTTTTCTTTTTTACACATCCCCATCCACCCATCGAGGGGCATGATGGACGGAGACGCTCGGATTCGGCAAATGTAGTTACACGCAACCTTGTGAAAGACAAGCTACAGTCTGCATTTAACCAGTCACCGATTGCCTTGCTGATCGAGGTGTCCGGGGTCCATTGACCTCCACCAGCTAGTCATAGAGGTCTGCGTTGCCCAGAGCTGCCCTTCAACACCGCCACAAAGAGCCATCTGGATTGAACAAGCTAAATTGTATGCCAAGGACGCGCCACCGCCCCCCCCCCCCCCGCCCACAAGCACACACAAACACTTGCACATGAGAGGGGGACGCCTAGACCACAGCCCAATGTCAGAGCCGCTCACTGTCAGGTGCCAATGGCAAAGGGCAGGGCCCGATAAGAGCGATATGAACCCAGGTGGTGAGAAGCCATCAGGTCGCTGTCGGCTCCACTTTATCTACATTTAGCCGTTTCTCAAGTGCCTGAATGAGAGTACTCCAACTGTGGAGGCATTATCGTCAGACAAAACACCCGAAGGAAAAAAGATCTGACACAAACTGCCATGCCAAACAGCCGGCTCAGAAAACCCACCACCACAAATTAGCCACAGACGGCCGCCCGCGTTTCAAAGCACCAGAAAAACACTGTGGCCGTAGGGCTGGATCCGAGCCGCGACCCTGCGACAAATGGCCGCGGCGGCCCGGGCGCTGGCACTCGGGCAGGCGCTCCGTCCCCCCCGGTGTACCGGAGGCAAACCGCATCGAGAGCATACTTCCCAAAACCGAGCACCGCCAAGATCCAATCTGCTGTCACAATATGTGGTGGTTATCTAGGCCACGAAGCGCCCAAGAAAAATAAAAACACAGCGACAGGGAATGAAAAATAAATGTTTGCGGGCTGACAACAATGCGGAATAAGACCAATTCAACTGCGACCAGACAGCGTGGCTTTAGCTGGAGTTGGAGCGCTGCCTACATTACAATATATTGATCACTGTAAACGAAGCCCCGGGATTCATTGATCCACTTCCAGAAAAAAAGGCTGCTGCTCTCCATCTGGCCTCATCTGCTGTATCACTGCTTCTCATTTTGAGTTGGAGATTTGAGTGTTAAAATAAATCCGGTTTCACTGTTGAATTATTCAGACATCGGAGCAGACCAGAAAACACAAAGATCTCAACGGCTACCATCGTTCCTGAGAGCTGAATATTTCAAGGAGCCACAGAGCTCCAATTCTGCAATGTTCCAGAGTCGGTCTCTTATAGTCTTTTGTCCAGATCAAATAACAGTGATTTAATGTTAAACGTGCCCTTGGCCGAAAAAAATACTTCAACTTGCGATGCTTGAAAGCGGGGGCTTTTTGAACGTGCCTTTGTGCGATTCTCCCGGGGATGAGCGATGGACTCCATAGGTCACAACAACATGAGGAGGTGTTGCCTCCCCCGCTGACGGGTCGGGACCTCTGTGGCTGGTCTTTCATTCATCCATACCTCACATTGAGGACCCCCACACCATCCCAAACCTGAGAGCAAGGGGGAAAAAGGGCCCAGTTTGCAGGAGAGGGTCGAGCAGGGTCACGTCTTGCCAAACACTGGGGCCCCCTTAAACACACGTGAGTGGCCCCAGCTGTAGCCGGGGGCCGGCGGAGTCTCGAAGAGGACGCAGACAACCAGAACAACGGGGAGATGCATGCAGCCGGAGCAGCGTTTACAGGGTTTTGCGAGCGCAGTGTTATTCTTGTCAGAGGAGGTGTAACCTGGTTTGTTTAAAAAGGAGTTGCCTTAACCAAACACAGCAAAGCGGTAATTGCACTTAATGATGGATTAACTGAAAATGATGTGACTATATTTATAATTATCTATCTAACCGGACAGCAGTTTGGAGTTCCTGTTCTCGCCGCTGACGTTGACACTAATTCTTATAATCACATTATTGAACTGGTCAACTGTAAATCGACCCCCCTCCCTCCCCCGCCGACTCGTCCGTAGAGCCGGCCCCTCTTGACACGCTCACATTTAAAGCACTTCAACCAAAGGCACCAGCCATACTTTTCTTTTTCTTTTATCACCAGAAAAAAAAGACAGCAAAAACACAGCCGGGGGGGGGGGGGGGGGGGGGGGTTGGCGAGGTGATAAAAATGAAGTCAGAATACATGGTGGGGAAGGGGGGCAGAGCAGCAGCATAAGAGTTTATTAAGCTCAATTAGGCTTTTGGGCCTTTCATTAGCCCAGTTTTTAGGGAGGGAAACCTCTGCTGAATAATGCTGAGACTGACTCACTTTATAAATGGCCTCATCAAAATAAATTAATAATGCTATGTGTGTCAACTCTCCAAAGCTACCAGAATTCCATTAGACACCCAGACGGCAACCTCTCACAGCAGCAGCCTACCTTAAATTATATGCAATTTAATAAAACAAGTCACTCTAAACACAATGAGGAAAAGCCGCACAAATGTTTCAAGCCTCAAGCGGCGTGCTGGTCTGATAATGATTAACCACTCAGTATCGGGCCGAGGCAAGTATTTCCAAGATTAAAAGCAAGGTCCAACTGGCCCCAGAGAGTAGACAGTGGGTAACCCCCGAATCCTGACGTGGTCCTGCATCTGCAAACAGCGAGCGCAACCTCCCTTTAATGGACCGCCGGAGAGGAGAGTGCTCAAAACTGGAATAAATGTCTCCTCTGGCAATGCATTTTAACAAATCTATTGGAAAAAAAAAATAATCAATGGGGCAGCCCTTGGCCAACAAACAGTTAAAGTCCAGTCAAAGCTCCCCCCCCCCCCCCCTCTGGAATGTGATTAAATCTTACAAATCAAATAGCTGTGGTAACTGCTTGGCCACAATCACCGTGGTCAAAATCCACAGGATGCTTTAATTTACCACAAACAATGTCAGCTGTTTATATGCTAACTGCCCTCCATTTCCAGGTTTTACAAACTGCATGATGTGGATTCCCTTTATCAGCAACAAAAAGAGAGGGTGCAATTACACAGGACAAAGAAATCTAACAGCCTCCCCCCCCCCCCCTCCCCGCATTGCATCTCATGCACATTCTGGGGTCAAAAGCAATACGAGCATACGACTCACATTACTGGCACCTCGCACGGTGTACAGATAGTATTACACGGCTGTGCAAGCAAGATGCACTTCAACTTTGTTAAAACGCCGAGCAATAACGCGACGCGAGGTGTCAGCGTGCTGGAATTAGCTCGCTGGGTTCTTTCCAACACAACAAAGGCCATGTGTTCTGCTCAAATGGGTTTAGGCCTTCAGGTGTGGATAATAAAAGATTCACTCAATGCGTCTCTGTTCATTAATGAGGACCTTTCAGGGCACCATTGACAAAGTTAATGAAATGCAAGTTAAAGCATCAGCAGATTACATGGAGCTACAGAAGCATCAATATAAATTCACAAAAATAAAACCCCTCAGCTGTTGGTCAAAAAGAATATCCCCAAAGTTGAAAAACGTTGGGCAGGCTCTCCACACTGTGGGGGCTTTGTCTTCCAAAACACGCTGAGGGAGCTTTTCATTAGAGAATGCAGTTCCATTAACATCACCCCACGCTGCTGAGCGCCGCTGCATCACAATGACTCAGGAGTGCCCCTCTCCGTCAAGGAAGTCTCCACAGAGCAACAGATCGCTGGGGGAGGACGGGGAGGGGGGGCGAGGAGAAAGGGGGAGGGGCGCAAACAAAAGGGGACCCGATTACCCCGAGTCACGGCTCATCCACAAGCCCGACGAGGGGGGATAGATGACCCGCGGGATCAAACGGAGAGACCTGCACACGAGGTAAAAGCCAGTGAAAGCCGGACACGCCCATGTCCGCTCTTCCCCTTCCTTCACTCTCGTCATTGCCAGCGCGACACCCCCCCCCCCCCTCTCACCTTCCTCTCCACCTATCTGACTCACACCGACGACAGCGTGCAAGTTTTAGGCACACACTGTGAAATCCAACACAAGTGAGAATGTCTGCCGGTACAAATGACCTCAAGGCTCAAACGTCTCAAATGGCACTTTGGTGATATATTCCCGGTTTTATTGCCGTCAGTGGGCCTGCGTAGTCTTTCATGGTTTTTTGCATCCTCACTTTGCAAATATTAAATTCCAAACAGGCTGTATTGGCCATGCTTGCTGCAGTGTAAGAGGCTACTGCAACAAGATAAAAAAATCGTTATTTTTCGCTTTCTTCCTTGCACCAGGTTTTACATTTTATAGAGCTTTGATATACCAATTTTTGCACAGAAAGACGACCGCTGCAATAAAAAATGTAAAGATGATGAAATTGCTGTTATTAGTGCCATGGAGTGGGCTTAGCAGCATAACACTGCCGATGGATACATTACCATGGAATTCCAGCAGGAACCTTTAGGCATAAACAGACCAAAATACTTCCAGTATTTAAATCTGTACTGAAGTCATGCTGGATTAGAGGAAAATATAGCAGTGATGGAATATGGTTATAGAAATAATGAAATGCATCTGACACAAGGCATGCACTGTTTAACAGCCAAGTTACTTGCCTGATAAAAAGTTCTGCAAGTATTCAAATCTGTGTGAAACAGACTTTTCTCAAAGCACAGGGCCGGGCAATCAACAAAGTTTCCCTTATTTTAATAAAGGTAATTGATATTCCTCTAAACAAATACCGTTTAAAAAATGTATAATCTAGCCATTAGGTAACAATATGCATACGTTTGAGTCAAATAAAAAGAACAGGGGGGGGAAAAAAAGCAGCATGTAAGCAAAACGGACAGGAGCGACATAGCTAAGTTGAACCACATTTGAGCTGGTTTACAAGGAAAACTACAACACGGCTACACCGAAGCTAATTGTTTAAATATGTCAGGCTTGTTCTGATCCTCCCAGAAATGTAACACATGGCGGAAGGCATGCACACACACACACAGACAGACACACACACACACACACACACACACTTGAGAAAACACAGACGCAACAAGAATTCAGCACTGGGAATATCTCGCCACTCACCGTTAAAAAGGGGATGTCCTTTCTCCATGATTTCTGGCACCACAACCTTGTATACATCTTCAGAGAAGCCTGGTCTGCATGGTGGGGTGCCTCTGCCCTCTGCTGCAATCTGTAATGGAGGGGGGGGGGGGAATGTGGGGGTGGAGAGGGGGTTCGACAATGAGTCATAAATCAACCTTGAGAAGAAAAAAAAAAAAAAAACACTGTGTTGAACCTCCTGGTTACGTTCTGAGGTCCCCACAGTTGTACAAAAGCATCTGTTGTTTTTGCAGCAGGGACCGCAATTAGGATAATGAGGCCAAAAGGGTTAAGCATTAGCCAAAAAAGCATGGCCAGGCACGAACAAGCTTCATTTGTACCCCTGGAAGGGGCCCCGGTCCAGGGACGGGCCACAACCAAGTCCATCTGATCAACACACTCTCACTCGGGACAAACACTCCTCTTTGAGGGGACAAAGCAATAAAAAGTAAAGGCTAACGACCCACTGTTGTATGGAATAAACATTCAAGTGTCAATGGCTGAATAAACAAGACAGAACAACTGCTGATGTCGAGCATTGGCTGCGCGGTTTGACCCAGCGTATATATAGAAATAAAATAAAATATATTATCTTTTTTTCCCTTGTCTCCAAAAGGAAAACTCTGATTTAGGGTGTTGTGACAAATTACTTGAGGGGGGATAAAGGGGATGTGGCAAAACAGAAATAAATAAATAAATCTAAATCAGTGGGCCTGGCCTAACCCTAAAACACCAACAGTAAGAAACCACAAGCAAAGAGCATAACGGGTGTCCAGGCATGATCAAATGTGGTCCCATCGACCCGCAGCATGGGTCCAGAGGCCCTGTTGGTTTGCATGCACATCTCAAAGAGACCAAAAACTAGAGGACTGCAGCTGCAAAAATAAAACAAAATAAAGAGCATTGCCGGTGCCATTTTTTTTGCCACGGGAATTTTAATTGGGGAAACAGCTTTCAGAAAGGGGAGAAGAAGAGCTAGTATATGACGTTTAACAACAACCGGACCAGGATTTAAATAAAAGTGTGCACGCTGAGGCCACAGTCCTTTAAGGACGCTAAAGGCCAGAAGGGTTTAAAAGAGCAGCGACGTGGTCTAAATGATTTACTGAAAAGGGAGGAAAACACACACAACAGCCGCTGATTTATCGCAGTGACTGGGATTCTAGGCGGAGGGAAACCTGGATTTGCATCGGGATACTTTTCACCGTTGCTCATAACGGTCAGAGAGGCAACGGAGTCGCCTGCGGGACAGTGACATGCTTACGTACTAAACTAAATATAACCAAAGGAAAACTCCTTAAACGAGGCGCCGCCATTTACCAATTTCAACTCATTCGGTCAAATTATGCGTAGTGGGCTAAAACGAGCACCGAGCGCCTCGTGCGCGTATTGCACTTATTTATTTATTTTTAAACGCGAACCGTTAACGGGCGAACACAGCACGTGCACTGGACCAACGCGCGCGGCTCCGCGGACCACAAACTGCACCGCACCGCGCCGCCAACTGCCCGTCGGGAAGCTAGCGGCTCGACACGGGGACCGAGGGAGGGAGGGCGATGGAGGGAGGGGGGGTCGTAACTCAACAAATGTCGCCTCCATCGAATAACGAAAAGCAGCTAAAACCGTCCGCTAAACGTAAAGGACGTTTACCTGCAGTCCAGCCAAGACCAGCAGCAGGGACACGCCGCTGCCCTCCCGTAGCGAGTACATTGCTGCGCTCGCGACAGCTCGCTTTTACCCTCCTTTCGGAATCCGTGTGGCAGACAAAAATATGGATATATTTAGAAAACACAGCGGCGGGGGTAAAAAAAAAAAAATCAAAGCAATATCCGTCGGCCTCGGAGAGGAAAGCGAAAAAAAAAACCACAGGTCCGTTCTACGACAAAGGCAGCAGCGAGCATGTAGCAGCCTCCTCCTCTTTATCTGTCCAGTCAGTACTGAGGGGCGCGCGGTGCCTGGTACTGAGGCTGCTGCTCCCTCCCACACGGTCCGACGCGACTATACACCGCCCCTCTCACTGTCTCTCCCTACCGGCCACGCGGACAATTTCACCCCCCACCCACCGCCCCCCCCTCCATTTTAAACCATCATCCCAAATGACAGAGTATTATGGCGTTCACGCATAATAGTCATGTTCGCGCAATGCGTGTGGCGGCCGCGGTTCCGTTTCTGGTGGTCCTACCAGACATCATGGCCTTTCTGATCTGTTTATTTAAATCTGCTGCTGCGACTCACCTCGCATCTCGAAATTTTAAATCATAAATTAGTCAATATATTATACGTATATACGCACACAAATTGGACAAATCCAAACTATATATAAATACATATAATTTCTGCAAGTTTGCATATATATAATTGTTTTCTTTATATATATATATATTAAAAACAAAATAATTATATATATGCAGAATTGCAGTATGCAGTAATATGACTGTCATCGATGCTGGCCCTCCAGACAAATTGAATGAACTCTCAAAAGAGGCTATCTCACTCATTTCGGATCACGGCAACCTGCAGTAGTTTTACGCCTGTTGAGGTCCTTTTGAGGTCACCTTTGATTGCCCTATTGTCTTGTTCCATTTACCCCTGCTCACTGTATTTAAATGACTCTGGCGTGAAAATGCAAGGAAAGACTATTAGAAACAAGAGATTGCTATGTGTGAACGTCTCACCACAACAGCGTATTGTCATACAATACATGCTACTTTGGGTTGCCCTGGTTTTTAGTGTCTCATTCTGAAAGTTACGCTGGAAGTCAAATTCTAGCATGTTATTTGTAATCACGATACACCATTTTGTAAACTATGTCCGTGTTGTTTTTTCATTTTAAGTCTATGATTCCAGACTCCTCTGCTCTCAAAGCGCTTTCTGAATGTCATAGCCATGAGTAATTGGAGATCCAATCAGTTGTCTCCCTGTCTGCATAACGAAGAGCCTCTATTGATCATAAGGTGGGAGATTTTGATCACATGGCCCTTAGATAATTGCTATTTACTGCACATTTGATCATCAGGATTATTTATCGTCAATGTTTTGGTGTCAGATCTGTGTGTCTTCCTCTCACACACGCACACACACACACACACAGTACATACCTCGCACACGGTGTCCCTTAACCAACTCACACAGTTCCATTAACTATTGGAATGCATTTCATTCAATCATCTTAACTTAGTCCCAGAGTAAGGCTTTTTTCATGTTTCGCTAAAATATGCAATAAATAATTCCCTAACATTATCGTCTCATGTGATACAGGCTGATGAAGGTTAAATTACCTTGGTAGTGCTGCCGACATCTAATTAACTACAGCCAGACGACCCCATGGAAAAGATTGCCTCTGTGTAAACTGAGATATTTCAGTTTAGAGGACGAGAAAAAAAAAGAAAAAAAATACTTATTCCATCTCGATACAATAAACAAGGGCTGACTTTTCATTCACCTCCTCCTGGGCAAGTCTGTTGTTTTCCAAGTTATTGGCGTTTTGTGGCACATGTGAGTATGTGATGGGAGCGATGCTGCTCCCCTCCTCCTGCAAATCAAACCATCCGCTCCTGAGAGGCTCTGATAATCCTAAACAAACAGTGAGCAGTATCACATCCCACTTATAGTCAGGGCACACACACACACACACACACACACACACACACACATAAATGAATAGTTTGTAAATGTGCTTGTGTCTTGTAATAAGACCCTCGTGGCACTTGACACTTGTCATTGATCAGCAATCCGGATTATCCTTGTTTTGAAAAATTCAAACTCTCTGTGAAGCTGAAGGATGTAATCAAAAGAAGAAACTTAAGATAGTTACGTTATAAACAAAATGAAGACAGAGTCAAAGAAAGACTGTTCATAGTTATGTGTTTTGCCTCACAGCTTTAACGAAACTTTAAAACTTTAAAATACAAAAAGTCATGTTTTTCACCCAGCGGCTGTCTAATAAAATGTTTACTGTGGGGGCATCGGGCAAGAGATCAAACTGAATGACCTGTTGATAATTGATATCGTGTTTTGTGCAACTTTATGTAATCTAATCTAATTGAAAGTGGGATCAAAATGCTCCATCTCTTTGATTAATGCAGAGGCGGTTATCTTTCATCAGCACTTGTCTAGGAAGTGGTGGGGGCTGGTGGGAATTTAATTTGGACCACGCGCTTTCAATCAAACAATATCATGTTGCATGATTCGTGAGACCAATCACAGCCCCCCCCCCCCCCACACACACACACACACACACATCCCTCCGCCCCACCCCCCAGAACTCTGTGTGCAGCATATACCTGAATTTGGCAAGCTCTGAAATGTGCAACCCAAGGAGAGAAGTGCCATTCAAGGTCGCTGTGCGGCCTGCGCTTAATGTATTCTCCGGGCTGTGTGTGTGTGTGTGTGTGTGTGGACAGATAACGTTGCTTGGCGTTGGACATATGCGAGACAGCGGCGTGATGCATGTTGGTCGCACTGCTGACACCGCTGTTGACTCTCATAAGTGTCCGTGTCCGAGGGCGGGTGGCCCGGGGGGGGGGGGGGGCCCTCCATTCAACACCTTTTTTTCTTCGCTCCAGCGCAATTGGATGGAGGGGGCGGAGCGCCGCGGCACGGCGGCCTTGATGGCACTGGGAGAAAAATTGGGCGAGGTCAGCAGCCCTTTCACATGGGTGGCACTTCTTCCTGCTGACTTTGTGTTGATACGGGGGAAATCACACAGTTCACACCGCGGCCCCCACGTGCTGTACCGCGGAGCTCAGTCGTTCCTGCTGTAAGCCAAATATAGATGTCAGCGAGCACGACGCACATGGCCCGCTTCTCGCCGACGCATTGTCCGCTTATGTAACTCGACAAAGCCGCGGATCCCGAGTCTTGACACAACAACGTGTTCAATCAGAGACAGAGAAGGGCTTTTTGTTTTGGAATGAACGCACCTATTTTCACCGCTCGCAACGTGGCGTGTTACCTCGTCGTTGACAATTCGGTGCATGTCAGAGGTCGCTTTGGAGCAAATTACTGAATGGGAAGGGGGGACTAAAGCCATCATCAATTCCAATCTAGCGCCATTGTTATGCGTTCAATAACAGACCTCTGAGGACCGCAGCATTGCTCTGATTATTCTCCTCTTGTGCCAGATCGTCTCATTCAATCTTTTATGCCAAAGCCAAATGGAGCTGTGTGTGTGTGTGTGTGATATGGTGCATACACATACACACACACACACTCGTGTAAATGTAGGGTTCTTGATGTTGTTGACATTATTATCAACATTATTTCTGGTAAGTATGGTAAGTATTTTACATTTCATACTCCACGGAGACAATGGTATGTTGGAAACAAAACTAATGTGCCATCGCTTTGCCAAAAAAGTGGGGGTCCAAAAAAAAAAGGATCTGATTATATTGTATTATATGCAAAGTGACAGTGACAGAGACATGCAATTTCCTGCCGAGCGTTTTCTCTCTGTAATTTCTTGTGAAAAGACGTGTCAGTGAAGCTGCTTGGTGCCACCCCCTTGTCGACTAAGAAGAAGGCAAAATGCTGCTCTGTGAGCTCAGGCGACAGCTCCGGCAACATCTACTGAGTCACAGGGTTCACACAAGTGTGTGTCAGCCCCAATTTAGGCACTGTAGTTTTTCGCTGGGGGCCACATCTGCCTGCTGCGTGCTGGTGTGGCACACGGATCTAATAGTGATTGATTGCCTGATTAAAGGAAATTGTGCTGAACTCCAGAGCAACCCAAGAAGAGAAGATAGCGTCCCCCGGTTAGTGATGCAATAAAAGTGAGGCTATTGATTTGAAACGGAGCATATGTGCGAAAAGCCAGTCGTCTCAATCATTCATTGCTCACTCGTTATTCAGTATTTGCCTGCAAACAAATCACATCCAAACGCTTGTTTTGCATGTAAATTGTTTCTTGTTCATTTGTTAATCATTGTATCAAGCACATGCAGCACTTGTGATGCTAATATACAATAATAAGGTTGCAGCGTAGAATAGCGGAAATTCAATTATTATGATTTTGCTGGCATCCTGGCAGCTTCGTGGGGCTGTACTGAGGCCCAGTTGAGTTAAATCCTGGTATTTAGTATGCTAACCTCTTCACAAAGACAATGCCAACATGCTGATGGTTAGCAGCTGCAAAACCTATTTTCACTAGAGTTTGAATGTGTTGGTTCATGAAACAGACCAAATGAAAGGAATAACTTTATTGATCCAAGATGAATCGCAACAACAGACTTAACAATCGTTTTTACAGGTTGTCCATCCAACAGTTGTTTTAATTGATGAAAAATGGTCAACTAACATTGACAGGATACGTTGAATGTCGACGTTTCTGAACCAAATATAGGTTTTACATTCATGTGAAAGCATTGACACGATGTGGGAAACACAACGACTTGGTTTGGGTTTGAAAGAGAATCGTGATCTGCGTAAAGAACATAATGCAAGTAGGTAACTTTGAAAAACAGCTACTCACAGGGGACGTAAATGTAATGGGGGTCCGATTTCACACAGCGGCGTGTGAACAGTGGCGTCCCGAGACTCCGCCCACAACCCCGCTCTGACATGCAAAAACACCCACGGAAGACTCAGAGGGTATGAGCTATAACTACCGCGTGCACGGCCAAGTCAACAAATCAAGTGGAGAGCTGAGACGACAGCACACACAGAGCGACTTCGTTCTTTGCTCAGGTAGACAACACATCACCATATCTTTGCATAGCAAATAGTCGTTTGCTGCTATATCAATGGATACAAAAGGGAAATGTAAAACTACCTTTCAGTCACATGTTTGGAATCAGCGCACAGCCACCTTCCACATGGCATCACACAGGTACAGTACAATCATGATGAGCCACACATCACCGCACTGACAAGCCGACCTCATGTTGTCCACATGAGCATGCCCAAAGCATCATCTTCCACTCTACCATATATTCCCGGCAGAACATTTTAAAATAAAAGGGCCAATGGAGCTCCTTGCGCCTTAAATGCCTCTTTGGTGTCTTCACTGTTTGCAGATGAGACTGTCCTTTTTTTTAATCACTATTGATCTGCGATAAGACGACAAGGTGTTGGCTTGCGGGCCGGGCCGGACTCACTACGAGTGCTGACAGGGCCTTATGCTTTCCCCTGTCTCACTCTGGGATTCCTTATCAAGAGCTTTCATTTTGCAGGTAGTCGGGAACGAGTCACTGTTTTTTGTAACCCGAGTAGTAATGAGATTATTAGGTTACTCCAATAAATGCTTTTTTCCCTCCTGTTTTGGTTATCTTAAAGTGTTCAGTGGGGAGAGTTTCTTTCGCATTTGTAAGATTGCTTTCCTGCAAAAGGCACCGAAGCCTGATTACAAAAATGTGTTAATAATTACTGCGGCCTCAAGAACGTGGCAAAGGGCTGGCTGCCTGAAGAGGTGCAGTGGTTCATTCAAATGATTTCAATCCTGATAAAAAATGATAATGGGTTAATATTCCAACAAAATGAATTAAAAATGGATGCACAATTATTGGTGTTGTTATTGTACATTATACAGTTGCAACAAGGATACCAATAATTTACCAGCAATACCAGCAATTTTATGAATACAATGTATTATTATAATTATGAACATTAAGTTGTTGTTTTGAAGCTGATGCTGTTTGTGACTTGACACGGCATATAGTGTTTTAATGATAATGATAAAATGTAATTGTAATTTTTTCAGAATCATTATTACAAGGATATCACCTCATTTCACCCGCTAATATACTTTCTGCCATTGATTTGCCTTCCTTTTCCCATCCTGCAAAGCATAATGTTAATAATCAAAACCAAGAAAAGATTGAAAGCAGCCCAGGTTAGATTTTTCATCGTCGGGGCATAGACAATAGGTCAACCCAAAAAGCAGAACACTATTCATGGAGGCTAACTCACAAGGGCATTTTGCGGCCAAAGCAGCAGATGTTAGTGGCAGGCTGCTCAGAGCCAAGGGTGTCTCATTTGGCTCGCTCAGGAGGTGATCATGACACATATTGCCTTTACCCTCGCCCTCCACACACACACACACACACACACACACACACACACACAGGACTGCTCCCTTCTCCCGCTGGGGAATTCGTCAATGCAAATTTCAAAGGGTCGGCAGGACGCAGCGAAATAGTCTGAAGTGAACCAGTTCAAGTATTTTAGTTGTCTCCCAGAGCTCGTTGTAGTCACAGCATGGCTTTGTTTGGACAAAGGGAAGCAGAGTGATGCATCGGCGTGACTCACGCTCCCCCAACGCACACCCAATGTCCCACACAGCACTTCCAAAATAGTGACAAAGTGTGAAGCTGTCTTCATGTTATTTTTTCCAATATCCTCTTTAGCACTTAAACATAGGGGAGGATGTGTCGGTACATGGCAGAGATGTTTCATTTACTCTCTATTTTCACAAAAAGAAAATGTTGGGGATCCCTTTTTTCCCCGACTCATTCTAGGCGCTCAATTCTTCACTCACCTTTCTTGGCGCCTAATTGGGTTTCATTGATTTACTTCCCTGCGATGCTGGCTTGGCCAAGTCTCTGCTGACCCTGCAGAAAAATATCAGCCGGGCTGTCTAACAGGCAGTCCTGCAGTTACACACACACACAGACACACACACACACACACACACACACACACACACACACACACACACACACACACACACACACACAGCACACCAAATACGAGCAGTGAATGATTGTGTCAGTGAGCTGGAAGTGAGTCAACCTGCCGCTCCTGTGGCCCCCACAGCACAAACCGGAGATTTGCGTCACACCAAACAACAAAAGGCTCCAGGGGGGAGGGGGGGTACAGTGGGGTAAAAAGGGGGGCCAACTGGCGGCCTTCAGGAGGCTCGGGGACACAGCCGCTCATCTGTGCCTGTGCGACCACGTGTCACCTTGAGCCCTGTGGAGGAAGTGTCGGGCCAGGCGGCGTGTGAGGAGGCGGAGCAAGGCATCCAGCTTTAAGATGCGCCGACTGTGACTCGGTGGATGAGCTAGAGAGAGAAAGAAAGAGAGGGATAACGAAGGAAATTCAAGCAGAGTATAAATGAATAAATTCAAGAATACCTTCACATTTTCAATTTCACGTGCACCAATACAGACGGATGAGAAGAAGAGGATATAGCACAGACAGAGCTCTGATACCAGCTGTGTCCTCATTTCCTCCTCTCGACTCCTGTCCCCCTTCTGCCATGCATTATAAACGGCTGATTATGACAGTGACAGCTCCTCAGGTGTGCAGCCTTTTAGATTTGTTATTCAGCTCGCAGGCATCGCCGTCCCTCCCTCGTACCACCTGCACGGGCACACAGGCACGCACACACGAGCAGAAGGGCGCACACAAACACACGCACACACGCACACACAACTCCCGCCCACGCGTGGACGTATTGCTCACAGCTGCTGTGTCAGCGGGACTCCGGAGCCGGAGAGAGGGGAACATTACATACAGTAAATCAGCCTCGCTCAACCGGGGGAGTCACAGCGCTGTGATTCAAACTCAAACACTATTTAAATCGTGCAGGTAGTATTTAATTTAGATTTATTTGGGCCACCAGGGGATTTTGTAAACTGTCGTTTGTTTAATTTTGGAGATATTAAAACATTTTAGTGGACAAAATGGGTAGACTTGAATACCGGGAGCAGAATTGAAAATAACAGATCTTATATTATATATAGCAGTGTGGGCCCAGATGATTTCACAAAGTACAACGCGGTCTGACTGCAGTCAAGGCATTGATACAACAGTTAACAACTGTTAGGATGTGGTGGGCTAATGTCTTCCATTGAGTGGCCCTCCCTCTGCGTGCGCTGCAATCACAGCTTCTCTGTGATAGCGGCGTCCCGGCAGAAACAGAAGCGCGGTTCCCACCATCACGGTTAGCACAGCGTGCACCAATTTCACCGTCAGCTGGGAGCCGCGTTGAGGCAGTAGGAAATCCAACACTTGCACATTAACCTTGGCTAAATGATATAGTACAAAAGGTCGGCTGGTGTCAAGGTTAGGCTTCAAAGCAGTATGCATGAATGAGTGTTCTTATATTAATAAGATAAGACTCCTTTACCCCCCGTCCATTTACAGTCTCTGACTTAACCCTTTCTAAAATGAGGGCCTAAAAGAATCCCTTATACACATATTAAAGAGGGCCCTTAGTGACGACCCCACGGACGAGTTCCATCAGGTCCCGTCAGCTCCACCGAGAGCTGAAGCCCCTTTCAGCTCGTTGTTTTGGTTTGTACGGTCCACACTTTTCTGTCATTTTTTTTCCCGGCAAATACATAAAGCTCTAATCAACCCACTCCTCTACATTCTTAGCATTCTCACCGCTGACAAAGCTCGCCACTGGCCGGGGGAAGATAATGGAGCAGTAGGCAGCTATTTCCATCGGTTGTGAAGAATGTCTGACGATGTGAGCAAAACTGAGAGTGAATAGCAAAACAAGTTCACCTGGTCTCAAACAAGTGTTGTTATATTATGTAAATGTATATGTCAATGGTGTGTTTACTGGGTCTCAGAGCAAATGCTTCATTAAAAACATCAATGCTAAAGACGTTCCGCCAAATCGGAACGTAAGGCCGTCGTCACAGCCTCACTGGCTGCAGGCCTGGGCCCGTATTCATGTTAGGTCTAAGTTACAAACCCCAAAATGATTCCTGTGCCGAGCAATCGAATATCCACCGTTTCTATTTTTCGGCTGTATTTTTCCCAGCATCAAACTGCTGTAGGCAAATCTTCTCCAGTTTCAGTTCATTTCAGGATACAAATTGGCTTTTGATTCAACAGGCAAAGATGACGTGAACATGCCCCGTGGCGAGAGGTAAGGATTTCAGGGCATGTTAAGAAAAAAACAGAAGTAAAAAAATCAAATGACATTCCTGAGGGGTTGATCTTGAGAAGTGGCGTCTCGTGGCATTTCTTGAAGTGCCTGTTATTCCTGCAGAGCCGAAGGCTTACCTCCCTAATTTGCTCCAGCTTTGGCATCACTCTACCATGTAAATGCAATCAAGTTGCTGACAAAGTATTTCCGTTGGCAGAGGTGCCGTCTGCCATTAAAAAAACAAAGCAGGAGACTTATCTAAAAATAGAAATATTAATCCCTTTGCCAGGCCTCGCTGTGGGAGACCCGCAGCGGGTTCCTGCTACACCTTCTGGAGCCACGCCGGGTACGATTGAGGAGCCGCTTTTATTTGAATTCCTGTGTTCTTCCACAAGTTTTTCTTTTTAAACTAATCCAACTTGACAGGGTTAATTTTGCGAGGTCCGGTGTACAGTGAGACGGATTGCAGACCTTTTGACATGACAGAGTCACAGTCAACTTTTAATTAGGTTCAGTGTTCGCTTCGTTTACTTTACTTTTCTAACGTAGATAAATTCGATGTGATGTAACCTTAGCTGGCTAACCGAGCATTACGCCCTACATTAAGACTGATTGCCCGAGCCTTACACATGAAAAGGTTACACCAACCTTCAATTAAAAAACCCTCTCAACGTTTCACACCATACGGCGAGCGGCAATGTAAATGTTGGTTTAATGGCGGCCGGGGTCAAGAGCTGGAATGTTAATGATCCATCCGTTATCCCCCGCCTCCAGTGTTAGAGAAAGGCTTCTCACAATAGACGCACGTCACCTCGAAGCCACGTAGGTCAGTAATGCATGCAGCGTGTATATAGATACATAAACGGGACCAACCTGGTGGAAACTAAGGTATATATTATTTGAATGCTATAGATATTACCAGCTGCCAGTCTGTCTTCCTTCGACAGGCTTGAACCTCTGGGGACGCCGCTCGAGCATCTGTTAGCTCGCACCCGGCCGGGGATCGGACCCCTTGAAATGAGACCGGAATCGATAGTGACAGAGAAGCTGTCGCGAATGTCACGGCCTCCTGACGGCGATGACAAATTGCATTGTGGGCCCGGGTTTAGGAATCCCGGTGACAAAGTGTCATCTCGCATTAGCCGAGCTGTGGGGCGGCGCGTGGGGGTGCCGGACGAGGTGGCGGCGAGGTGCAGCCGGCGCACGAGGCGGTTCCCTCCAGACGTGCTCGCTGAAAGCGAGCTGGAGCGCCGAGAGGAAGTGGCGCCGTCGCCCAGCCATTTTTATCGAGTTCCCGCCGGTTTCTCAGTGCTCACCGTGAACCGCGCGGTCCCATTTTTTTTTTTTAATTTTAGCTGGATTTTGGGTAGCCACACAAACAAGTGCTTTTCATGTTTTTTCGAATCCAAGAACCCATTTTTAAAGCGGCCTCAGAGTGCCTTTCATTTCATCCAGATGAAAGCTAAAAGCGACTGTGCTTATAAAACCTCGCCATCCACGCCATCCACAGTATCAACTTGGAACAAGTTGGAACATTTCGCCTCCCCACGGCATTCCGTGTTGGAATCACAAAATGAGGAGAAACCCAGCTGAGACGTACCGCTTCCCGTCACTGCATTTCATTACGCAATCTCTTAGCAATTATTTAAAGCAAAACCCAGAACTATAAAGCAGCTAACCACTATCTACAACTTATGGTTGACATTTACTGTCAGCTTTTAGGAAGATTAGAAGAAAGCCTCCATGCACTGTAACATCTGAGTGTTTTTGATGTGGCTTGGCCTCTAGTTCTGTGCTCTTCTCTCTCTCTCTCTCTGCAGCTGTCCCCTACTCATGGTTTCCTTCATGAAAAGGCTCCTATGCTGCAATTCTGAATTTAATTAACAACAGTTAATAGAATTCCATTTTTAGCCATGTTTTACGAGTCGGTTTGCCCACATGCTGTGAATCACCTTGTTCCAACCGGCATTATTACTTATAGGATTAAAATGATTTATTTCAAAGGCATGTTATTCCTGATGCTTAATCCCTTTTTAACCCTTTTAAATGATATACTGTTGACACAGATGAGATGAGGCGTCTTAGTCACGCAGGCCAAGAAGCAACTTTGTGACTCCCCGTCAGCATTGTCTGGCTCCAGCAGAAGCGCTGAGCTGAAAAGCTGTCGTCTCCCGACCCCATTGCTGGGATTTGGGAGAAAAATAGGTCAAAAATGTGGCTGAACATGCATGGGAGCTCACTGAGGTCTTTGTTGTGCATTTGGTCTGCTGCATCAACGACATCTGAGATCAACCCACTGGGTGGAAATAACAAATGCTATCAATAGGATGCAGAAAATTGTCCTCGCAATATTGCGATGTTAATTCAATTTGTATTCCCACTTTGCAATGTTAAAGGAGAATGTGGCATCTCCCTGAATGCCAAGTAGGTGGGGGGGTGGGTGTTATCATATAATAGCTAATTAGATTTCCTATGTGTACACGGACATGTTGAACAGGCTTCTCCTACCAGTGTCCTTCATGCAGTGTACCTTCCATTAATCCCAGCAACAGAGTGTGTCTCACAGCCCTCCTCAACCTGGTCCAAAACATATTTCGTCTTAATGAATTGTTATTTAACATTTGGGCCGAGGTCAGTTCCTAAATTTTTTTTGTTGACAGATATATCATTACATTACATGTCATTTAGCTGAAGCTTTTATCCTAAGCGACTTACAACAGGTGCATTTCAACCATAAGGATACGAACTCAAAAGAACAAGAATGGGCAATTTCATCAAATAAGCCGATTTACAACAAGATAAGAGCCTTTATAAGTGCAATTTAAGTGCTACAATTTGTTCGTGTTTTTGGTCGAGGGAAAGTCTGAAGAGGTGTGTCTTTAGTTTAAAGATGTACAGGCTCTCTGCGGTCCTGATGTCATCAGAGAGCTCGTTCCACCATTTTTGGAGCCAGGACAGAAAAGAGCCGTGATCTAGTCGAGTGTTTTGCTCTCGGTGAGGGAGGAACAAGCAGCTTGGCAGATGCAGAGCCGAGTGTGCGGGTTGGGATGTCGCTAAATATCCAGCATTAGTAACAATCTGCGGATGCTGTGCGAGTAACAAAGGCTAACCCCAGTGGCGTATACTTCCTTATTAGGACATGATGTTGGTAAACATCGTCATTTAAGGCCGGCCTTTGATTGCATGCTCAAATGCAGCTTCCCATCTCCACTATCCAGCATTTCATCACAACACAAATCTTCCATAGCGGCTGCAGCCACGCGGCCGACCATAGGACATATGAGGCGAAAATAAGTTGTCAGCTTTATTGATTCGCCAACCGAATAATCGATCGATGCACGGCCGAGTCCGAGCGCCTCCTCTTAGCATGAAATGAAAACGAAAGCTTCCGGGGCCGCGTCGTAAAGCAACATCAACGAGGTTTTTTTCTTTTTCCCTTTTTAACAGATGGATGCATCTTCATGGCGGCGGTGCTATCAACGCCATGCTGCTCCGTTGATGACTGTATGCGGTCAGAGCGCGCGGCGGTCTGCAGTTGTTTACCGCCCCCCCCCCCCCCCCCCCGCAGCGTTGTTAAATGAGACATCTTTGATGCGGTCACTATAACAAAATACCGGTTGCATGTGCGTGCTGTTGTTCCACCTCCGATAATTGCTTCAAATAATCACCTGTGATTCGCTAATGGGCTTCTATTAAAGCATGTACGCACATTTGCGCGACGACATGCGGTCATCGAGCACAATCAGGGAGGCGCACAAGCAATTAGGGTGCTGTCTATTTAATGAAACTGTGACTTTCACGTCCACGTAGACTTTAGTATGGCTTTATCCAAACGTGAGAAATACCACTAACGTTTGCTTTTTAATCAGTGCTTGATCTCTGCCCGCTGAATCTCACTGGCGGATTTTTGTTGTTGTTTCCCTGCAGCCTAAAACGTGCCACAAAAAAAAAAGAGAAATTGTGTAGTTTCCACGTTTGGCCTCTTTTAGCTCGGAGGACTGCCGGAGATGGAGCACTGCAGTTAACTGCACTGCAAACTTCCAGGTGATTACTTCTCAGTTGGGGGAATAACAACAGTTAGACCAAGACTTCCCTTCAGGCCCGGTGGAAATCGTATGATCCAACATTACAACAACACAGCAAACTTTCTCCCGCACCTTTGTTTCGGATTGAAAGTTGAAACCACTACATGGAAGCTCTGTTTTCTGTCCTACTAATAGAAATACTGTGAGCGCATCGCAGCACAAATGTACTTTTCTTTAGGTTTTATACTCTCATGCTCCAGATGTCAGGAGTCTCCCTTCCGTGAAGTAGCAGAGCTTTGGGGAATATGCAGCGCAAACTAAAAGGTCAGAAGTAATCTTAGTCAGACAGACTGAGCAAATAGTTAACGCACTCAATAGCTCACTGAAGGCCGAAACTGCTGCGGTGACCGTAGGACTTGGCTGAAGCGCTGGCAGTAGCTCGGTTTCACTCAGCGATAGCTCCAAAGGCTTCGGCCCACAGGGCTTTTGTTTTTTCCAAGAATGCCTTGAACCGCCAGTGACACATCCTCCCCAACCTGGCACCACCTCTGCTAACAGTCACATGGGATTTAGTTGGGTGTAATGAGGTAATGAGGGAGTGCAAACATGATGAATGGCCATTAAAGTACAGTAGTACAAGCCGGAGTACAGCTCTTGGTGGGAAGGGAGACTCCTTTATCTTTAAATGTTGGATTCATGCAAGTTCTGTTCGTTTGAAGGATCAACAGAACGTGACAGTTCATTAGGTTTGCTAATCCTGAAAGAACCGATGAGGTTTGGAGAGTGTTTCACGAAAATGCATAAAGAAGAGGCCTGCAGACACGCTTTCCATGTCACAGTCTTTATTTGTTACTTCAAAACACGTTCACAAAAACCTGCCTCCTGCCTCTCTACCAGTCCCCGCCTATAAACCCCTGTGCTCCTTAGGTACAGCTGCCTCTAATCAGCAACTAATTGATCCCAATCAGTCGATGCGGTACCGGCGGTCTCGTCTTTACAGACAGCTTGTGACCCCATCGCCACAAATAATGAAAGGCAATCATAAGAAATGACCCAAAGTGTATTTCCAAGCAACGAATCTTTATCCCTAGATTCAAAATTGTGTTGCGATCAGCAATTATTACGTCCATTGATTTGAGCAAAATACATCAAAAGGTATTCTTATACAAATAACCTCTCAAATAAATGTATTTAAAGAAAATACAAAATACTGGTACCGGAAAAATGTAATTTCACCCAATTTGGTATAGCACATCATTTAGGTTTGGGCTATAGAATGTGAACTGTATTATCTGCCAACAATTGATATGGTATCATGACCTTCACATTGTGAAGCTGCTGCTATTGGCCTGGAAGAGGACGTAAGTTAGCTGAAGGAGAACTTTCCCCACGAGAGCACTAATGACCTGTGGGAGAGTTACCCACCGACTTCCGTTCACCGAACCCCGCAGGCTCATCTACTGCTGTGGAAAAGTTTAGTTTGATTCATTTTTTCTCCCCCTCGGATTCTCTCCCGCTGCTCTGCTTTCTGTAAATTAGTGCATCCCATACTGCCGCTGCACGTCGCCCTGCTGGATATTATTTTGTTATGTCATGTCAACATCGTCGCCGTCTGGCTTCCTGTGAAGTGGTCGGGCTCGGGCTTGTTTTTTTTGTCAGTAGTTGATGTATCTGATGGCCGGGAAGCCACCAGCTATCTATCGACTACTTACTTAGTTAGAGTTGTTCATCCGCCTGATAATAAAACATGAAAATTGTTCAAAACAGATGAGAAACACGTGTGAACGTGTGTTTTGAACATGTGAAACGACTGTAACACCGAAGCAGCAGTGGTGGAATAACACCCACAGCATTAAATTACACCAAAGGCTGCTGCTGTTAAAGCAGAACAGGGATGCTATTTAAAAGGATTATAGGAAAATGCCTCGCGCCTGTTCTCACACGGAAACAGTATCCCCATTACACAACATAGACGCCTTGAAGAAGCCAATTAACAAATCTGTGGAGTTTTGCATTTGATCCTTACTTTTTTTTTTTTTTTTCCTGCACTGGGACTCTCATATCTCTGAGTGAAGGCGATGTTTAAAATGCATTTTTCATAAAAAGAGTGGACGAGGGTTAATATAATGTCACAGTACTAGGGATGGATTAGATTTCAAATAAAAAAGCCTGGCCACAGTCAAAAACAAAAGATACAATGTACCCTGCACAGCGGATATAGTTAATGGGTGTATGTGGCTAATTCAAAGGAGCGGAGGAAGAATTTTCTGATGCCTAAATTTAGTCGAGCACGATCCTCATCAAAAGCCATTCTGATGTGGGAAACAAAAACAGGAGGCTTATTGCAGAAACACTTTTTGATGCAAAAAAATCAAAGGATCTTTTGTGTCAAACTGTCACAGAGGAGCGCTGATGAAGGTGTTACGAAGAGAACTGCGTCCTCAGACTAAGATGTGGACACCGGTGCTGTTGTCACATGCAATGACAGCTGGATCTGGAGGACGCTATCATGGAAAAGGATATTGCCGCTCACCTGACAGGGGAAATCTACCCCGCCTAATAACCGATATGATTACAGTTCCTCAAAGAAGATGCATTCAATCGGGACTTGGATTTCCAGGAAATAAAGGTTCCCTCCTCTCTTAAACAATAAAGCAGATTTGTGTCTCATGAAAAAGATGGAGCAGCATTCTGCAGGTATTTAACATTCACTAGACAAGGGAAAGGGTTTTTTATTCTATATATATATAGTGGTAACACTAAAAGGTATTTTGGTGTATTTATTTTTATACAACAGAACCAAGGAGTTTTGCCTTAGATTTGATTGTGTTTCTACTGATTGATTTACATACATTTTGTCTGAAATATAACATAATTAGATCCCAAGGTTTTTTTTCCCCCCTCCTGAAAAATCCCTGCAGTAGTCAGTGCGTTTCACTCTGTAGGGAGACTAGCTCTGCCTCATTTACCACTTTCTGTACCTGCATTTTAAGTCCACAGTAATCAGATATTATAATTGTATGCTGCTCAGGAGGCCGAGGAGGTTTTTCAGACTGCTGCTGCAGAGTAAAAGTGGTAATTACTGAGACAAATCACTTGAGTTTATCCCAACACTTTTAGCCAATTTATCAACACATTAAAGAAGTTTCAGGTACGCGCGTTTTATGCTGATATCACCGCCACATGAGATGCTGTTGGAGGACATTCGGTTTTATTGTCGATAATAGCAGATATCTAACATCGTTGTATCATTGTCCCACTCGGTCTAGTGGTACTATTGCTACAGTAACTGAAACCGATATCTGGGCTTCAGGGGTCAACTGACGCCGAGTACTGATCAGATACCAGTGATTGATCAATAAGCTGCATGCCTCACTGTGCGAAGGACACCGGGATCATTATTGTACGTGTAAAACCTAAACGTTGCTCTTCTAACTTTGTTACATGTAACAAGTGAGTACAGCCGGAAGTGTAATTTGTAATTTTTACGATATAATCCCACACACATTTTGGTTTTAGCACTCACAAAAGAATACAGTAGATAATGCTAAAAATAATATTAAATACATTTAATTTGTATAGCAATTCAAAAGGTACCCGAGGCACCAGATGTGACAGTGACTGCTCTTTGTTTGGCCGATGGCGTGATGATGTTAGAGCCGCCTCACCGCTCCGAGCACGAGCCCTGAGATTGAAGCAGTACATCATTCCCGTTGGCACTGTAAACAATAACAGGATTTGGAAGACTTCCCTTTACAATGTTTGGTCAAATGTTTCAAGGTAAATTTGCTGTGAAATCATAAATATTCAGGGTCGAGCAGGTTGCTCAAAGACGCAGACAATGCTGTGCAGGCGTCTCTCCCCCCCCCCCCCCCCCCCCCTTGAAACAGCATGGGCCCAAATTATACCACTCAATCATTACTTGTGGCTCCTTTGAACTTTGTCAGTTTGTGTATATCTGCAGGGACGCTTCATTCTGCCTGCATCCTTTTCTCGTTTTCTGCCCACCGAGGAATTAGTATTTTCACACCATCTCCTCGGTTTCTTGGTCTGATTGTTTACATCCCGGAAAAAAGTCTGAACTGATTCCAATGACGTTTTGTGAATTTTCTTTTATTGAAATCTCTTTTGTTCGCTTTGAGCCAGAAGGCCGCCTCTGAAAGCTTTTCGGGGGTTATTATTGCCGAGATTTTTGAATGTCGGTGACATTCGGTATGAGTGTGAGTTTGCAACACTTGTTTCCAATCGCACTGCTAGTGAAAGCACAATTCACAGTAACAATCAGTCCAAGGAACATGATAGAAGAAATACTTTTTTGTGAAATTGTAAGCTTTGTACCTCTCACCCGATCAAGTCTTGCACCAAACCTCTTTTAGTCAAAGGTAAAGATATGAGACAGGCTGGATAATAGTAAGTCCCCGACAATGTTTTTGTAGCTTTTTGCCGTTTCTTCCACGTTCCTATTTTTTCTGACTCAACCGGTTGTCATTTAAATTAATGGAAATTTGCAGAAGAACACACTGAATAGTCCACCATACAGAGGGATTTGCTAAGCAGACCAACAACAGGTGAAACCACAAGCTAAATGCAACGGTTCAATCCCTGCAGAAGCACACCCTTAAACAAAGGGTGGGAGTCAATGGTTAGCTTACAGATAACTTTAGATAACCAAAGCTAACTGCTGGCAACCGAAACAAGCAGCCAAGGGGCCTCGACACAGGAACATCTTCACAGAACACCGCGACCTTCATCTTACAGTGACACTTGTCTGTGGTCGTCAAAAGTGATGCAAATTCGTCTTTTGCAACAAGAGCAGGAGAGCAAGACACAGTTGAGCGTGTTCGCTAACATAACGAAGCTACGCTTAGATTAGAGCAAAAGCACTTTGAATGTATATATGTCTAGAAATGTTTCGTTATGTCTGATTCACATATAAGAAACTATATATATATGAAACAACAAACCTATTGTCAGTGCCTTGTGCCTCCTCGCAGCGCGCAGGCCGAATTAAGGGATTGGTGCTGTCCTGCAAAAGCTTCCTTTCCTTCTTTTGTGAGAACATTTCATTTATTGATTGTTGTTAGGTTACTAGAATTTCAACAAAAAAATGCCAAAATAAATTACCTACCTTGGCTTTAAAAGGAGGAATGCGTGTGATTTAAGGGGATTTATTAGAAGAACGGAGTCCTCATTTGTGAATATTAACCCGAAGATGAGGATGGTTGTGTTTCGTTAGCTTAGAATGCGCCCGTCCACAGGGAGCGGCTCCTGTCATTCACTGCGTGTCTTAATTGTTTCTCTGCTCTGAGCTCTTGTGTCACCTGCCTGCTTGTATCATGTGTGCTGTAAGGCCTGTGAAGATGCAAACATATTATTCTAGTATTGCCACTTTTCATTCAGTACATTTTGAAATACTTCCTTCAGGCGTGTGTCAGGACATGAAGAGAATCTCACAATAAATTCCCATTTAGAAGGACAGGCAGTATTCCTACTAAATGCACCAAGCTAAAACATCCAGATGATTTATGCCCTCTTTAACAAATAAATGTCAAATTGAATTCAAATTCAAAGAAAATAGACTATTTAATCTGGTTGGTCAGCCCCTTTATAAGATTCACCGAAAAGGCTATTATTGCAATCCACAAAAATGAATTTGCGATGACTTCCTGTGCGATGACCGTGTGCCGAGTTGGAAAAGGGAGCTCGATGAAACGGCTGCATCTCGACTCATCAAACCCCGGTCCTTGTGGAAGTGTGTTGGTGTGTTGAATCTCTCCCTGAATGCGGCTTTAGACGGAGCCGTTTGGACGGGGCTTCTTCCTCGTCATTTATTCTGCCATCACCAAGCCGCTGTGCTGTATCGCTGAATGTATGCACTGTGACAGTCTTACGCAATTTCCTATCTCCTTTCTCCATCATTTTGAGGAATCACAGCTTGTTTATACTGTAGAAAAGTCATAGATTGTCCAACCGACACCCAGAGGAACTTGATGAAGCTCATAACCCCATACGAGCCGCGCGCATATTGAGTTTTGTTCCTCTGCGACCTGTAATGGACTATTAGAGGCTGTCCTCTCCAAACTGAAGAGGTTTGAGCTAGAGAGCACTTTAATGGTGTTGGGCAGGTTCTTAATTATCAGAGTTTTCCCAGAGTGATTCCTCTCCTGTGAAAGAGCGAGGCTGTTCTACGTTTTCGCCTGATCAATACAACGAGGAGGTTTTAATAAGAGCTGCATGAACGGGCTCCATCAAATCAATTAAGGCGCAGTTATTCGGGCTGGCAGTAGTCTAATAAGTTAGTCTGAGGAGACTCAAGCAACAAAGCTACATTTGCAATGACGTCATTGCAAATGTAGCCTTATAATTCAAAGGGATACCTTTGGCAGCTCGTTATCTCATGAAGTGATAAACGGTGCAACCTTTGCTTGACTTTTAGGCCCTCGTGCCCAGCAGACTGTCTTCAAGGTCTGTCCTTGCCCCCCCCCTCCCGCCACCAACGCTCCGTTAGCGGTCCAGTGACTCTTTTTTTTTCCCAGTGAGTTTAGCGGGTCGGACGTGTCATCCATTATACTCGGGTCATTGCTGGTATCGATCCCTCCTAAGCGTAGTTTCTTCTTCTCCCTGAGCAGGGATTTCTGTAGCAGCAGAAGGAAAAATACTCCTCTCCCCACTTATCTGGGCCGCACTCGCCACTCTTCTTACAGCCAGACAAGCTGCGGCCATTGATGTGGTTCAGCGGGGCAGTGTTAGGCTGACGCATGTCAGGTATATATTTTTCACCTTGCTGTGTTTTTAATGGAATCGACGTGAGATTTGTTGAACCTGATGAAAGAAAAAGGATAATATACTTCTCAATAATAGATTTTAAACAAATGTGCTGCATGCTACTCTTTAAAACCTTGTGCCTTTGATGATTTCGCTTGATTTAGGGCATTCAAACAACCCACAATGCTCACTAAATAGAAATGGGGTTCCCCAGACCCTTCTCATATGCAGGCATGTCTACAAAGTGAAAATAGGATGCCTTTGGAGGCTTCCGTAAAGCCGAATCCCTCTTCCCGCGTTGCTAAGGGAACCGGCGTACACTTAAGTGTCACTAGGTCGCCAACCAAACAGGAAGATTAATACAATCGGTAAAATTGTTTGTGAGTTCTACAATGAGTGATGTACTTTTTTTAAAAGGAGTGCTGTGGGCTCTGAGCCTAAACAACCAGGCGACTGTTCAGTGATCAGCGGCCACAGCTCTTTGAAACTGCACTCTGGGGCTGTAATGAGCAAACTTTAATCGTTATGGACACCGTGTTTTGTGGCCTCTTTTTCAAAGCCCGATAGCATCTCACACTTAAGACACACGTTTCTTCTTTTTTTCAAAACAGACTGAATAATTTAGTTTTTAAGTGGAGTTGGCCTGGAAGCAGCGAGTGGGCTTGGCGGCAGTGCAGCAAAGAGCCTCCTGAATGTTAGAACCGCTCCCTGTCAACTCGGTGTGGTGCGCTTGGAAGTCATTTTGCAAGAGTTTCATCAGTCATGCATAATCTTTCTTTGATGCTCATGGCCGGTGACGGTGAGGCCTGTTTTTTAATGTGAATGACAAGATTTCCCTTATCCTGCACATACGTCACGTTGATAGCCTTCTAGCATTTTAATGGTTTTACTCTTCATTTTTTTCTGTTCCTCTTGTTTGTCTTTTTTGAATTTGAAAAAATGTATTTATCTTAGCTGCAAGTAATGATGCAATTTAAAAGTGCCGAGACATTTAAAGCTATTGCTAAGTATAAGTAACCAGATCATTTAAAATAACTCTTGGCTCTTGGGTGTTGACTGAAACCAATTCTTCAGCTTGTGAGCTGTACAGGTGAAACTCGAAAAATTTGAATATCATGCAAAAGCTCATTACTTTCAGTAATTCAACTTAAAAGGTGAAACTAATATATTATATAGACTCATTACATGCAAAGTGAGATATTTCAAGCCTTTATTTGATAGAATTTTGATGATTATGGCTATATAATATATATATTAGGGGTGTCAAATGATTAAAAATTTTAATCAAATTAATCAGAATTTTCAGTGGATTAATCATGATTAATCACACCTGAATCCTAACCATTTTTTCTTTCTGAAATGCATACTAAAGATAAATAACAGGACACAGATACATAATTATCATTATTATTATCATAATTATTATTTTTTACATAAATATATGTTATTGATATTTGATTTTTTAATTCATTCCAGAAAATAATCAAATCAATGTTATTTGATAAGTTACAGACTGATTTCCCTGCATGGCTCTAGAAGGGTCTCGAGCCTCTGCAGTTTATCCCACTCTGCTGCGAGTTTGTGCTCCTGCGATGACCAGACATGACCAGACATGTCAACCCTCCCGATGTTTCAAAGCCCCCCCCGAAAATCTCCCGGACCGACCTTTCTCCCGATTTCCACCCGAACAACAATATTGCTGCACCACCCGTCACTGGGCGCGCCGTTTCAGACCGAACAATAATAAAGGTTACACCTTGAAGTTGAGCGCGGCGATTAGAACGACTGGCGCTGCAAAGAAATCCGCTACCACCCCCATTTCAGTGTGAAATATTCCCATACCTGGGAGGATTTAGATCGCATTGGTTTCTCTTCCTCCGCATGTTTCAGAACAGCGCTGCTCTTGCTCTGCTGGGCGGAGCTTTTCTTCTTCTCTGTTCTGCTGCGCGAGAACGGGGGGGGGGGGGAGGGGGGGGGGGAGCGGGTCTCTGGCGCAAACAACTTGCTGAACCTGACGGCCTGACATATGCCTGCAGGTGGCAGTAATGTGTTGTATAGGATGAAGTGCATTCCCTAGAAGAAGAGGTTCTTTCCGGACCTGAATAATTTGTCACACTGCGCATGCGTGAAATGCGTCAAAAAAATTGACGTAATTAACAACAAACAGCTAATTAACGCCGTTAACGCGCTATTTTTGACAGCCCTAATATATATATACAGTATATATATATATATATACTAATATATTAGTTTCACTTTTTAAATTGAATTACTGAAAGTAATGAGCTTTTGCACGAAATTCTAATTTTTGAGTTTCATCTGTAGACCTCGTTGTGAGGAACTGACCGACAGCTACTAACGCGTTGTGATCGTTCTGTCTGACGCCACAACAGGCTCGACTCAAACATCGCTCTCCTAACTTAAGAGATAACGGCATTATCATGTGGTGTCTAATGCCCAGCCAGGCCATCGGATCATTGCTATCAATAACTTTGAGGGGAGACACGGGTGGGCTAAAGAAGACTCACCCTATGTTTGCGTGTCATATGACTTGAATCAATTGTTGCCAAAGTTGAAATAGCTCAATATTTCAACTGAAATATTTCAACTTTGGCAAAAACTTCTCCTGACGCTGTCTTGCAAAAGCCAATCAGCATTGAGATGCTCCGCTCGTCATCACCGTCGTTCTGCTGCCAAAGCATGAAAAAAATGTTTTGAAACTTGAGGCGAATAAACTACAAGCAGTCAGGCGAGTAAACTCATGCGAGTAAATTCTCTTTGCGTTTGCAGCGCTCAAAAGATTTCCTAATATCCACTTGTTTTCTGCAAGTTCCGTCAACCACCACCACCACCCCCCCCCCCCCCCCCATCCAGAAGGGCCAGCCAAAAATGTACTTAGACAGAAGCATTGCCTTAGACTCCTGTCTGTCTCGGCCCTAGCGGGCTGCCATTGTGCGTTCAAACATTTCTGCGGAGGAAATAAGCAGGTAGCAGAGTCGAGGCGAAGGACATCAGAAAAGCTCAAATAACGAAATGTCAGGCGGGGCGGACCATAATTGTTAATTGCATTTATTCCAGTGCTTTTGGAATGCAGCCACGATGCTTTCAGCAATATAAAGTGGTGTCCTCGACATGTTCCAGGTTCAGCCTTTTTAAATGGCTCCGAGCGAACACTCCTAAAACTCAATAAGTAGGGCCCCATCCCGACCCTCAGACGGGGCCATATAAGGAATGAAGAGGGACAGTTTTAAAGAACCATAGACACAGTCCCAACAGTGCTAAAGTACTAAATAAGAATGTGTGCTGACCTTCCAATGTGTTGTTAGTCAATATGTTGGAGAGTTGGAGCTGCACGGGTCGGCAGGACAGGGCCCAACGCTTTGACAGAGTGCACGTCAAACTCGGTTAAGTCAACAGGAAATCACTCGGCCGCTGTTTGCTCGTTCTCCTCTTTAATTGACAGACTAATGAACTTTCCCCAACTTTTCACCTCCGGCTCAACCAGCTCGCTTCGCAACATCCGAAAGGCAACAATGAATTGCGCCGGACGGGACCAGTTGGGGGGGGGGGGGGGGGGGGGGACTGAAGCTGACGAGTGTCCTTGTCGGAGCCCTGCGATGGCCTCCTCTCTCGTCTCCTAATGGAACGTTGTTTCTTGTTACTGCTCGCTCAGCAGCCTGCCAGCCCTCCAGACAGACCTGTCAGTCCTTCAAACGGCTACACCGACTACAAATAATGCTCTGTTTGGGATCTAAATCCCTCGCTTTTACACACACAAACAAGCAAAATCCTACCAAAACACGGGCGCCTTGCTAGTTTTTGACTTGCCAACCTCAAACCGTCTGCTGCCAGACGTCGGTAATGAGTTGACGGAGTTCCTGGCGGCCGCAGCGCAGCTTCTCGATAATTACCCCTTTTATTGTTTGAGATTGTACGTTGCTGTTGTTTTGTACCAATTAAAAGTTTGGAGCCCTTTTTTTGTTTTCTTCTCCAAAATTGCTTACACTGCAAAGCTAATAATAAACAATCATTCCGATATGAATGAGGGAGTGAGAAGCAGATCTGGTGCAAGTCTCTTCTTAATGGAATGGAATAAATCCTTCTGTTACTCCAGCTGTAACTAGTGTGAGGTTAAGAGTTCGCTGGCACTCTTCATCACTATTATAACTCTTTTTTTTCGTACACAGTCTTGTCTTAAAATCCTTTTGTGTGTCTCCCCTCTTCAGCTTGTTTTGACCAACCCTCGTTTTCGATCTCTTTGCCGTCCCTTTGTTTATTATACCAGTGGATATGTTCTCCCTGCATCTGTCACCGTGCTGGTAGTCTTAGAGGCTTTTGAGTCGACCGGCAGTCCGAGCCGGCTTTCCGGGGCCTTGACTTTGTTTGTCTGAGAGTTCTCTGGTGCAGAGCCGTCGTCATCGTTGGCGGCCAAATCCACTTACAGGCAAACCAATAAGCTCTCGCGTTCAACTGCACGCATTGACCTGAAGTTAAAGCGCTCTAGATTAAATGGAGGACTTGACCGAGAGAAGAAGAGACCGATTCCATCTGGTATCAACAGACAAATCCCGTGTTTGTCCTTTGGACTTTCAATTCTTCATTGAAAGCAGATTCAATGAGTCAAAGCTGGTATTTTGTCTTCAGGTCACAAATTTAAATGTTATGCTGACAGCGCACCTCAGTAGCGTATTCAAGTGCCATAAAGCTCGCCGTATCACAGCCACGCATCAGTAACATTTTTCAGGTCCGTGATTACGTTTCTTTTGACCACCGACAGTAAAGACAGATCATCTATGATGATTTTTTTTGCAACCGTCCCAAGTGCAAACCATCAAAATGTTGAGTTGGAAGTGGCATAGCAGCTAGCTTAGCCTAGCATTGCTTTAAGTGGTCCGTTTACCACTCATCTTTTTGTTTGACACATGGAGTAATTCCTCTGCACAGCTCCTCGCTGTATGTCGCTCCTGTTTGTTTTACTTCCAAAGCAAAAAGCTTTCTCCATCTCGATGTAACTGACTGCAGCTAGCGGTCAACTTCCAGTCCCAAAAGTAAACCGGAAGTAAATAAACGTACGTGCATTTAGCTGGACAGACCTGAACAGAACCTCGTTGGCGACTAGCAAAGTCCGATTTTACTAAATATCAGCGGATCACAATTAGCGAAGCCTTATTTACCACACTCGTGCCTAAATGTAAGGGGGGATGTGTACTTTTTCCTTTATCAAGAGGGAGTTGGCATCGTGAATGCAGTACATGGCAGAGAACATCTCTGTACTGTTCTTTGATTATGTAATCATGAACTCCAGAGGAATGTTATCATCATTTAGCTTTGAGCCTTTCTGTTTGAACAAACGCATGCCATCGGCAGCGGGCTGTGAATCAGTGAGGGGAATGTGTGATGCAGCCTGACTGATTACTACATCTCCAAATGCCTCTTTAACAATCTTGGGAAAGCAATCAAAACGGGCTTAGCCTCTCGCTATCTCTCTGCTCTGTACATTTTCATTACGTCCGCAAGAAAGAGAATAACCCACTCACTTGTGCCCGTGTGGCAAACAGGAACAATAAAAGTTGCATTTACAATCTGACACAACGAGGGCCCGTTTCTTCCCATAACTTTAAAGTCAATGAAAATATTTCACTACTAACTGGTCGAGATGCACATCTTTCAACTACGACATGATGACCTTCGGTCACTTAATATCAACACGGCCTTCGTGGGCCTCAAATCAATACAGCGAGTTATACAAACCATTGCATCACCTGGCATAGCAGATCCAAAGATGCACAGCGAAGACTCATCTGTACCAATGCACGATAAAATGTATGGCAATATTTGCTATACATTTAATAGTTTCTTTGCCCACACCTAATCAATCCTTTCACAACAATAACGACGTGGCATTGTGCGTTTCTCCCATCGTGAGGCGAGGCTGTGATCAAACATATTTTAGATAAAGAACCATTGACAATGAAGGTACGCTGTTATTTGCAGAATGGAAGAATCACAACATTTTATGCACGCCGAATGGGTTGTGAATGGCCACCAATTATAATAATGAAATGGGACCAAGGTTGGTGACAAATTATGAACGACGCAAATTAGATATAATTAAATGATAAGTGGACTGTTTCCAGAGAAATTATATACGTAGAGTGAATCCAATCTGACCTTCTGCTGTATCATGAAGACAGGTGCACCTAAAGGTCGGACCCTGAATCCGGTTTGGTTTCTTCTCTCTGTTTCATCATTTACATTTAATTTCCCCACATTTGACTTTTTTCTAATAACCCGAGTTTACCTTTACTTTTACATTGCACCCTATTTGTCAGCCAACATGTCACAGCATTCCATATTTACTCTGGCTAATGGCCTGAGCTGACAAGTGAGCTATCTCTTTACCTAACACATGGAGAGTACTGATTCACACTCAGAGGGGGCTCCGGTGAGGGCCGGATATCTCAGTCTGCTTCCTTTAATAGGGCCTGTCTCCTGTGATTAGGGATTGTTGACAGCGGAGGATGTAGTGCCGAGCACCAGACGGAGCATTTATTAACGCCTTCCCAATCCATGCTTGATACAAACTAACAGCTCGCGCACACGTGCACAAATCCTCACACGTGTCCTTTTGCTCATTATTTCCAAGCTGCTGGCTTTACTGTGATGATGATTTCTACCATGTCATTCCTAAAATGGTTCAAAGGGCTGCAAACTCTTTTTTGGTCTAAATTAATCAACAGGATCCTTTCTTCTTCTGATAAAAAAAGAATAAAAGAAAGAAGACTGACTGTGAGCAAATTGTAAAGGGAGGGCTGAGCTAATAGACAAAGGCTGCCTGATTCTCTCTATTGTATTTCAGACCTGACTGTGAAAAGTGAGCTGACCCATGTTCATCTTCATGGTATCAAACTCAGGTTCACTCAGGTCTCCTAACATTTGCCCGGTGGAGGTTGTAAATGACCTACACCTGTGACCTGTGACTGCTCACACAGTGTACAATCATAATTCAGCAGGCTTTGTCTTCCTCCTGGTGCTGAAGGCTAAATTAATTTGTATGAAAGTCAAGGATAACTAATGGGTAGCCTGCACGAATAATGCAATTACCTTCTGCAGCAGGCCAAACACACAGGGCGTATTCAATTATATATTCCTGCTCGACCCACGCTCGTACCTATACGCAAGAGGCGACCTAATGTCATGCTAATGCACGGCGTTAGCCATTATGCATGAACCGTTGGAGCTTAAGTCACCATGAAAGCCAATCAAACCTCAGCCTCCCAAGTTCCACTGTGCGCCTTATTTTTTCTAAATGCTTTATGCTTCAGATATGGGCAATTCCTTGCATGGAGTTATTTGCAGGCTGAACTGCAGATGACCTTTGCTGCTCTGTGCTGCAGCGTGGATACCGTGAGAGAGGAGCGTGATGGATGCACTGAGAGGAGAGGATTACGCCGTGGCTCTCTCGTGACACCTAAAGCCGGCCGTGTGATTGTCGAAGATAACGCTTGCCCGATATGAAGAATAGCAGGCGGAAAAAAAAGACTTGTTGAGGTCGCATCATGTCGGTCGGGGGAAGAGAAGTTATCGCCGCAGAGGCTCACTCTTCAAAGGCATTCTGAGCTGAGGAAATGCGACCCGGCTGCGTCACTATCCATCACACGTGGCCATTAAACCGTGACACATGGCAACCATCGACCAATCAACGGCATGCCATAAATCACTTTGTCCCGGGAAACAATAACGCCGCTGCACCTCCGAGTGCGAAGCCCCCGGAGAGCGGGACCGTCGGAGTGGAGGGGCGCATTGGAAGTGGCCGAGCAGCGCCAGGCCCGTCACGTGGGCCGCCCCGCATGGCCGGCTGCGGCGCATGAGCCCGCGTTATGTGACATGGGTTGGTGCGTGCTAGCTCTGGCCTTAATTGGCTATGATTATAACAAATGGCTATAATGACGTGTATTTTCTCCACAGCAGGACACTGCAATTAGGATCAAGCAAATTCAGTATCTCCTCAGGCAGTTAACAAACCCTCTCTCTCACTCTCTCTCTCTCTTCCTCTCTATTCCTCTCTCTTCCTCTCATACCATTAGCCAAGGCGATGCCTGTGAGCAGATGTACAGTGTGTTTGAGTGAGTGTGATGATCTTTCATACAAGAGATGGAGGTAGGAAGGCACAACTAGTATTGACAAATATATAGACACAAATTTGACTTTAAACTAAACTACTAAATTTAAGGTCTTGCGTGTAACTGGGATTTGGTACCCAGTCGTCACGGAGACAGAAGTAAGTATCCAGCCAGTTTCCTGTTGGGCTCATATTCATCACATGCCTCGAAAACACAGACAACAGTATCTCAGAGGATCTGATCTGAGTTGGAAAAAGGACTTCCTCAGAACATACACCACACCAATATATTTTTATATTTTAGAATCATCAAGTCAGTACCTGCACATATACATCAGCATATACTTTAGAATGCAAAGAATTGTTAATAAATTGCAGCAGTGCATAAGTGCAAAGCCAGTGCAAAAAAACAAGGTTTCAGGCTTGTATCAGGCAAGTTGTAGGCAGTAAAATATTGAAGTGAGATGTTTTTAGTTTGCTTATAAAAAAAATGTGACATGCTGGCTTCGGCGGTACTGAAGTTAGTGAAAACTGTTTAAAATGGAAGTTGAAAAGGTCAAATTCTTTCAAATAACTGTTTTAAACTATTGTGTACATCCCAATGGCATATTTGAATTTTAATATAATGACCGTTTTATTGTTTTCATCGTTGGAGGCCAAAACCTTAATTGAAATAACAATTCAATTAATTGCACAGCCGAACCCTTAGGTGTGCAAGCTAACCTTTAATTTGAATGTTGTACGAGTACATAAAAAGTCATTTTACTTCTACCGACACTAATATCCATCCTCCATAGAAACCATCATGCAAGGAAATATAATTAAACCTCTGTCAACTGATAAATATCAATGTTTTATTATTTTAAGGCCGTAAGCTAAAATTGTGTGGATATTTTTCCGGAATTTTCCCCTTTGTGTGACAATTACAACGTTTTTAAGAACGGCTGTGGACCTTGCCCTGCTTATCGTCAGTGAGCGTGAGAAACATGTGCAAACATGTGCTGTGAGGATTGCTGCAACTCTGTTGATCATAGATGACTGAATTATTCATCAAACAGCCCTGGTAACGCTCTTCACCCTGCAGCTTTCAACGTTGTTTTTTTGCACTAAAAACCTCCATCACATAAAGTCACATCTGGCTCCCCAGACCCGGTGCGTCGCCTCGGGCCAGCTACACTATCTGATTCAGACTGTGTTTGATTCCAACCAATTAGCGTTTTTGCTAATTAGTTGAACACACCGCTGTTTTTTTGTTGTAGTTTTTTTGTCTGTAGATATCTTCCTTATATGTTTCTGGTTGCTGTGGTTACCGTGATTCTAAACTCTTATAGTATGTGCATTTTATTTAAAAGAAAGAATTTGTGTCCTCTTCCAGCTGTATCTCTTTCCTGCTTCAGTCTTTTGGGCCAATTCCACTTACACACACACACACACACACACACACACACAGACACATTGTGCTCGTCAAATCAAGCCACGTCTCCATGGAAACTGGAGTTGAATATAGAGATTGCCTTAATCACTTGATAAGTAGTACAAACTCTGCTCTAGTCTGGCCAAAGACATTCACTTTCCAATATGATTTTATTTCTGTGTGTGTGTGAGATACGTGAAGCCATTTCATTCTATTAGCCAGAGTTATACATGGTGACATCTGGGACAGCTCTCCAATATGTTGTACCCGGGGTTAATTAAAAATGTAATAGTCAAGTCTGTACTTCTAATACAGCCACAAGGAGCTCATGATTCATTCAGATTGATGAGATATTAAACCACTGGTCTGTAGAACGAGTACTCAGAGATGACTATATGGAACAATTATCCCTGAATCAGTTACTGTGATTGGGACATGGTTAGAAATCTAAGTAAGCAACAAGAGCTTGTTGAATCTTTTACTCTTACTCAACACTAAACACTGAGGCAGCAGAAGTAGGTGATTCGCTACTTGAAAGTCTTCATTTACATTTGAAATACTAATTACCAGATGCTCTCAACATTGGATTTCATTGTGTTTTTTCTCCTTTAGATCAGAACGGAGAGCGTTGGCAAGAGTTGGTACTCACGAACAAGGTGTGGGGTTCATCATGTCGCTAGATAGGTTGATTCTAACAATATATACTCTTATTGTTATGGGAATCACAGCACATCATGTAGTCTCCTTCAGATATTACGATTTTATGTTAATTTAACATCTCAATAAAGCAATCCTTGGGTCTAATTTAAAATTAGCCAAAAAATGTTTAAAAACACGGACCTACTTGCACAGTTGCCTGTTCACATGCTGATAGTTTTTATATTTATTTACGTCCATCTTTTAAAATTTCACTGGTCATTTTTTTGACTCAATCTGTTGGAATCTTAGAGGGAATCAATGCCTGAGCTTTCATGTGGGAGTCTTTACACGTCCTGGCATGCATCTTTTCTGCCGTCATTGCGGGAGGTCATTTCTTATTACATCAACCACATACATTGTCACTCACTCACTTGGAGAATAGCTCTTCCATCTCTTTGTCTCTCCAAGACGCTTTTATGAAAAGCTTTTACCTTTACCTGAAGAAAACCGCATAGATATTAAACCGTCTGTGTTGCAGCTCAAAATAATGAAAGTCTCAGCTAACAATGAAAGCAATTCGGTTCCTGTTGTATAACGATCTCGAATAATCTGTTTCCTGCCCCAGAATGTGGATGTTTCTTGGGAGAATAAAAGGGTCTGCGAGCTGTTGCTTATTCCGCCGGTTGACAGTTATAATTAGGGTTCAACACTTGGAGGAGAGGGAGACATTTCGCTTTCCTCAGACAAACATTTTGATTGCAATTATTAAACTCCAGGCCTGTGTTTGTATCCACTCGATATTTATGCATCACGCTGACGACCCCTCATCATGTAACGGAACGGTTACGGTATAGCTCCCTGGACGCAGCTCTGTGCATTTAGATGGTAACTCATACTAAGGGAAGTCACCACTTGTGAGGCTCCCATGAGAAGGTTTCATAAGCATGTGATTGACTCCTTTATATTAATGCACCAAACACAAGACGGGATGATCTTTTCATGTTTGGGGGAGTTTTTTTTTCCCCGTGCCGATGTGAGGGTTTCAAGGCATATTATGAGGCAGATTTGTGTTTTCTTTTCTCTATCAGTGTTTCCCTTCTCCGTATCCTGAGGCAGTGCTCTGATGTGGACGAAGAGAAGAATCATCACTGTGGGGAAAGATCACACCTTCCTTCATTATATCACCTTCAACACATCTATTGGTGAAAATAGCAATGCAAATATGTTTTGTTCTAAAGAACCAAAGAATGAATAGACTGCAGGGCTATGGTGGCGCATGCAGAAGTGTGACGTGCTGGGACCTGCAAGGTTGACGGTTCAAATCCCAGCTGCTCCCATGTGTCATGTCGACGTGCCCCTGAGCAAGACACCTGACCCTGATTTGCTTCCCGGGAAAAATTTGGTTATAATGCAATGTCAGTCGCTTTGGATAAAAGCGTCAGCTAAATGACATGTAAGGTAATGCAAAAGTAAGTTAGGAGAGATACGATCTACGATTTTCTGCTGTGTCACAATGATTCCGTCGGTTCCCCCTGAGCAGAGTGATTACTTCCCGTGCTGAGTCACGACAAGAACATCATCAGTCAAATATTCTTTCCTCCTAAAAGCTGCCGCATCCCTCCCCGTTGAGGGATATCCCCATATGTGTGCTGATCTCAGGCGACGGGACGAGAGACGCAGTCTCTGAACCCACCAGCTGGCGTAGGACGAGGAATTCGCTTTCTTCAAGCTGAAGATGATAAACTGGTGATTTGTGAAACACTCTCAACCCCAGTTTTGGATCTCAAGTCGCTAATCGGACTGTAAACCGTGAGCACCGCACGGAACAGGAAGTCTTATTTCGGAGGTCGGCTTGCTGAGCAGGAACCTCCAGAGGCTTACAGGCCGGTGATTGGCATGTGCATTACCGCCATTCAATTTGACATTTTTGTCACGTCAGCCATCAGCGTCGCGGCATAGTCACGTGACCCGTTTGTTGTTTGTCTGTCGCTGTTTCGACGATGTGTACGTATCAAGCGGTGCCACTGACCAAGGTGACGCATCGGTGGGAGAATGTATTGCCTCGAACTGATCCAAGGAAACAGGGAAAGAAGAAAAATCCCCTTTAATTCCTTGGCTGAGCCCTGAATGGTTATTATGCAGATGGGACCCAACTGTAACTTCACGGCCATTGAACCGGGAGCAGGGAAGCACCTAAAAATCAGCCCCGATTTTTCATAAATACTCGAAGGAGTGCACAAATGTGGAGACGGACCTGGCCATTTCAGAGAAATTATACCAAGAACTGTCATTCAATCAGGAAGCGAAACACATCTGCAGCACTTGAGCTCTAAGAGGCGATATCCGGAGAAGGCGGAGGAGGAAACACACTTTTCAATCTGCTGTATCCTATGAATAACAAATTAATATAGGAAATAAATGATGCATATAAATGAATCCCTCTGTCTTCATTTAGAGGGCGGTGGTGAAAAAGTAGATCGGATTTTCTGCTGGAAAGCTTCAAAGGTGATGCTTGTGGCTTGTGGGGAGTTTTAATGTAATGAATTAATGAGCAGGGATTATTAACTATTCTGTCTTTTTCAGCAATCGGCTCAGTGATAGATTTTTTGCCACAATGCACTATGGTATTTATTTTTCAGTTTCCAGCGTGGCTAATGGAACATTAAAATGACCATTTCAATTCAATATCAGGAATTTCAACAGTCATCATACTGTGAGTTTAACCGCTCGAATTAAAAAGCCCTGCCTAATGCATATTGATGAAGGAAGGTGAATTAGTGTTTTTCCTATTATGTACAACATCTTGCAAATTCCTCCCAACCGTCTCCGACTAAATTAGATTAAACTTTAACAATCCCTGTAGGGAAATTAGGAACATGTTGCATAATGTGGCCTAAATACTTTCAATTCGCAAGGGGAATAACAAAACTGTGTAAGAATGTAAGGACAGTGTTCTTTTGTGTTACACAAATGAACTGTGTTGTATGGAGTTGGGAGGACAAGGAAGGGATCAACTATACGAACAAACAACAACACACTTGTAAGGTCTAAATTTGCCCATTACAGGTTCACATCAATGCTTAAAAGTCACGTGTCCTTGATTGATCGATTTGAAACCTATTTTAGTTTTATCGTCATACTACTAACCGTATTATCTATAAAGGTTCATATCCAAGCATCAAGATAACAACAGTTTTTCTTCTCACTTCAACCTGCTGTTATTGTCCCTTGAAGGGGAAAGTTATCTTACAGCAGGCAGCAACAAAACATCAATAAGACAAAAGACGGAGCAGTAAAACACATGGGCCGACGCGGTGAGACCTGCTGCTGGTCGCCACGAGAGCAGCAGCGAGACGCCAGCCTCACATAACCAGATGAAAAATATATGAGCCACCCCGGGTGTCTTTGAGCTCATTTACCTTTTGTTGTGTCTCAAAACTGCCCCTAGAGAGAAAACACTTCGTATGTTTCTAAAAATAGAATCCATTCTCCGGGGCTTTTTCAAGGTCTGAAAGGCATTCGGTAGATTTTTAGCCGTCTTTAGGACTATTTTCATCCGTCTATAAATACAGACAAATGCAGTCAACTGCCTGAGAAATGAAGCGAAACATCTCCAAACGTGTGGGTCAGCGAGCACAACCTAGTGTTATGTGTACGCATGATGCCCAATATTCATCATGTCAGTCACCAAAGCTTCTGAAACTTGTAGGGTTCCTGTGTAAAAGCTGTTTTATCATAACTTAGCATATCTGTAATCCAGAGCACACATTCTCGTCTCTTCCAAACAAACCCAGGATTCAGGAGCCATTCAGTACTGATAAAGTACTTACATTAGTGGCAAGGAAACGTTATGTAAGAGGTGTAACGTCTCCACGGGGTCCGGATTTAAATCCATCAAATGTGCCACGAAATAGAAATCTATGACATTCTATCTGTCGCTTGCCAGTGTGTGGTTTGCAGAATAATGGTTATGGGAGACAATTAGAGGAATATTTTTAAAGAGATGGAAATTATGCGAGCCCTGAGGCGCACACACAAGGAGCTGTGACTCTCCTCCTCGTTTGCCTTGTTTTACCCGCATACGTTTTCATACCCACCGTGTCAAGATAATTACAACAAGTACATGGGAAATGAACACATTACACTCTCATCTGCGCTACATGGTAATGGTCAGCAATCCCGCGTAATGAAGAGGGCCTCACGCTCTGCATTAGCCTCTAAATGTGATGCAAGGAGATGATATCAGGTCCTCCTCATGTTTCCTATTTCCTTAGGAAATGATGAAATGCAATTTGCTTCCTTTACTCGAAGCACCTTCAGTCCACATGCGTTCCTGCATACCTGTCCTTCTTCAGGCTCTGAGGTGCACTCCACATCTCTCCATGCTCCGTCCTGCTTTGACCTTTGCCCGATCCACAAAAGACGAGCTGCGACCGACGTTTCGGGACGAATGGTTTAAACATGGTTTCTGTTTACCTGCCTGTCCCTGGCGGCGGTGTCTGAACAGTTTTGTTCCGCCCGGAGACTGAAGTCGTCCATTGGGCTCAACGATGGGTTGATTTGATCAGTGCGACGCCAGCGGCGGGGGTTTGACTCTGGGATGTAAAGAGGATGAGAAATCACAATCCCACTTTCACAAGCGTTTTAAGCTGTTGAAGAGCTTCCCTCACATACAGACACGTCGGTGCACGCGGGCGATGCTGGGCCCTCTGCAGCGCTCATCACAAGGCTGGAACGTGTGTGTGTGTGTGTGTGTGGTTGGATTGGGTAGACAAAGAGAGAGAGAGAGCCGGGATAAATTTAGAGGCCAAGTAAGTTTGAACACTTTCAAGCTGTACAACAGTCGAGAATTACAGAATTAAAGGCGAGCCACTGGAGATCAGATCAGCATTGAGAAAGTCTTATCCCGCCAAAGTTTTCAAGAACCTTTTAATTATTGATGTTCACCAGCATACGCTGAACACAATGAAAACAGAAGACCATGGCAGCCTCGCGTAAAGCAAAGCATCAGACCCTAAACCACCGGCTGCTTCTGCGTGCTTTCATCACAAGTCTCCACTCGGATGCACAGACAGTTTGCTGCTGCCGTAGAATCGAGTTGTTTTTCTACCTAGGGATTACACGTCGAAAAGTCATCACGAACGGGTGTGAACTGAAAGTTTCTTTTATCGACACGAACACACAAGTGGTGATAATAAGTGAGCAACTCAAGGTTCCAGATTATGCTCGACTATCCGAACTCCCTTCAGTCCGTGCATACTTTGGGGCTAAAGAGGTTAACAACAAATGCAAGTGGCCTGTAGCAGAGATAATGAATAGAAGCATTTTATTACTGCGGAAAAGAGAAAGCATGCTCGCTTAACATACATAGAACACAGTAACATTAGGAGATAATGCATTGCAACCATCGGTGGCTTCCATACTCTGCACAAAGTCCCACGTGGGTTCCTCTCACTCACTTCCGTAGCGTTATGTGTCCCCGCTGGCAGCAGGACGGGCGCGCCATGCTCCGCAGGGCGGGCAATATGAGCAGCGTGATTTTAGATAACAGATCATTTAGCATTGGTGTGTAGTATCTCTCTGCCCCCTGGCTGCTAATGGCCCCCCCAGAACTTGATAGAAAAAGTATAAAAATGGGGGACGTGCACACAGCTGCCTTCTTTGAAAGCAATTGGGGTAAAAATTGCGGCTCAACGTGGAGAACCTTTAGCTGCTTTGAAGCATCTAAATGTTTGAGGTGGCACGCGGCTGCTACGACACTTTGTCTTATAAATGTGACTTTCTGAATGGTTAGAAGGTGCCATTTGGTTAATAAGGTCACGTGCAATACAACGTCTAGTCCTGCTACGACAACTATTGTTCTGTTTTGACATGTTTTAATTAGTTGAGATAATCACTTACAACTTATTAAACTGTCAAACACTATAATGATGGTTTTATAAATACTTTCCCCAACATCAACTTCAAGTGTATATATAATTAGATATATGGATGTAATATAAAATGTCAATAGATAAGCACGTGCTTACTGTGTTTCAGTTGGCTCTTAAATGTAAGAGCTTCATAGAGCTGTCAAAATTGGCCAACATTTTTTTTTTAATATCCGTTCTAAAAAACACATTGGTGTCAAACTATATTTTATCCGCTATGTCAATGACAGGCTGCAAGCGCAACATGGCATCAGCCCAAACTCTCCAACCATGCACCACACACTCAGTGTGTGTACTATCGTTCCACAAGCCTTTGTGTGAATAATGGGACTGCTACAGCTAATACGTGAAATAAATGAAAAGCCACCATGAAAGAGAGTGGCAACGCATTGAATCACCAATGAGTTGACTCTATGTTTGTGATGTATGCTATTCTTGTTTGTGAGACATTTGAACTGAGATTAATAAATACTCTCACAGATGAATTCATTGTCAATCTGATAATGAATGTTATTTTAATTAGATTTTTTGAAGGAAAAATTAACACAGGAGACGTTTCGGCAGTTCACATGAATACAGCTTTAAAAATGGAGGTGTATATTTAGCTGTCTTACATCATTTAACCCTTTTTTGAGGTTTATTATTACAAAAATAATACATTTTTATCCAACATTATATTTTCAAACTCAGATTTATTTGCTCATTGCTTTTCATCAACCTACACATCTATGTTACGCACATGGGGTCCAGGTCCACTGGTCCAGGGGCAAATGAAAGTGTGGAAATTGTGGGTCCTGTGTATCTTCCGTCTTGTCCTCCTGATGGAGGACATGTCCTGGACATGGCTCAGGGACTCAGTGGACACACCCTCACGTGCAACAATTCTTTTACATTGTACAAGTTGCGACAGGAGCTCCTAAAGAGGAAGCTGACCACGTTGGGAACGGTGAGGAAAATCAGGGCCAATACTAACCATATTTGCTGTTTATTTGCTTCCAATTGGGATACAGTAAACATCTGTTGAGTATTTTAACATCCTTAAATGAATAACCTCGCGGGTCCAACCGACCAGCAGCAAAACCACCCAATATGTTGTGCTTTTTGTAAGTGATGTGTTTCCCTGAGGGGGAACCTGAGGCTGGCTGCTCTGCTTCTGACAACTATCAACGGTGGAGGACGAAGGATTCCGAAAAATGAATTACATCCCCAGCCCTGGTCACGCTCCCCCCGGAAGAACCTTTTCCACCAAAGTGCTGTCATTTCCCAACATAAGCAAGTAATGGAGAGAGGTGATGGAGAGAAAGTACGGGGTACATCGCAGGGAGGGAGGGAGGGTGGGGGGGTGACCGCAAAGCCACCAACAGCCGAATCGTAGCCAATAAAGCCGGCGGCATTACATGCAATTACGTCGGACATGATTGGAACATGAAGTCAATCATCGCCCCACTGGCGCCACTGGAGGACGGACGGACGGACGCGCGCGTGAGGCAGCAGCCAGGTTCAAAGCTCCTCCCTAGCAGATGTGTTGCCGTGGTGCGTGACAACGCTGCGGCTGTAGCAGAAACACAGCTGAGGCGCAGGGTGGTCCTTTCTTTCTCGACCCGGCGGCGCCTCGCAACGTGGAGCTCGAGCCCCGACCGCCCCGCAGAGGGGCAGACGGGGGGCCTTGACCTGAAAGACCTTTTTCCGCAGCCCTCAAACCCGTTTCAATTTACAGTTGTGTTTCGATTGGGGAGAAACACATTCCCGATGGGGAAGTACGCCCAGGGTGTTGCTGCCTTACAGCAAATTTCGGAGAGTTAAATTGACTCTGTGAGATACAATTTTAACTCTGAGCTGGTGTTTATATTGTTCCAATCTTGTCCGTGTTAAATCAACACTCAACAAAGTGTTAACAACTTAACTCGGAATAAGTGTCAAAAATACATCTGCTAAGTGTTAAATACATTACATGTCATTACGCTGACGCTTTTATCCAAAGCGACTTACATTGCATTTTTAACCCATGGTTTTTAACATTTTGGCCCAGGGAGCATTTAGGGGATAGGTGTCTTGCCCTGGGACACTTTAAGCAGCCAGGGTTCAAACTAGGGCCGGGTCTAGACAGGCATGTATGAGGGGGCAGCCACAAATCTTGAGGGGGCATTGTGCTCCAGCACCTAGTTTGAGGGGGCACAACATTTATTTGAGGGGGCCAGGCCCCCTCTTGCCCCTGCCTAGACCCGGCCCTGGTTCAAACCACCAACCTTGTGGTTCGTGGCACACCTTCTGCGATCCATGCACCACAGTACGTGGAGTTAAACCCAAGACCAACAAGTGTGACACTGTACAGTTACATTTCAAACCTATCAAAGAGTTCATTTAACTCCACTAAGTGTCACAAATGAATCTGATATTGACTGGATAATGATCCAGCTCTTTCGTACCGTAAAATGAACCCTAAGAATTTTGCTGCTCAGCAGCCACTTCTCAAGGAGCAGATTCAACAGCGGTTGGAAGAACACAGGCCTCCTACGTGCTCCTTGCACCAGTAGCAGCATCTTCAATACACGCCTCTCTCTCCAAATGGCAGAGAGAGCATCAGCATCATTCTCTGCTGTGTAGTTTTGGCTGCACACACACACACACACACACATGTGGGGAACTAAGCCAATCCCATTAGTAAACTCCTCCAGGGCATTGCCCCCTATCAGACAATAACTTACCAATGGCTCCTACGTACCATCCCGACTCTAGTCACCCTGGTGATCCCCAGATGGAGAATAAAAACGTTTGAACCACAGCTGTTTAGTTTGGACAGCTAAAAGTGAGAAGGAAAACACTATTTGTATGTGTTGGTGTGGAAATCCACTGTCAGCTCGGGTCTCTGCGGCGGCAGATGTCAGCTGGCTCCCTGCCAGGCGGCCCTCCTCCGTCTCGCTGCAGACGTCACTGTGCAGAGCTGCAACGCTGTAGGTGAGCTGCTCGTTTTGCAATCCCCATTGTGTCTGACCGGCTATGCACATCACCACATTACACTGGCTCGAACTGGATTCCCATTGCTTTCCGCAGGTTTATTTGAGTTAACTTTCAGCTGCGGGAACACAAACGATGGAATGACACTGAGCGTTACCAATTGACCCGAAGCGAGGCTCTTTGTGGGACACAGTTCCAACGGTGTAACACATCTATTGTCTTCTCGAGAGTGGGTTCCAGGTAAGTTACACTCAGAGTGCAAACAGTAGTGAGAGACCAGTACTTGACCCAATTGTTGAGGTTCCCACGGTTCTCACTAGCTTTCTGTTAAATGAGAGCACACCGTGGGAGGTGTATTAATCACTAAAGCTCAATGTTGCTGTAGCAACGCAGGGACACAAAATCCTCCTTTGCTTTCACACTGAGCCCACCAGGCAAGCTTTTCCACCGGTCTACGGGTCAGTCTTGAGTAACACGGGGCGAGAGTGTTACTTTTTATTGATACAGCGCTGAAAGAATGAGCGTGTTTGTGTAAAGTTCAGGTCTTTTGCCTCAGGTTTGTGAGTTTAAACCTTTTTGTGCACACACGGGCAAAAAATCCACAGCAAGATAAACACCTTCCCGACTGACAGATACCACACAGTTTGCGCGGCGCCTGCAGTTCCTAAAGAGGGTTTCCAAGGAGTGATGAGCGGCGCGATAGTGTTTAACAGCTCATTTAGTATTCATCCACCCTTGGCCAATACTTTTCCATCTGAACACGACTCTCCTGGAAGTGCGTTGATGTTAACAAGGTAGTTCAAGTAATCGGCGCCTTCATCATCTGTCACGATACCGAACATGGTCACCTAACAGGTTCTCAGACGCAGACTTCTGTCAAAACAGGAAACTTTTTGTTTTGCGGTATGAAACGTTCACAGCTGTAAAGGCCGATCTAAAAATAACCTCCTCTCTCGTTTTGCCTCCTTTTGCTTTGTCGAGTGGGAGGACACTTTACTTTTACTGCTTTTTTTTTTCTCGATGCCTTTGCGTGGCCTCTGGGAGCTTGCTGAACTTTTTTTCTTTTTTCTTCCGCCTGTTTGCCAATTTTACTGACAACTAAAGCAGCCGGAGAGAGAGAGAGAGAGAGAGAGAGAGAGAGAGAGAAAAGGCAGAGAAAGAGAAAGGTGAGTTGGTGCTGACTCAAAAGCATGACGGTCCGTCTCTGCCCATTGTGTTGGCCGTGCACACCCTCAAAGAATCCCCCCCCCCCCCCCCCCCGCCCCCCAAACCCCCCGCCAGCTTTACCAGAACAGGGTTTATCATCTGTGATAAAGTACCCGTGGTCTGGAAGGAATCACGCCTGGATGTTTATTACATTAGGTCAGCGCGCACTAATGGAGAAGCTCCTACAGACCATGTCGTCGCCCCGGGGCAAACAGGGCAGCGGATACAAAGCAGTGTAACTGCTTCCTCGTCTCCCCCCCCCTCTCCCTCCGATCCCTCTGTCCTTCTCATGCAGACAAAAACCGCCGCCCACGCAGGGGAGGTCATGCTCGATTAGAAAGCGCGTTGTTGTCTTTAGCATCTGTCATTGATTCGAGTGTTATTTGAGAAAAACAGAAATAAACAATGCCGGGTCTTGCCGCTCTGTCAGGTTCCATTTATTTCGGCGCAACAGAACATTAGTTGACAAAATGGCACTAAACGGCCGTCGGTGACTGATGCATGTGTGTGACATCAGGATACACCTGCATACGTTTGCCACCATGTGCCTTTGGTGTGACTGGTGAGCACAGGTGGAGTTGTGGGACACATTGGACATAGTTTGCTGTCGCATTTGTTTTTCTTAATTCCATTTCTCTGTGCTCCCATGGTTCGTATCTACCTGTAGGGAAATACGAAATCACAATGGGGGAGGGTGAGGGTGGTGTGAAACAGCATAATTTCTGCTTTACGACCACGTGGGCATCGCTCTCAGTTCTGCTCCAGCACTCCGATGACGACTTCGCGGCTTGCGTGGCTCACAAGTCTGAGATGGCATCAGCTGCCAACTCACCTGAGGCCCCGGAAATTAGCGCCGAGCAGATGCCGATCGCTCTGTGCCATAACAATTCACACTCTCCGCGGACGCAGCCGCTCGGCCCGGTCGGCTCCAGACTTACGGGCCTTCCTGAAAGCGAGCCGGCGCTTAAAGTGACACCCATTCCCGCTCATCGTCAGTGCGCCGTTGAAAGGAAACGGCGGTCACATTTTCAACAGCTTGTTGACCCGCCCCGCCGCCCGCCTCCAGGCGACCCCGGCCCGATGCGGCATCAATAGCCGTTAATGAGAGACAATAGCGGAGTGCGATGTGGATCACAGGGAGCGGCGTTGGCGTGCTGTTCAAGCCGCACATTGATTTGAATGATTCTTAGGGAGAGCGAGGCCTGGACAGATGGTTCTGTCTTGAGTCATTTCCCTGTTAGGAGTCCAACAACTGTCATGGAGGGAAACCGTTTTACCTTAAATGATCCGTTCTACTCCATCGCCGCAAAAATTGTCATCATTATAAACATGCTCAGAATGGCAGATAGGGAGATAAAGGGCCCTCATGCCGGATTCAGCGATAACCTTTATTAAATCTGTCGTTCGTCTGAGAAATGTGAATCCACTTAGGAAGCAGTCGATGCGTGTTCTGTCCAATCAGGAGGCCCGGCTGTCGCCAGGGTCACTGCTTCTCCCGGTTGAGTTCTCCGCCAATTATGTCCTCAAAGGCAGTGTCTGCTATCGACATCATTCAATTAATATTATATCAATTCTTAACGGTTTAAAGACACATTCATTGTGGTCCGAGGTGTTTGTTGAGAAATTCTAATGGGCTTGTGGGGTCTTCTCACAGCAGCCTGCACGAGGAACGTGACGCCTCTCAAATCAAGTTGGTTTTTCCCCTGCATCCGCAGTAATATCACGCTTCACTGGCCTCTATTCAGATTCAGTTTTTGCCACGACTTAATATAATAAACAGTCATCCACAGCGAGTAAAAGCCAAACAATTGAAACGTTGTTTCAGTCACATGCCATCACTAAAGAATGTGACAGGCATACGACTGTGGATTCACGTTTTAATCGATTGTCCTAATTCGCTGTGCATATAGTGCACCAAATGTTTTTGAATGAAGTCTGTGAGAAGAGTCACAGCTTGTGTGCGTGTGTGAATACCGCCAACACACACGCACACACACAAACACACTCTTATGCATAGCAACATAATAACTTCCTGTGGCACCGTCTTACCTGTGATCCCTGGGCAGGCTTTACACGCGCTGCAGTGTTTTTGAGCGCGTGCTGTATAATCATACAGCAGGTGTTTCTGTGTGAATCAGTGTTCACATAAATAAAGGTGTGGAAGCGCCTTCAAAGCAGAGCAGATAAAGGAACACCTAATGTGTTATGTGCCGTATCTGCCTAGAAGCAGCGCAGGTACTCGACTCCGCGCCCGTCTTCTTCTTCTCCCTCTGTGAAAATGTAGTTTTTTTCTTTCGAGGGAGTGAACGTGCATATCTGCACAGAAAGAGAAACATGTTGCCACTGTACCAAAACAAACAGGATAAATCTCACCAGCAGAGGCAGTGGAGCAGAGACGAGCCTGACAACAGCCGCGGGGCCCAGCGACTGCTGCACTCTGCCTAATCAAGCAGCCCTTTGAAAAACGCTGTCACTTTCATCCCGGCGAGAGAAAAAAAAAGGGGGGAGGGCGGGAGCAGCGTTTCAGGTGGCATCCGAAAAACAATAGGAAGACAAAAGGAGAGTAAGATTTATAATTGTTCTTTTTTGGAGGCGGAGCCTCTGACTTCAGGTGTTGGAAGGAGAGAAGGGACGAGGTTCAGCAGTGCGTAGGACGCAGAGGGGCAGGCTGACTTGCAGAATAATGGACTTGATTAATTGCCGCGAGCATCAAACCACCGATGCCTCAAGTATTGGCGTCAGAATATACTTCAAGCACCAAAAGTCTTGGTTTACAATTATTGATGCATGAATTTGAAGGTATAACTGTGTGAAAAGTGTACACTATGTTGTCAAGTCTTTGAGAAGCCAAACACAAAGATCCTCCAGGTTCCATCCTTGGTTCCAAACAAGACGTACCGTACTGTGCAGTGGAATATTGTCATATAAACACTGACTAAAGCTAATTAACTGACCATGGCAAGAAAAAAACACTCCTTAATTGCTCAGTTAGGATGGACTTACCATCCCATTACTCACTCTATAGAATCTAAGTGGTGAGATTTCAGCAAGAAATACTGTGGGAAATTTACTGTAACAGCTCTCTAATATTTGGATTACGTTCTCAGGTCAGACCTTCATTGATGCACAACATAGTTTTCCAACCTTGTTTTTGATGGCAGAGAGAGCAAATTACCTTCTACACTTATTCTCCTTTTTATTTTCATTATTTCGTTTAGGACTTCGTAATTACTGGTCTCAACTGCTGCTGCATTTCAATGATTCTCTTTCAAATCGAAATCACTCGAGGTTCAAGGTTTAGAACTTATTATAAATAATGACATTAAAATCCTTTCCATCAAGTCTTCTTCTTGAAAACTTGAAAACAGAGGAAATTTTTCAACCCGACAAGAGTAGAAATGTTGTTGGAATGCGTCCTTGACCATAAGATGCTTCATGGTAAATATGCGTTTTTTGTTACGATTGAGTGACTTCTGCCATGTTTTACTATATATATTATACCATTTATTATACCATTTAAAAGATGCAAATAAACAATGTCAGTCTTTCCAACTGGGTGGTGCCTGTGGGTTAGGGTTATGGAAAATATTGAGAGCACTGTACCTCAAACCACATGTTCCTTCAACTTAAATCTTTGTACATTTTGAATCAAGATGACATTCCCCTCTTTATACAGGCAGCAACCAGAGTCTTGTATCCTAACATAAAACATCAGACTGTGACATTTAGCAAAATAACACGGGACAGAATGCAACCTTTAAGGGGGGGCACAATATCAAATGCAAGGGAAATGCACACTATTTAGTTATTGGCTCATTGGTCATTGCCAACTTATTGACTGAAGACATCCAGTATTTTCAGCTATTTTTGGTTGTGACTCAGGGACAAATTATATTTTAAAGCAGAACATACTTAATGTTGGGTCAACTGGTACTTGTACATGTTTCCAATAATTTCCTATGTGCTAAATTAGAATGGCTTTAAAAAGTTATCAGCGATCCAAAGGAAACACCTCTGTTAGAATAACAGGGACTTTGAGAGAAAGTCAGACATGTGTAAATGAGTTTGCCAAAGCAGAGGACTTAATGGAGGAAGTTTGTAGGTCGCAGCCTAAACTCTCTGCGGTATCAATGTCCTCATCGGTACAGAGAGGCTGCAGGACAGACCCCCCCCCTCTACCCCCCCTTCTGCCTCCCCAGCCAAATCCTTCAATCTCAGCGAGCTTTCTAAGACAAACAAAACATCGTTCAAATTTAGCCTCTCCTCCCTGCAGCAGGAGAAAGTTGACTTTTCTTCTTTTCTCATTGCTCCAAAATGCTGAGCAACAAACCTAAAAAAAAAAAATTAAAATTAAAATAAAGTTTGTGTGAGGAGATGAAAGAAAAACGTTGGAACATCTGGCAAGCAGATGCTGGCAGGTTAAGGTAAACAGAATGTCCTTTTATGGTAGTCTCCTACCCTCCACAGAATCAGAGGTATGATGTGGAACACCTTCAAAGGAGCGAGGGGCCAGCACATCTTGTTTCAATTTATCCGCTCACTGGCAGACATGCTCTTTGGCCGTAATACACTCCCACGAAGAGGATACTAGGCATATGCTCGTGTGTTATTAGTGAGCCATGCCGGGGAATGGGTGCATTCTCAGACACAAAAGGTTCGGATGAAATGCGCCTTTCGTACCAGACTGAGACATTCAGATATTCACAAGCTAACGCATTTTTTGTGTGACCTTCTGTGAAACCAGGGCGGGAGTAGATTAATTAGTTCACGGGCCAGCCCTGAAAAGTAGCCTCGTGCCAGACCGGCATGTCAGGCCGAACAACATCTGGCAGCGGGCATCTGGTGCCATACATCAAACTAGTTCCTGCACTTTCCACGCCCCACACACCGATTGATAGCCTGATCAAACCAACTTCTAAAACTAACATTTGCTTTACAGGAGGGAGAAAGGGCCTCCGAGGTACCGAGGCAGAACAGGTTCCTGTACATGTTTCTCAAAGGTCGCTGCCAGTCCAAGAAGTGGAACTGGCAAAGGTCACCGGATCGTACGAACCCCACTGAAGGGATGATCCACGGTGCTTTTCCCGACTCAAATAGGAAAGGGATTTTAACAAATGTCCCACCAAAACTAAGAGGTTATAGCATTCGTCATATGCATCACCAGCTCTACGGGGGTTACATGAACAGACGTTGGTGGTCTGCTCAATATCTCGTCTCTTCAGACTCTCAGCCCAGCTGTCCCGCCTCTGAAGACTGGTGGAAGCAATCCGGGGCGATGTGCCTGAGCGATAACCCTCTGCATGTAAGAGTGTGCGGCCTTTTACGACAGAACCATTATTTCAATCCGGAGAGACTTGTTGAAGTTTGAACACTGCTTTATTATAACAGGCATAAATATTGATATTGCGATGTGTTTGGGGCTTGGACTCCATCCTGCCGTAGGATAGACCAGAGGCCGGGATGCTGAGCCGAGCTATATCCCCCCCTTTTGGGAGTCCAGACACGGGTGATGGTGGTAGAGAATACGTTGCTCCAATCTCCTGATGTGCCGGGTTCTGCTGTAGATTGGAGGTGTCAGGGGTGGTGGCGGGTCGCCTTTGGTGCGCGCTGAAATGACAACTGACAGCAGAGAGAGAACAGTCTTTTAACGTTTGCAAGCACTGATGCAATTGGTTTACGGTAACGTCACCCGCGTCTGGTTGGCTGGTACTACCTGACCCTGCCCCTAGCCTACCAGGAACGTCAAAGCCTGTCCAGTCTCCCTGACTGAATTTTCACCTAAGCTTCATTTGAATAAAAGACACACTTTTTTTGAGTTTAGATATTCAATAAAAATGTTCAGTATTTTTGAAGTTGTTTTTCCGTGAACCCGGAATTTCTTCCAAATGTCTTAAAGGTTTTATTATGTCAAAGCTGCATAAGATGCTGAGCCCACTTACGCCCCCTGGCGATCAAACCGCCTCTCTGCGATCTCAAGGAACAGTAATTGGGCAATATCAAAGTAGATACCAACTCCCAACCCTAAAACGTACTTATTTTTTCTTTTAGTGTATAATGTAGTTAGAGAGGGAGCATGTTCATCCATTTTGTGTGTGTGTGTGTGTGTGTGTGTGTGTGTGTGTGTGTGTGTGTGTGTGTGTGTGTGTGTGTGCAGGCAGTTCCATCCTTAGGCTCACGGCCCTCATACCCCCAACTGTTCCACGCATCCCCACATGCCAAAGCCTTTGATGTGACTAGCCGAAATGTCACAAACCTACAAGCCCTTGAACCGCTTAGAGAACTCTAATGAACAGGATCAAAACACAACCCCCGACTCAATGAGCGGGCGGCAGCAACCCTGTAGCTGTCACGCTGATATCAGAGCCGGTGTGCCCTCAATGCTCAAGCTGCAGTAGGAAAACTGGCTTCCCCTGTGATAATAGGTAGCAGGCTATAGGCTGTTAAACTGGGTCACTTAGTAGTGCATGCATCTGTGGAGCTCTCTAAAATCTCCCTCCTCTTCTCTTACATCCTTTGTCTCTTTTCTTCTCTCGCACCTCATATAGACCTTCTTTTCTTAAAGGCTTACCCTCCAACAGAGCGCCCACGCCCCCAGTGCAACCACCCACAATCCCCCATCCTAGATAACGGTGACTGCCTCCCTCTCCAGTGATACCACCGAGTGTTACTGTGCAGCGCCACGTCGGCCCGCCATATTTGCTCGGTCCTGGAGATTTGAACGGAGCCGTCTGTCCTTGTGCTCGTTTAATTAGGCTGTTTGTTTGCGTCCCGACTCTCTCGTTGTGTAACGACAGAGAGAGATTGATACCTTTATTACCTCTTCTCCCTGTGCGTGGTGCCACAAGCAGTGGTGGAGTATAATTGAATGATTTTTGCGGGGATCAATGAGATTAGGGATTGTGTTTATTCCTCTGTCGGTCTGGATTAGCGGCCCTTTTATATCTGCCTTGAGGAGCAGCACATACAGTACACACCTTCAACACAACATCAGTGTAAATGTGTGTTCTTTTTTAAAGGGAATTAAATGTGAATTTAATTGATGGTGTCCATCATCATACAGTCCCCCACGTTTTCTTTGTGTTATCATGCTCGTGTGTATCTTTGATCGTGTGCTAGCGAAACTGCCTCAGAGGGGTTTTTTCACGGGCCGTGTTCCAGAAGTGGGGGTCGGCTCAGACGTTTGTAATGTAGTGAAAGCCTGCAGGCCCTCCTATCTGCTGTTGGTAAAAGGGGAGTTTGCTATTATTAACCTTGCTATGAATCCCGTCCTTCCACCAATCCACCAGTAATCCTAATAATCCAAGCTTGCACTCTCATCCCTCTCTAATAAGTGCCAGATGCTGATAGGACAGATAAACAGCAAACCTGTGTTTTTATCCAAGAAAAATAAAGCAGAGAGGCCCCACTGGAATCCACATGCTGTGATGAAAGAATGTGAAAACAGCGGTGCACATGGGCAGAAAAAACCCAACTAAAGACTCAATGGACCTCCAACAAAACCACTCATCCGAACACAGCTGTTTTGGACTGGCACGAAGCGGCGGTTTAGCGTCATTTGTGGCCATTTTCTCATACGATATTTGTAAATTTCCTTTAGCAAGGTGAAATGTAGAAAGGGTCCAGACCCGTGGGAAGAGTCGTGTGCACAAAGTCTGCCTTTCTCCCCCTGAGGGGGGGGAACTGTAGCAATAACACTTTGTCTTCTTCCCATTTATATATCACGTATATGAACTCATCAAACAAAGCCAAAGTGTATTGACCACGTCAAAATGCCTTTGAAGGTAACGTAGAGGCTCCAGCCAAAGCACATAAATAGTCTGCACACTGCGAAGTTGCTCCGTGCGTTCGGGGCAGTTCAAAGCAGCTGCCTGTGGGCCGCTCATAACACGAGGCGCTCAGCATCCACACCCAAAGCTCTCTGGGCCTCCCAGGCAGAGCAGAGGGGTATTGTTCAGGCTCCCCCTCCCCGGATTGCTCCCACCATTCCTCACGGGCAGGAACAGCGGTGCTGGGAGACTGAAGAGAGGAAATGATGAGCAGAGGGGGGGTTACATGTCTTACATGTGTTCACGTAACCCTCGGAGACACAGTGGATCATCCCGACACCCACTGCTCCCAGTACGCAACGCAAAGGAGGAGTGCTGCTTGAATACTGCGGCAAAGACATTATTTCACTTTGGATTGAGGTAATGATGAAAGATAGCAGGAGGAAATAAAGAGGCAAGAGGAACATTTGGAGCCTCTATTGGGGCCTGGAGTGATGTGATGTCATTCTAGCCCAGGCTAATTCAATCTGGAATCGATCCAGTTAAAGTTAGCGTTTGCAGCCGGTGGGCAGCGCAGTTGTAGGAATGCTTTGCTTCCCTCTTCTCTTTCAGCGGAACAATATGCTGCTCTTGACTGATACACCCTCACAATACGTTGCCTTGAAGGCTTTGGCATGGGCCTTGGCAGCGTTCAGCACTGTGTTGGTCTCTGTGAGACACACCAACACTAAGGTGCAGCTTCTTTTATCCTTTTCAAATTCAAGGTTCTTTTTACTTTTTTTTTACTGTGGAAGCCCAATGTGGTGTGATCATAATGCGGAAAAAACTCCAAAGTGCACCGATGATATTCCCGAATAAGCTGAACGACAACTTTGATGCTGATGAACGCCGTTGCTGTTCTGATGTATTTGTAACAGAAGAGAAAGCTCAACAACAAAGCCCTCAGCTGGCCAAGAGGTCAACCCGAAGAAATAAGAGCACCAGCAGCAGGAATTGATCACAGTAATGGTTTTCCCCCCGTGAAGAGGGAAAGCCAGTACAGGCGACGTATCCACCCCCCCATCACACACGGCACAGCCCTCCATCACCTCTGTCAGACTGCGGGTGCCTCCTCCCATCCAATCTGGTGGTCCTCTGCTTTATCTCCCTAAACGACCAATTTCAATTTACCAGGTGAGGTCCTCGGGCCTTTCACCATCCCAACCGCTCAAATGAATAGCCACTCCCTGCTCAGGGGTAACATCGTGCTTCCTGCTGCTCCGCTTTGATAACACCGTGCAAACCAGCTACGCCTCTTGACTCCACTACACTTCCCAATTCGCTAATTATTCTGTTAATCGAGCAACTAAGACAAAACGTGTAACGTAGAATTGAAGAAAATGGTGATATCTCACACGTCTTAACCTTCACGGTACGCTTTTTTACTTTCTTTTATGGTCCCACTTTTTCAGTGTGACACTCTGAGTCAGAATGCAGTTTTTTTGTGACGTTGTGCTGGAGGATGACAGTGAGGATGACTTGTTCACACGGTATCTTAAAAGCAAACACTGGCTCTTTTGTCTGCCCCCGCCTTTCATGCGGAATAATGGGGGCCATCATTAGGCAGAAATGCGTAATTACATGAGTCAGAAGCACTAGACAGCTTCTTTTTGTGTCAGTGTGCACATCACACTGCTGAATACAGGTCACGGTGGTCTGCCAGCTCCAGCTCCAAAGTCCCGCTTTTCTTTATCTGGTGTGTGTGTTTGAGTGTGTGTGTGTCTCCCTAATTGCGCTTGTATGCTCTAATTTCATGCCCGTTTCTTATTATTGATTTCTTTGTCTCATTATTTGTCTATTTGTCTTCAGTCCATTACAGCATTGTTGCCATGATTGCCCTTTGAAATAATTCATGCAGAAGGCTGCTTAGCAGTCAACTCGCCAACTGTACAATAAGAAATATCTCCAAAGCATAATGGTTAGATTCTGATGGTTTATTAACGCAATAAAGATAACTGTTATTGGTAATTGACCCCAATGGATACAACTGAATAGGTTCAAATAGCTTCACTAAGACTGGAGCCGTGCTAAGATTATCTCCATGAGCAGCCGTTTTCAATGGGAAAACATTGCTACATTCATTAGGCCTCCCATTTACAAACTGCTGGAATAAAAAGCACTTATTTATGCATTTACGCCTCATCGAGAGGCAGTTTACGTTCACAAACCTTTCCCAAAAGCAGAGTGGGAAAGAGGATGAGATGTGCACCATGTAGTGTTTTCCAATTTACATTGTTTTGCATTTTATTATAATGAAATGTAATCCGCCCCCATGGAGTGGAAGAATTAGTATTTATATCAATTGCTGTTTTATATAGAGGCATAATATTATATATCGTATAATGCACCATTATGTTCAGATCTCAAACATCACTACAGTATTTTACATTACAGCACTCCTTCACGTTATCTCTAATTGACAATTTGAATAGTAATGTCAGCTAAAGGAAAGTTTTTGTCTTGTATTTGTTTTTTCTCCACCATCGAGGGGCTCGTTGGTTCCCCACTGATCCGACAACATTTGTATTTTCTTTTTAAATTCTCTGAAAGTCTTCAGTATATCACGTTACGTAATTATCTCTATCTGCTGTCGGCAGGTGATAAAATGGGTCATTTTTTAGCACCCAGACAGTCATTGAGAGGCAGTGGTAATATTGAGGGAAGGCCATTACCCCGGAACGAGCCCAATCACTTTCTCCTGTGACGCTCTGTTCTCACCTCCCTCTACAGCCATTAAAATCCTGAATGCCACCATTACGCCAGAACCCTAAACCAGCCCTCACACCGAGGACGGGCCTGATACAAGTCCCATGCTTTTTGGGGAAACAGCACTCCTTTGGCTGAGAAAAAAAACAACAACAACACATCTATCTGTTGTCGCTTATGAATTATTCACGAGACAGCGTTCCTCACATTTATTTCTTCTCTTTTTTGGTGGCATACTTAAAACCTCAGGAGATTAATGTCCCGTGGCACATCTTCATCTGCAGCCTGGCTCATCAGCCGCCCCTCTCGGCATCAGCCCCCAGCTGTGCGACTGTCTACCCAGCCCAGGCCTAGCACGCCATGCAGAGGCCCACTGGGGAAAGGACGAGGAGGGAGAGAGAGAGAGAGAGAGAGAGAGAGCGTGTAACGAGGAAGCGACGGTGAGAAGGAGGTGTGTTTGGTGGAGGGCGGGGCCGGGGGCCTTAAGAGTAGCAATAAATTCTGATATTTCACATCAATTTTATTTTTCAGAGCTGATTTGAGGCTTTTTTTTTCCTCTGAAACGGCCTTCTCCGCTGAGATCTGATTGATGCTAATAGCTTCTACAGCGATTACATTTAGGGAGGGTAAGAGTGTGTTTTTTTGCTTGCAGACACTTGTTAGTGTGGCACCAAGTAAGGTCGTGGATTTGTCTCTTTCATTTAATGCGTCTCTCAAGGGGTGATTCGCCTGACGCCTTTTGGTTTTCCTTCCCTGTGGATGTCTAATACTAATGAGATGATGATGATTTTTTTTAAATCTCAAAAACAGACACAAAGTTGAGCTGATTTACAGGTGTGTGGGAGTTTTTATTCTGCAAGCTGCCCAAATACAGTCCATATAAAATACAGCCACTTTGTTTCTCTTCTAAATTTCACTGCAGCGTCATTTTCTCGGTGGCGTTGTAATAGTTGGAGAACGATCTAATGACGTTCGAATGGTGAGACGTCATTTCAAACAATGACAATGCACTGGGTGTAGCTTTGGCACCGACTGTCATCTGCAAATAAGAAATGCAACATAATGGGTTTATAAATCTTTGAGGCTGGAGACCATCCCATTCACTAAAAAGCCAAATATTTGGCCACCTTACAGACCTCTCTCGCGGTTTAACAGGGCCCTGAGTTGCAGCGTGCAAGATACAGTTGATCCAATTTAGGCCGCGCTCAATCTACCTACTTCTGCAGCCCGGGTACTGCAGTGCGTGCAAGTATGGATTGCTCAACAAAGCAGCTTTTAAAGGTCATGTTTTGCCTCGGTGCTTACAAGATCCATACAGAGAGCACCGTTTGCAAACAGTGTATGTAAATTCATCACAAACCTCCAACTCGAGTCTGATTCGTGCTGCGAGCCCCGAGGGACGATGGAGCGTGTTTGTAGCATCTTGCGTTGAGACATATGCTGCGACGACGCCGATGTTACGCAAATCTGAGCTCTTTCGAAGTGATTGTCTGCAAACTCTTGTTTTGCCCCCCCCCCGCTGGTTCTTACTTTTTGTTGTCGTGGAGTTGGTACCTGACAGCAGTGCGGCCCGTGTCCCACACGGGAGCAGGTTCACCCGTCAACAAGGCCTTTGCTCCTCCCTCTGAGTCGGCCCTCACGGGGGGGGGGGAGCCCGGCGTCGAAAGCTTTTTGCTGTCGCCGTACAAGGAGCCAATTATACCATCAGCATGGGACCGCCGCTTGACATAGCATGTCCTGATGGCGCCATGAAATAACACACGCGTGCTCCCACTGTGTCCTTGACGTGCTAGAATGCCTACTCTGCAGTTTCTCTAATTTGGGTGAGGGGTATATTTTTAACGATGGTGGTGAGCGTTCTCCACAGGGGGACCGGGGTACCCAATCCTCTTTTTCAGGAGAAACAGCGTTCCAGTTGCTCGTACTCCAAAGTGAACCTCGCTTTCGGGGTTTACTTCAGCAACAATTAAAGCTCCATTTGGACGTCTTTCTGTATGAAAAGACTCACGGCCATGTGGGAGGAATACTAACAATGACCACATACAATTAGAGGATGATTACAGTTTGTGTATCACATGTCCTGTTGTTCGGGGGTTTTGTTCATCAAACCTGTTGTTAATACCAACAATTTCGCCACTTAAGTAAATCCCGACACATGGCAAGTGAGTTGACAGAATGAGGGTGTGAATCACAATGATTATCTCTTCATAAACATCTATCTCTGTTTACACACCAGCTCCCCGGCTCATCTTTGACCTGTAGAGAGTGGAGAGTGCACACAACGTGCACACAGTGTTCTGCACCGTCTTTTTTTAAGAGCTGGACACAACAAGTTGGAGGCTCTCACATACACTGCAATTTAGATTGTTTATTGAATAAAGTTTGTCATTTTTAGTGCCGGAATAAAATGTTCTCTCGTTCCAGCTTTGTCCAATTTGAGAATTTGAAGAAAATAATTGGATATCTTGTAAGAAAGAAAAACAAAATCCATAACGGAAATGGTCACAGTTTGCATGCAGACGCAGTGTTGAATTTCCCTCAGATATTTTTCACAGAAAATAATGAATAAATTGAAAAGGCATTGTTAAAACACAACCTCTGTGACGGAGGGTTTCAACGCGGAGGACAGGGCGGCACACGGAGGCTGTCAACCCGAAAAAACGGAGCATCTAGCCGACTGTTGGAAGTCATCCAATCCAACATGTAAAACCTTTACAGCAGTCAGGAATGTTTGTTGTAAATGTTCAACATGCTGCAATGAAATGTGCCAAGCGATTGCTTGATGGCGGGGTCTAAAAGAGGCTCGTTATAATGAGATCTCCCGCCAACAAACAGATGTGGTGAACCAGCATTCTGTGAAGTTAACATCTGCAGATAATTGGACGGTGTAGCTATTGTGAAAAACACGGTGTGGGTCCTTGTTTCTCAGTGAGAAGTCATTATCAGTGTTTATGGTAATAGCTTCAGCGTACCGAGGCTGCGTGTGTTTTTTGGACTGAAGGGGCTTCGGCGGCCTGGTTCTGCTTTCCACCTCTTGGTCGTGGCTGCATTGCTACTCTGATTATCATATGTCTTGAATATTAGAACAATCTGCATTTCATTTCTAAACGTATTACAGCATATGAGGGAGGCCGTGGTGCTCGTCACGTGTGTTAAACTCACGTTGACCTTGAGGCGTGCGTGCCTACAGGTTGCTTTTGACAGAAACTCTTTTTGAATCCCTATATACCTTTGCCAACAATATGTTAGTAGAACAAAAGCTATTTGTGTCTATTTTTTGTCCAACTTCTACCTTTTCATTTGCTTGTAAAGAGAGATTTTTTTTTAAGACCATCTGTCAGTGTGCATCTGTCAGTATGACTGGGAAAGTATTTGGGTTTCAGGGTTTCTTCTGTGGAGAACAGCTTGGATGATTTAGTTGGATAGGGGCTGCTTTTAACATTGGATTCCCACAGATGCCCTGATCCTATTTAGTATTCACAGGAAATAGTTAAATAATTTGAATGAAGATGTGGTCTCTGGGTTTGCGTGTGTGTGTGTGTGTGTGTGTGTGTGTGTGTGTGTGTGTGTGTGTGTGTGTGTGTGTGCGTGTGCGTGTGTGCGTGTGTGCGTGTGTGCGTGTTTCTCCGGGGAGGTTTGTACTTGATTGCAATTTCATCACATTTTATATTCACATTCAGTCTTGTGACAAATCCAATACATCATTTATTCATTTCAGAAAATAAGAATATATATAAGACATGAGATGGTAAATGCCTCGTGATGGGGCCATTGAAAATGTTTGTCTCCGCGGAGGAAATTTAATGTCTTAGGTAATGAAAATGTCTTTGAAATGATGAAGGATGGCTATCATTTGGGTTTGGTCTCCTCACTCCTCCACTCAGTCAGCTCCTCATGAACGAAGCATAAAGTTTGCAGACAGGTTTGACCAGTACATTTACAGCTTGACTACAGGTTAAAGTGCTGCAGGCCATACAAACTCAGCTTGTTGACTGGAACCATCCAGCATCATTTCAGTGCTTTCCCTGCTTACCTTCCACGCAGATGGATGTATTCTACTAATGGGGCCTCGGGTTCAAAATGCCAAGGCACTGGTCAATCAGCGCCCTGTGAGTGGCTGCTGGGCGTGGCCTATAGGTGTAGGTGAGGGTTCAGCCGAGATGCTTCGATAGCATCCGTTTTATCAGAACTGGAGAGTTTTCCTTCATTGGAAGGAAAGCAGAGAACAACAGGGCGAAAATGTGTTTTTGCTCTCTTTTCGAACGCCTAAGGCCAGAGTTTGATTGACAATTGGCTGCAATGTATTTTTTTTAAAGCTTCTGCCCTTTTCCAACAATTTTCTAATGACGGCTTCTCCGAGGCTGTCTGGCGGGTCAGTTCAACGGATCCGTCATCTGTCTGTTGTCAGATGGATACTATCTCCGGAAAGTCTGCATTGTTGTGAAAAAGGCGCAATTCAAAGATATGTGCAGAGCCACGGCGGTGACTTTTATTTAACCCCCCCCCCCCCGGCCCCGGATGGTCTTCGCAGCGCGCAATCTCAAGCCAATAGATGTCTGCAGTATATCTAGTGAAATGACTGCCTGGAAGGACTCGGGCTGTTTTGTACAGTCGACAATGGCGGGTCCTAATAAGTAATAGATAAGAATAGCATTTTAAAATGGAGCTCTCACTCATCTGCATGTTTCAATTTGTGCCACCCATACAAGCAGCCGGCCGGTTGGATTGAATTGAAAAGGGGATGAGGAGATTGTGACTTTAAGAGGGGCTACATCACAGGCCCCCGTACATGAGTACATGTAATACTCCAGGCTCCAGGCGGATGTTCGCTTTAATATTCTGTGGTATTCAACGAGAAAATCCTTTAACCACATCCAGAGGGGCACGAGGAAATATATAGGGGCGATGAATAGATTTAGGAGAAAATATTATAATGACAAATAATACCACCAAAAACACAAAAGTCATACCTATTGTTGCAGGTTAACAAAGGAAAGTTGCAGGGAAAAGACATAGTATAACACAACATGTGACTCAAGTTAATGAAATAAATCAATGGAAGCCGTTGGGTTTGCATTACTTTTCATTAGTGTGCTGCACATCCAACACGCTGAGGTGATGAGATGTCTCGTGGCTAGGCCTCAAGCGAAATGTTTTACTGCTTTGACACCGTCTTTATTACTATTTGAGGAGAGGTGATATTGAGTTGGCTCGGCGGGTTCAGACAGGCGGCGAGATAACAAATTGATCACGAATTAATAAGGTCACTGCTAATCAAAAAGTCCCATGCCGGAGTCCGAATGCATCAGAAGGATCAGACATCAACATGTGTTCAGAATCAGAAGAGTTAGCGGAGGCTCCCCACGCACAGGAGCCAATACCGCAAAGACAGCAGGTCAGAAGGTCAAAGGTTAACTAGGAGACAGAACAAATACGTCCGTTTGGTTTGAGGCCATCATCTGTTGCTCAAATAAATCTTAGGGGTTTCTGAAGCACACATTCTCAGCAATATCAATATCAACATTTATATTGGTAGATGTGTATTTATAGTGATTCACAGTTACTAATTAGGATGCTGTTGCCACAAGACCCACCAACTGCTTAGAAATGAGTATTAAGACGTACCACTGTGTTTTCATTAACCGGTTTGGGACAAACTGAGTTTCCACCCGCTGTAACGCCAATGAAGCTCTCCCTGTTTTCTAAACAGGCAAATTATTTATCCATCTCTAACTGATATTGATACAAACACCCGTGTTTGCATGCAACAGAGTGATAGGGCATGTAATCATCTCCTACTGTGTTATGTTCAGGAGGAAAAATATGCCACGGTCTGAGAAATGTAATCCTGTTATTAGACAATATGAAATATGCATGTCGGGGGAATTATTTTGATAAATGCTTACATTAGAGCCTTGCAATGGAAATAACTTATTTGGATTAAAAGGATCTGAGATCTCTTTGCTTTAGTAACAAAGGACTTGGAGAGTTTGCATTGTATATTACTTAGAGGCTGAATATTGTTCACACTGCCAATGGTATGTGCCGCTCATATTATATATAAATAAAATAGGCCTTGGTGATTATTATCATTTGAATATCTGTGGAAATGTGGCTGTTATCAGTGGAAGCTTTTAAGCTATTGTCCAAATGCAGAATGTGATGGTCAAATGGAACTGGAGACACTAATCCAAAATAAAGCTTTAACAGCGCTTTGGTTTTATCACTATTAATCATTTTTTCCAGTAATTTGAAGAATCTGAATGAGGCTACACAAAGTGCTTTGGCCAACAAATAAATTGAACACTGACTAGATTGCAGGAAAGCGCTCACCACGCAGGAACTTAATTATATAAGACTAAAAACAATTCCATTCTCTCTTATCCCATTCATATCCTATGAACAATTATATATTATGATTAATTTTTGAGAAATTAGTATTTTCCAAAAAGAGCGAGGCCACACATATAGTTGGATATATACGTCTTGATAGGCATTCTCCCCTGAAGGCAGTTTGACTTTGATTGACTTTTGAAAGTTGAAAGGTCTGCTGTGGGAAGGCCTTTTTTTCACAGGATTACCAGCTCTTATGATTAGTAAAGTTCAATCTGATTTCGTCAACGTGACTTGCTCTTTCTCTACAAACTTGTGACGTCATCAAAAAGCTTCTCCACAGACAATCAATGAGAGACTGATTTTATGGACCAATGAATAAGCTTCATTCAACTGTTGTGTTCTTAGTTCTAGAAAAGGACCCGAGAACACTCCCCAGGGGGCTCTCAGTGTTGTATACAAAATATTTCCCAATTCATCATCGCGCATTCCATTCTTGATATCTCAAATTCCTGGGTGCAGCTGGTTGAGCTAACTGCTAACGCACATTCACCAGCAACATGTGGGGAAACCTTGAAGTGGTGGAGTAGTTCTGTCTGGTCCGGTTTGTTTACCCGCCCAGGCATTTTTGCTCCCAGGATTGTGCGTCCTTACGTTCAATAAGACAGCACACAAGCAAACGCTGGCCCGCCTGGTCCCGACGTGGCCTACTAACCCGGCAGTGAAGCTTTGACCCTTGACCCCCTCTCAGGACAGCACCCTGGGCTCCTCTTGAACCTGTTAACAGCCTGCACATTCGTCTGGGCAGCGGTGATTTATTTTCCGTGTCCTCAATCCAAGGAGCACCGTGGGGCTGGAAGATGATAGTCCTCCCGAGCGAGGGGGGGTCGTGGGAGGGGGGGGGGGGGAGTGTGGCATGATGCTGTCAAGAACCAAGCTGGAGCCAGGAGGAAAACTCATATCAGAGGTACTAAGGGGCGATGACCTTTAATCAAAGCTAAGCTATACATATCACAGCTGTCACACAAAGTCATGTCACTCCAATTCTGGGGGCTTCATTTTTTATTTACCCTTTCACGTTTTTGGGCGGAGCGTTTCGTTTTGTCATAAGATTATGAATGAAAAAGATAATTGACATAGTAACACAAAACTCAGCGGTTATTACTAACAACACAAGGTATTTATTCAAATAGACAAGTATTATACCAACATATGGCACAGACATTATTTAAACAATTTATGGGGAATTCAATAAAGAATAATTATTTACAAAGTGCATAAGGAATAGAAGTGCCCATTATAATTATATATAAATAACATTCAACATCAGAGTCTCATCTTGTTGACTAAAACAAATTATTATGAGATATTCTGGATCTTAAAATATTCTTTTCTTGGTAACAGAAAAGCTGACGTTTCCACTAAAGAACATCAATATCCCCGTAATAACAAACAGAAGAAACTTTAAAAATATAATGATATGTGAACTTTGGGGCATTATCAAGAAGAACTGAAGACATTTTAAAAGTAAAAGAACACTGGATCAATAAAGACAGCTTGTTTTTTAAAGAGGAATTATGAAGAACTACAGTGTGCTAAACAACAGCATTTTAATAGCCAGAATGAAGATGAGGATGGAGAGCTAGAATCTTATACTGACGTTAACTTCACTGAGACATTTTTAACCACCAGCAGTGCCACAGTGTCTCGCTGCGGTTAGCTTCAGTGTGCATTAAATCATGTCTGCCAACGCGCAGCGCCCACTGATGAATCTGTCACGACTGCTGTCAGCGATGATCCCTTCGCCGCGGCGGAGGAAAAGTAGTTCACGTGTGATAGAGGCAATAAGCCTGTATCTCTCTGAGTGTGGGTGGGTGTGGATGTGTGGGAGGGGGGGGAGTGTATGAGATGCAGAAAGCAATGCATCTGTTTTAGCATGACACAATAAATCCTCTTTGCTATTCTGATGGCTTGAATTGAATCTCATTTTCCAAAGGGCCATTTCATGGAAGGAGAAGGACTGAAAGAGGCTTCTTCTTTAAAAAGCTCCTCCGTACTTCTGTTTACTGTAAAGCTGGAGCCACTGCGATGCCACACAGAGCTGTACATTTAGTGAAGACCAGAGGCGAAGCAGTGTCTTCCCCAGTCCCTCTACGTCGTCCTTATTTGACTTAATGCTGATAAATTAGCCCCCATAGCCTTTCTCATCCTGAGTGAATTTTACGGGTATTTACTTGACAGTGTATTTCTTCTGGGGTTTTTTTTGCTTCTTTTGTGAAACTGGTCACAAGGACGAAAAGCTTCGGGCGGTGCAATTTGAAGTAACATTTAAGTTTGCAGATCCAAAGGTGGCACTTCAGAAAAAATGTTGTGTGATGTGGTCTTTCATTTTGTGCAAACCGTGTCCTTCTGCAGCAACATTCTGGAGCGTTCACAGGAAAAATACTGCAGGTGCTCATTGCATTAAGCGAGGAACTGCTCATTTTTACCCAGGAGACTTAAGCTCTTTAGCGCATTGCCATTTATGCAAATGAACATTTTCCCAGTGGTTTTTCCCCCAACTTTACTATAATAACCATGATTATTTATACCCTAAAAAATGAATTTGCTGAACTGAAGCAATATCTCACAAACTCACTGTTTAGTGCACATTTTTCTTCGTCTTCGTCTTTCAGAAAGCCTCTCGGTTTTTGGGCCCCTGAAGATCTTTTTCAATGTCTAAATAAAAAGCATTATAAATGGGAACCAGGTAGGAGAAATAAGGGACAGGGGGGGGGGGGGGGGCGGGGCAGCAGCATGCAAGCGTGAGAGAGGAGTCGAGCTTTTCGCTGATAGGGCCGGCTGCCGCGTGTGACGCCATATCTGGGTCGCGGTGCGCGGCCTGGTGCAGGCGTGGCGCGGGATTCTCCGGTCAGCGCCCTTTAACGTGGGCTCGGGGCGAGGAGGAGATCCATTTAGAGGGTTTCGTGTTCCGCGGCTGTGCCGTGGTAGATAAAACGCTTCACGGTAAGAGACAGCCAAGCAGAGATTCATCAGCAGCATAGTGGGCCTAAAAACATTCACGGGCCAGCTGGCGCCTCTCTCGCAGCTCCGATGCCGCGGCGTTCCACTTGAGATCTCGCCACATGTCGCTGTACCTCCATTCGATCCTTTCTTTTTCTTCCTGACAACAAACCAGCGGGGAAAAGTGGTGGCGGCGTGCAGCCTTCGGCCCCTCCATGGAGCCGAGCCGCGTCCCCCTGGGGTGGCGGCCTGGTGATGGGCATAGTCTAATGCAGCGCGGGGGCTACACCTTCTGCAGGGGTTTGGGGGAATGGAAAAGTTAGAGGAAAGAAGTTCTGTAAAAAATGAAAAGAATGTGAGATTTATTTTAAAAAGTGTCTTCTTCACCTGCAGTTGCTGTACTTGCTGGAGTCTTTCATGCCTTGTTCATTAATTGCAGATCTCTGTTTGACCTTGCCACACATGAAATAACCTACAATAGAAAAAATATCTCAGAATGTGAGAGAGTACTGTTTTTTTTGCCTTTTAAACAGAGGAATGTGTTTGGGAATATTTTTCTTTGAAGTTATTTCGCCTTTTGAAACTGCTGTGTATAAATTTGGCAACAGTTTGCTTGGTGAGACAGTTTCTCCTCATTCTCATAACAACGTCCAGCAAACTGCACAACATACGCTCCCACGCGGTTAATGAAACCACAGATGCTTTGGTGGCAGCTCTGTTTTACCCAAAATAACAAATCATTTGGCATTTGTACTTTATATTTAATATGAAATGCAATAAACACAAATGCTATTAAAATTAGTTTCTGGAGAAGAACTCTTTTGGAAAAGTATTTTCGATATTGGAAGCATCTTTTGCACACCTTCTAACCGCTGGTATCAGGAGTTTGTGTTGATATAAAAGTGCAAGCATGTGTAACCCCAATTATTTTCGGTTGCACTTCGATACCATTTCCTGCCTCAAATGTTTTCAAAAACATCATTTATTTACTGTCTGGCCAACAGTTTCTCATACCAACTACTCACACCCCTTTGGCTACAGTCACTAACATTTCCGTGAAGCCAACAGACAACGTTGTAATAAAAATGATGGTTAATGGGGATTATGTAGAGTCAACAAAACCTGTGTAATCGGGCACGAAACGCGTACTTCACCAAAGTAAAGTAAAGACTGTAGCTTTAGGCAAACTGTTTTTCTTTTGCCACACCATTAGTTCTGCGATGAGCTTTGAGTTGGACTCAACTTATTTTTCCTGTTTGGGTCACGAGTCACATGTCGGGATCAGTGAGACCTCACACGAGGCGGAACACAAGCATTCCAATCAGAGTCACAAGCAGGCGGGTCCAGTACAAAGAACAAAATCACAGCACCACCCGCCACGGCCTCCCCGCCTAAACCCACTCTGGATGCTGGTAAATGGGCCCGAGCGTGGTCATCCACCCCGTGAGTCACTCTAATAAGCTTTGTTAGTGAGTGGGCAGCAGTCGGGTTCCCTCGGCAGGATCTCATTCCTTTGGCTCGGCACCTTTCGTCCCTCGGGGGACGCGGACGGAGCGGGGGCATCTCCAGGTTGCGTTGGCGTCCTCTGTGGGAGGTTCTAACTGGGCGATCGGTACAGAGGGTTGAGAGGTGTATAAACTAAATTAGCGAAATGAAATGTTTTTTTAGTCGAAAATTATGAAATGGAATCATCGAGAGACTTATGTCTTATGTTGGAATCAACACAAACCTGCGTAGCAAAGTGCCTCTTTAACTGCTCCTCTCCCTCTCTGTCTTCCTCTCCCTATCTCCCCCCCTCATGCCCACGTGTATAGATGCATGCATGCTTGCTCATCCCTGCTCTCCAAAACGAATTACTTTAAGTGAAAAATGCTCTCCTTCGGGGCACCTTTTTCACTCCGTGTCTGTTGAGGGGAAATTACATGTCTAATGGATGGAATAGTTGTGGAATTTGAAGAAATGAAACACACTTTTCTTTTTTCTACCTTGAATTAGATTTTAATTTGGATCATACTCCCACATAATGGAGTCCAGTAAGCCTTCTCTGGCACCTCTCCTAATTGCCTGTGGCTTTCTTTTTTTCTGTAGGTCACCTGCTATATTCATTATAAACCCCACTGACCACCATTTTAAGTGGGGTTGCTTTTGAGGCGTGATGTCAAGACAACTGCTCTTTTTCTTTTTTCGTAACTAGAACTAGAGAACTGGAAAGGAATCAGCCTTCGTGCTCCGCCGCTCTGCTTCTGGAAGAACGACCTGCTGACCGGTCAGAGTTGCCCGGCATGGCAGCCGCTGGAAAAAAAGAGCGAACCAACCAGGCAGAGTCCCCCGGCATGATGGGAATGTGGCCCCGCGTCTGCTTTGCCAGCCTCGCTAACAGGGAGCCTCGGCCTGCATGCCAAAGATACTGAACGGCCGTGTCTCGTCTGCCGGTGATGTGTTCCTGCCTCTGGCTAAAGGGATGCTTGGACAAAAATGGGGAGGGGGGGGGGGGGGATTTCTGCCACGGAAAGGCTTCTGCCTGGTTTGTTCTGCTACAGTCGGGCTTTGACCTTTGGAAGGGTTCATATTCTGGCTCGCAGTATAGTTTTGCCATTTGTACATTTGACTCAGGCAGTTTTCGACTTTACTTGGTAACTACGGTGGCATCACTTGACCCGAACGAGTCGCACCGCTACCGCGAGGGAATTAAAAAGGCTTTCATTATTCTCATAATATTCTCATTCAAAACATCATAGAAATAAGTTGAACTCCTTGCAGCTCATGTGTGTCAGAGTGAATAAGCTTTTATTTGTAAAATACGGCCTCACTTTCTAAAATAGGGGAATATGTGGTGAATTGGTTGACTTATTGTTTGCCATGTAGTATTTCATTTACATTTGTGCTGGAGTGAAGCCTCCAGGTGAAGCCAATATGGACGGGCGTTGACGTTGTCTTCTTTCTCCTGTCACCAAGACATTCTCAACTCAAACTCAAGGCTAACACCGGTCCGCGTAAACCAATGGTGACGTCACAGTGACCACGCCCACTTTCTGTGACTCATGAGTCCCTAGATAAGCGGGGAAACTGCCCCCCTGGTGTGTAGAAATAATTGGTAGAATCAAAAGATGCAATGCTTGTATTACAAACAACAAACTGCATCACCAGCAGCAGCACACACAAACACATGAGCATTATATTTTACTGGTATTTCTTCACTGCTCTTTCTGGGGAGGAGTGCATTACATTTCCTCCTCCATCCGAGCTCATCTGAACAGGCCGGAGTCTGTGAAAAGAGTAAAAGGAGAAAGACAAGTTGCAGCTGCTTGAGTTAAAAATAAACAGAAACTGCACTTAGAGGAAGAGAAATGGTGAAAGCTTCCGAGACGGCTTCGAGAGGGCCGACCTCATGGTCCGGAAGAGAGAGTACCGTGTGTGTGTGTCAGAGAGGAAGAGGAAGAGACACATGGGGAGAGTTGGTTTGGAAAGTCACGAACAAACTTTTTCCACACAAAAGACGATGAGAGATATGAAAGAATGAAACAAACAATGTAATAGAATGTAGTAGATTTGGCTGACCTTTTAAAAAAAAAACACAATCTCCTACCATTAACCAAATTTCCTTTTCAACAATTGACGCGATATTTTCTGATAAATGGTAAAAACGTGAGATTAAAAAAAAAAACGTACATTTCTCGGTTGTTATTCCCATTCAGGATTGTGTGGCACTGGTCCCAGCATACCAACTAAGATTCAATGATAAAGGAAATGTCTTCATCTAGTCTTATTAACTGTGCTGTGCTGCAGCCCACTAGCTGATATAAAACCCCCTCCCCTCCCCAAAAAAGCTTTCATGTCATACATGAGGGAATTCTGGCAGCTGTCAAGATACTCCTCTGATAAAGTAAGAGACAAAGCAGATGTGCTGAAAGAAGTGCAGTAAGAATAGTTTCTTATCACCAGCCACAGCTCCTTGACTACAGCCAAGGCTTTCACATCAGTCACTGTGTCCATGTGCCCTGTGTGTGTGTGTGTGTGTGTGTGGTTGTGGGTGTGTGTGTGCGTGCACTGTCTTAAAAACAAAATATCTGGGCCGCAATAGTTGTTTTGATGTGTTGGAAGCTGCTTATAGGAAGTGTGGAGATGCTTTAAATGTCATAATTCCAACTGTTTTAAATTCCTGTCAAATCAAATCGATTCATGTTTCCCAACTAAAAAAACATTTCACAGGATTACATTTGTACACATCCTGATATCTTGTAGTCTTTTACCTCTGACCAATCCTCAGTTTTATTGAATGAAGCTTGAACACATCGTGTAACTCAATAGTATCCGAATCACGCAGGACGTACGGACCAGGTAGCAAGTGCCGCATGTTATTTGTTGCTGTTAATGAACAGTTAATGAAAAACAAACATGATATCAGATGGAGGCATATTCGCGTACTGATTTTTGCGGTAGGGTTACCGGCACACCTCTTGCTTTAGGTTTTCTCGAAGTTTCTAAATCACTGTTGAAGACATCCAATTGTCCTCGTGATTGTCTTCACCTCATCTTCAATCTCCTTTCAAATCCACTGTGCCGCAATATAGAGCCTAGCAAATAAAACTGTTGATGGACGGCCCCATAAAAGTTACGTGACTGATTAATTACTGCCTGCTCCTCCTAAGTACCAACGGTACCTACCTCTGCAAAGAGGACATGTGGTGGTTGGTGTTGGACCCATGATTGGCAGCTCCACTGGAGCAGAGGTTGACCCTTTACTGTCACGTCTGATCCACCTCTATTCGTCGCTCGCATTTCACCTTAAATGACGTGGCCGTCTAAGTCCAATATCACCTTTTCACCCCAAAACGAACTACGTTGTGCATGAAAATATTCAAAGCTTAACCCTCAAAATAATTTACCATCACAGACGAGTTCCTTCTGTAATAAGGGATTATAGCGCAGCTTACTCTACAGTATTTTTAAAGCCGTAAGCTGGAATCGCACAAAGTTCCCTGAAAAAGGAGGCATTATGTTGTAATGGAAGCATTGACCGATGGATATTTCACTACCTCGCTAACAGCAACGATCTCATTGTTGTGATCGTGGCTTCGCTGCAAATCCAACGGGGCAACCCCACGTTTTCAGCTTTACATGAGCCCAACACAGGTTTTGACAGAAAAATGGCTTCTTTGAAAACAAACATTGGCTTGAGTTGCTGAAGAATGTCTCTTTGCGAGCTTCGACTTTACACTTATATTTCTCAACTCACCAACGGCACCTGTTGCGCCAATTAACCCGCAGGCCCTCGTGTCCGCCTCCACAACTTCCACCTCATTGAGAAACGTTGGAATGGAATGAACGGCGATGCTCCTCCAAAGCCGCCTGGTCGAGGGACAAAGGGAGGAATGCATTACATTCTGCACTCAGCGTGTCGCATGGAGAATTACCCGCCATCAACGAGAGCCGACAGGACAGAGGGAGAGATAAAAGGGAGCGGGTAAAAAGTAGAGGAACGCTCCGGCTGTTTTGTCGATTCGTCGTGTGAAATAGCCGCCCATTATCTGGGCAGCCAGGAAGGTTTGGCGCAGTGCGAGGAATGCTGAGGCGTGTCCCGGTGTGTAATTAACAGATAAAACCGTTGGTTCATTAAATGCATTTGCAGTGTCATGCATTCACTGTGCTGGTATTGATCGTCTCCACGCGCCTCCCTGCTCACCACACTCACTGACACGCTGCATCCATCACGCCACCTACCTGCATCATATTTATAGAATTCTAATTAGCTCTGAGCGCTAGCCAACATCATTAGCTGTTTTCTCTTTTTTTTGTTTTTTTTTTTGTTCAGCAAACAGCCGTGCATGGTAATAATGGTGTTCTCAGACAGGAGCAGTGGGTGCTTATATCAAGGACACAGCGAGAGAAAGAGGGAGAGAGAGAGAGAGAGAGAGAGAGCACGCAGGACTAAAGGTTGACAGTTTAAAATGACAATGAAAAATGGAAGTGGTGGAAGAGAGGAAAAAAAAAGCAACATAACATGTGGAATGCAGACAGTAATGTCACCTTGGAATAATTTCGGTGTGATTAAATGAGTCGCTCCAGCCATTCTTCTGTGATGACAGTATCTGAAAAGCGTCAATACAACTGAATTCCAAGTGGATGGGTGCAAAGTTTTGGTTCCCTGCAAACATGTGTGACAACACTATAAAGATTAGGCCTCAGAACGGACCCGACTTTGGAAACCAGAACGCTGCGGAATTCATTTCAATCAGCGGTGACAAGTGAATGAAGAAAATGAGTGAGTGTTGTGTATCATAGTAGGTGCATCTGCAATGTCACTGATAACGACGTCCTACAGCCATTAAATAAATACAGACTACGGCGCTGTATGTAGCCCCCTTGGAAGAGGATTGGTTTCCACGTAGTGTCTTTTCCTAGTTCCTAGTTCCTTAGCATCGTGACCACTGTCATGAGGACAAATACAGCAGGTCCTTCCTTCCCACTGCAAAACGACTTCAAAATAAATCCCCTCGGGCCAAATCAATCCCTGTCAAAAGCACTTCCCTGACCGGACTTACACTAAAGCTTCATTTTGCCACAACTACAGTACGCCTGTCGATGCAGTGCAGATTACTGTTTGCAGAAACCTGGATAAGCACCGAAACCTTGATACTAAAGCATGTGACATTTAGTCAAGTATCTGATCGCCATCTGTTATCTGCACGGATTGTTCCTCGCTGGAGTCGCACAGGAGTTTGTCATGAAAACAAACACCACCACGACAAGCTTTAATCTTCCATCACTAGCGATAAGATGGAGAAAAGCCAAATTGCGGTGAACGGTGCGAATGAGTGGAATGCACGTGTGGGCAGACAGCGCACAATTCAAAAACAGCCCTGCATGAGCACGAGCACAGTCCGATGTATAACCTCTGTGTTTCAGGTAAACGTCCTATCCCCAAAGCGCTTTTAACTCATCACCAGGAGTGTGCACGAGAACACACTCATGGCACGAGTATGTTTTAACAACAGCTCTTAGCCGCGTGGAGAGCCACTTTGCAGCGGACCACTGCATACGGACGCGAACCCCCTGATTGGTTTGGAGGCCGCGTTCACACAAACGTCCGCTCCGAGGGCTAACACACACACACGCGCGCGCGCACACAATAACACAATACTCACTTAACGGTGACCTAATTAAGCCTGAGGGTAGGTGTAATTACAAGCAACCTTCATCCGCCCTATTCTCCATTGTTGTGGCTACTGGCCGCCACCCGCTGCGCCCAGGGACTTCTCAATCCATTAGCTGAATAATTCCCCCGGAGACACACGCGTGCTTTGTAAAGTTCTGAGGGGACGCGTGTGCGGGCTGGCGCGCGGACGTCATTTTTTTTTTGCGTTTACTTTTTCATGGAGTTGGCTACGAGCTCGCGTTAAGGCCTCCTTACTCGGCTCGATAATGGCAAGTTATAAAATAATTATTCGGATGAATTATTAAGGTCGGCTTGTGTTTTTTGCAGACCGGTGAGACCATGCAGAGAATGAGGTTGCGCAATATGTGCATGTATGTGTTTATAATGTTGGATCTAGAAAAACCCACATGCTGTCTGAGGGCTCAAAGCGTGGGAGCTTTGCAGCGTTTTAGTCTGCATGTCATTAATGGGAAATGGTTTACTGTCCGCGGCAGGGAAAACAATAGGATGTTCCCCCCCCCATGTAATCCCCCAGTCGTATAAAAGAAAGCAGCTCCGCTGTAATGTTGATGATAAACTAGCTTGAGCTCTTTTTTGCGGGCCAGTGATCAAAATAAAGACTTTACAAAATGATGTCGTGGATGTATTAAGCTGATAGATTGTCTTGATTTTTAATCATTGAATTATATATAAAAACATAAATATAATATATAAACAAAACCAAAAGCTTAAATTTGATTTGAAATCATTTATTTTGCCCACTGTGGATAGCTGATTTTTGTGGTTTGGTGGTCCCTCCGCTGGCTCTGTTATTCTAAATTCAAGTTGAGTAGACCAACTTTTCTCGGCCCCACAGAAGACTATTTTAAATTCAAGTGTGCAGAGATAATCCACATAAATATTTGAGGCTGAAGTCACCAGAAAAACCATTGAGTTGAATGTGGTTCAAAACAACAGTTTGCAATCCAAAGCAGGAGGTAATGAAATCCTTGCAGTGTTTGGGGTGGATGGATGAGACATAAAGCTTTTTGCCTTCATTTTTTCTATGAACTTAGTCACATTTGATTCTGTCATGGCCACCACCGTTGTGGCCTCCCCTGTATTACAATCAGGAGCGAAAAGTCAGATAAATGAAAGATAATTGATCATTATTAACGGATGATATGTTATGATAAAGTCTTCAGAGGGACTTTGCCGCTTAGACTCCACGGGGAGCTTTTTTAAGCAGCAGGACCCCCAGACCACCGCGGAGTCCGGACACTGGTGGTGATGTCGGCTGGTGGGGCTGACATAATGAGTGAGTCATGAGGTGAGTCATGAGTCAATGAAGCCGATGAATCTGATGAAGATTGGGCAGAGACAGGGAGGTGAAGGGGTGCAGAAGGACAGGACTGAAGGTACTGAAGGTGGAGCGACGATCCGATTTAATTAAAAGAGGCAGCAGCCAGCAATGGAAATGTTTGGCTGTGCTTATTGGAAAGAGACGACAAACTGATTTAAGCAGCCGATATGGTGATTGGCTTCCCCAAACAATGACGCCAAGGAAACAGTGAGGAGTGATATGAAGACGTATGAGAAATGATCTTCAGTGTGGTCTATACGTTATAGCCTTATTTGTCAAATCACCGTGTTTTAGGACGCTGCATGATTTTAAAAACCCTCTAAGATTGTTTTAGAATGCACAAGAATTTGTCTTTTTTTGCCATCTATCTAGAAAATATATAAGTTAAACATAATATTGACTTTAAAGCAAATTTAGTTTAAGTTAAGAATATTCTGCCTCATATCTCTGCGTCACCTCTTTTTTTATTATGCCCTAGTTTTTTTTAGCAATTCTGTTTTACCTTGTTTGATATGCACTAGATATAAAGGTTGCAATTCTTCCCAAGGATTCACTTATTTAACAGCAATGGAGAAAAAAAGGGCAAAAGCAGGCCTGTGTGATCTGTGTGAGTTATGGAAGGGGAGATGGGGCTGGCTGATAAGAAATGTCATCACACAAGCTGTCATCCGTGGCAGCGATTGGCTGTGGTTCCTGTTAGTAATTAATCACCGGCGCCTGGTAATGCAATCGTTTTTAATCTTTACTCATCGCACCGGACAGCGACCCCCGAAAGGTCAAGCCACACTTGGGTTGGTCTTTCCTGTATTTGCAGGATGTTGAGGAGGCTCTACCCGTAAATACCATTCAATCAATATGCACATGATAAGTGAGTCAGTGCTATTCCAATTAATAAGATAGCCCATGTGGTAAATATTAAGTAAGTTATATATTTGAATGGGACATTGCAGCAGTAAGGATAATGTCAGCTAAACTGAAAACTGAAAATACAAGAAAAGCTCCATTAAAAAAAGGAATGTCACATGAGATTTTTTTTTTTCCATGAATCATGCAACAATTCCTTCCACATCGTTGGAATGGTTGATGATGGGGCTTTGATTTGACCCCCCGGTGGAGAGGATTAAAGGTTAGAGAAAAGGAATGACTGCCAAATGTACTTGCATCGATTTTTCTTCCTCCGTCATTCCTTCCCCGGTCACTCACAATAGATGGAGGGATTTGTGGCGCGTCGAGTTTGCAATCAAAGAGGGAAGAAGAGGCCGTTTTGGCGGGTGGGAGAGGGAAAACGGTTCATTTCCCTCGTTTGCAGGGACAGGTGACCATGCAAGTAAAGCAAATAGCTCGGGTCAAGGTCGCCGGCGTGCTCAGCTCGATGTGTGTCGTGGGGCAGGTGTTAAAAATGGGCCGTGTTCCAACTTATAATGGCACCGCGACAAGCACAGCGCCCCTTTGTCAACGAAAGCCAATGATGAATCTGACTCGGCCCTGGACCCACAATGCAGCATTCTGGGACAATGCACGGCATTGGCCAATCAAGTAATTACAAGAGCACCTTTGTGGTGGATGACTTTATAACATGAGCACGGATGCCATCACATTCATTGAGACGAATGATGTCATTTATCTATTTATGGATGCACGTTGGTCACCAGGTGCCTACAGGCTTAATAAAAACAAACAAGGTTTGTTTGTTAAATCTTTTTTATTGTTCTCAAGTTATAATTGTACAAAAGGGGACGTCATATTATATCTCGTTTAACTATTTCTATCCCAAAAAAATGACTCCTCCCATCCAAGAAATAATCACTATACAACTACTGGGCTATTTCTATTTACCCAGCCAGATGTTATGTGTTTTTTTATTATCGAGCTTTAGTGATGCTGTTAGAAAGATGCTGTAATCTTTGTACAGGCTAGCTGACTTCCCCTAAACAAGCGTTTGTGCAAAGCTAAGCTAACCTGCTGCTGGATGTAGCCTCATATTTAGCGTACATAGGAGAGTGTTATCAATCCTCTAATTGAACTCCACGTCAGACAAGAAATAACCATATTAAGTAAGGAACAATAAATCACTTTTTCAATTTTTGCTGCCTGCTATGGTATCTCCCTCTGAAGCTCTACAATAGTACAGTAAAAGTAGCATCTGCTGCTGCTGCGATTCATTATTTTGTTATTGATTATCTGATGAATTATCTCGCTTAAATCAGGTCCACACTGATATTTATCAGCCGGCTGCCGAACGCAAGCGAGCTCAACGGAGCACAGCAGATTTGTGTGATGCTCCTTGTTTTGAGCCGTCGGCGTGAGATATAAAGGGTCAACGCTGTGTTTTCCTCCGTCCACATCATCGTTTGCTGGTCTATTTGTGCTCTGCCCGCCGTCCACCCGCTGTGCTCTTACGTACCGAGCCTCCTGATTGGACCATGTTGATCTCAGTCTGACAGCAAATCAATAAATTGTATTCCCTCAGCATCAGTGTTAGTGGATATAAAACATGTCTTATGGGCTCAGTGTAGGAACATGAAAGGGATCAACATGTGAGAAGTGTCAGTGTGGTTTAACTTCTCCACACATTGCTATAAACAACAACAACAACAACGCGGTCACAGGCTTGGGAGGAGATTTGCTCCCGTGCACTAGTTGTTGCTTCCGACCGTGTTTACATTTAGTCAGAGATAAGGACGCAGTGTTCTTACACATGCACCGCATGCCTGTTTCATGAACTTTCTCTCCCTTGCCGATGCAGATGCTCTGTGATGGATGTCAGGCATGTTTACTCCAAAAAAACAACATTTTTTGTTTTGAATGTTTACGTCTGGCTTAAAAACTTTCAGAGTATCCTCATCAATGCACAAATATGTAGTTCTGGCCAGTGAGCTCAGAGCACTGAGGGGGCAGAGATTTGGTTGCACGCTTTCGTATCTGCAGCTCCAACCTTTAGCTCACGCTGTTTTGGCACCTACAGAGCCACAACAATCCCCCGAAAGTCACATGTGCAGCGGGCCAATAAAGCTGCTGCCGGTTACCGGGCCGTAACCCCTGCGCGCGGGGGCGAGAGAGAGAGAGGGAGAGAGAGAGAGAGAGAGAGAGAGAGAGGGGGAGAGAGAGAGAGAGAGAGAGAGAGAGGGAGAGAGAGAGAGAGAGAGAGAGAGAGAGAGAGAGAGAGAGAGAGAGCGCTCCGTAATCTGCCGAAGCCTCTCTCTGCGGCTTGCCAGGAGACTGGCAGCGAGGCGGGAGCAGCAGCTCTCACAGAAGGTGATCAGTCTTATAGATCTTCACCGCGGGGGGGGGGGGGGGGGGGGGTCACGCACACCAAGAGCCACAGCGAGCCTCCCGTCTCCACGCCGACTCGATGCTCAACGCCAGGCCCCCCCGAAATCCACCTACCTGAGGGTGGCCTCGCCTGTGCCTCTCTTCTTTATGCTCTTAATCTACCTGTTTACCCCCCCCCCCCCCCCCCCCCCCCAGTAAGCCTGTCTAACCCTGTCTGTTTCTTCCTTTCTACTCGGGCAACTCTCACTCTGCTGATCCCTGCGTGTTCAGCTGTTAAACACCCGCAGTCTGTGAAACATGACAGTACAGATTTGTTCAGAGGGCTCGCTTTGATTGCGACTCGCACAGAGGAAAGCGGTTTGTCAGGTCCTCCTTCTTTTTTCTGTTTTTTCCGTCAGAGCCTCCCGGTCCGAGGGAGACCCATCGCGTCTTCTCAGCGTTCTTCTGAGATGGCGGCGATCTCATTTCATTCCCGTGCTTTTGTACGAGTGCGTTCATTAAACAGAGATGAGAGGCCGCTCACAGTAGCTCGGCGCACAGTAGATACGGACGCCATTTCGACCTTCGCACCAGCAACGCCAAGACGAGCTGTGAACGTCCCCTCAGAGCGTGTCTTCAAAGCCTCAGCCACCTCACCCCACCATCTACGCCGCAAGACTGCTGCTGCCCCCCCCCACCCCCCCCCCCCCCGGGTTCCGCTCATTGCACTTTGATACACAGGCAGACATGTCGACCGCACGCCTAAGCCGTCTTTTGACGCGGCTCTGAGGTGTGACCGCGGCGATGAACACACTGCGTAGTGGTCGACGTCAGCCATTCCCTGGCTCGTGCTGCGGCCTACACTCGGTGAAACACGAGGTCGATGGACGCGGCCGCTCTGTCTGTTCCATTTCCAATAGGAGAAAGTAGATGAAAGCTGAGCTCTCATCTCACCATGTGTTTGTTACTTTATTCTTTATCTCTTTGCCATTAACTGGAGGAAAATGGGTCAAAGAAAAAAAAAAAAAAAAAAGTCATGTAATTGTAAAAGAAAAGAAAATCAGTAGTAACGTTGCACTCCCTTCTCCATCAAGGCTTTTACTGTGTGCGTCAGTCACGTCCTTGAGTGCATTGATTACTACTTTGAGAAATGAACTCTGTTCAGTGACATCCGCATGGCCACATCGTTTAAATCCAGGGAGAAGAAGCCTGTAGCCGGGTTCTTTAGGCTGTTTATCTCTTGAATCCTTTTGACTAATTAACACCCAGATGTATAACCGAGGCTTCCCGCTGCCAAACAGATTTATTTATTTCGTGTGAGCAGCACAGTGTGAAAGACAGGGAGGGCAACCCTGGGAAGGAGCACAATGCCTAAGACAATCAATTAACGAGTCGTGTAAGCTCTTGCAGGCCATTTTGCCAGGAGTAGTTGTGATTATAGTCTGCTCATTACACTCCCTCTTTTGTCAGAGTAGAACAGAAATACCTTTAAAATGATAATGATTTGCCACTTTTTTTCCCCCGTTTGCGCCCCATGAATCAGCGCCGCTGAGAGGTTGGTGGCATGTTCCGGTCTCTCTTCACTTCTAATGAGCATGGATGGGCAGCGAGGGGCCTTGTTAGATAAGCGACTACCAAATATCATGGAAGGTGACTAAGAGCACGAGATAAGTGCAGTCTGGCATCCGGAACGCTGGACCGCGGGAAAGCTCCACTTTAAAGGGGCTGCGGTGACTTTTCAGCTTAATTGGAGTGATATCAGCGGGTTGCTTACACAGGAGAGGGACAGAGGAAGTGCGTTGACAGAAATCAGTCTCCTTCTAGTGGAAATACCCCCCCCCTCCCCCCAGCCGTCCCCAAAGCCAGTGTCCAACTCAGAAGAGATGTAAGTGTGCCACCTAGTGGCCTCAACACTCATGACGTCTTCTATTCGTAAATGTAAATGAGTCACTCGCGACGTCAATCATGCTTAACAAAACATCACAATACATTCCAATTTGAGTGAGACATGTCGCATGCACGGCCACACGCACTGTGTATTTCAATGAATCACGAACCCACCTAAATTCCATTTGGACATGACCTGGTTTGTTCTTTCCCAAGGCGCACGGTGAACAAATGACTTCATAGCAACTAGAATATCTCAATATAAAGGCTTAAATCCTGCGGCCAAGGCGGGGGGGGTGGGGTTCCGAAGCTTGAGGCTCCACTCCATACTGAACTGAGTTGGAGCCGAGTGTCCTCCGACTCTCATGGTGGAGGGCGAAAAACAGCCTATCTGGAGAGATTGTTTTTCACAGTATGCCGGAAACTAATTACAAGCAATAAATTAATTTCACGCTACTGCTTTGGAATTAATTGCATCTTTACAGAAGTGAGTGGAAGTGATGGCTCAAGCGGCTCTGGTGAGGGCGGACACACGCGGAGTGCGCCATTGAATTACGCGGCTCATCAGAGGCGTCGCCTGACACGAGGGCGCGCTCGATGACGCTCAGAGGAACGATCTGAGGCTCTAGTTTGTTGTCGCTCTAATTGCCGCGGAGGTATTTTTTTGACATGCATCTCCCGTGGCGCAGGGACACCATATGCTGGGAAAGCTGAGCATGTTGTTTCGAGCAGTTGGGCTTCGTGGAAATGTTTCCTTCGTGATAACTACGTCTGGTGGGACGACGAGTGCGACGGGAAGCTGCTTCTCAGTTTGGGTTTCCACGTGACATTTCACACCCGTCGGGTGGTATGCGGCTATAAATAAACCTGTCAAATGATTTCTGCTGTCACGAGTGACTCCGAGGTCCTGATGCTGTGTCATCGCAACAGGGAGCATGAACTCGGGGTTACTATGGTGACCACATTGCATGGAAATTTCTCCCAAATTCTTGGGAATTCCAATCCCCCCCCCCCCCTCCCAGCCCTATTGATTGGCATATAGTAAAGCGTTTATATCTGCAGAGGATGGTAATTAGAAAGAAATAAAGACTGTTTATTGGTAGAATAGGGTTAATGGCGCTGCCGTCTGTGCTTGGAGTGCATGCTTTAGATATTTGAGTCAACTGTTTATTTCCATTATTTTGAGTTAAGTGACTTTTCAACATTCTTCTAATTGGCCCCGGTGGGATTTTGAGCAAAAACACTTGATGTTCCCATGCGTTCGCCTACCTTAACTGTGGCAGTATTATTGTAATTTGTGCAGATAATATTGTTGTTGTTTTTTACAGTGTTTGATCTTTATTCCAAGATTTAATTTCTGTCTTTTTTTCCTGCTCTCTGTTCTCATCTGTGACCACCACCACAATCACATGACAGATGGTCTTTTCTGGACCCTCTAATTATATTTCCAGCTTCAGATTTGTAATTCATCACACTTATCCATGATCTGCATGTCCTTGAAAGAAAAGTTTGTGAACACCAATGCCTTAAAAAAGAAAACATCTCCTACATTATTAATCTGTAAAGCGGGATGACATCAAGAACTTTGAGGATTTCAACACATTTACTATACTGTATTAAGTACTGTATGAAGTTACAGAAAAGGTACAAACATACTGTTTAAATGCACCAACTTGGTCTGCAGAGGACTGGGGGTATTAGCCGGGAGGCTCAGCAGTAACTATGTGCCCTTTGTATTGCAAGCTGGGAGGGCCGCACCCAGTGATTCACTATAATGCACACAGACTGGGTACAATCAGCAATTATTTTGCTCTCACATTCGGTTCTATCGTTCTACAGGAGAACTTCTGTGTTACACAGTTACAGTTACTTCTACAAAGTAGAAGGAACATAACATTGATGTTATTGGAATCATAGTGCAACCTTCGGCCATTCATAGTTGGGTTCCAGTTAACTCTTAAACACATTTTCATTACACTCATTCAAAATTACAATCGGTCATTACATCTGACACTGAAGTTCAATAAGAGAACCATTCTTTAATGACCATGACATATTACAACTCCAAAAACTCAATTTATACAAATTAGACCCTTACAATATTTTCTCTAATTAACATGTTTCAGGGATTATTTTTTTTCTTCTGTCTGGTCAGTCAGTTATTACAATGGCAGGCAGACTCAGCGACGCCTAACTCGTCACATTCACGCCCTTCTGATAACTTTCACATGCCTACTGTCAGTATGTTGCAACGACCTCATTACTCAAAGGGCTGAACCGCAGAGGAATGTGTTAGCACTGATTCATACAGTGAAGGATTAGAACACTAGTAAACAAAATCCGTCAATTAACATCATTAAGACCGATGAATAATTCCTAACGTGACACTTTAAAGGAAGTATGTTCATGGCATTGTATACTCTTTTTTCACTTCGGCATTTCTTTTTCTTTATAAAATATATGAAAACTATAAAATTGAACAGCAATTAAAACATAGCCACACAAAAGCTAACTTGTATCTTTTACTATAAAAACTGACAGTGAACTAACTCCCCAAATCCCCAAAGCCTTCATTCATACAGCAGACAGAAACCCTTCACTGCAAAGAACATTCTATATGGAGAAGCACGTGAAGAAAATGGATGGGTGAGTGTGAAGGCCACGTCACAACACACGTACGACTGACTGCATCCAAAGAGATTTCAGTGCAAAAGACTTTTGCAAAAAAACAAAATAAAGCAGCAAAGAAACTATTGAGAGCGGAGCGGCGTGCGCACACTGACGCCAACTGCTTGTTCTTTATCTCATTCATGTTCAGGGGCAGACATTCAGCTCTCAGGCCTCTCTCTGAGTGCCGGGTAAACGCACACATGTGTTTCAGCTCCAGTCGTTCATTTCTTTCTGCTGACCTCTCCCAGAGTTTTGAACTTCGGTCCGAGCCCGTTCAGGAAGTCGAGATTATTGTCGTCGCCGATGTCACTGCAGCATCCCACGGAGCCGGCTGCAGAGCCTGTCCCCTCGTACCCGTAGGGGTGGGCCACGTCCTCCGCGTACCGCCCGTCGTCCTCGGTTCCGAAGAAGGTCAGCTTCTGCAGGGCGAGCGAACAGAAGCGCGTTGTTACCGCGTGCAGACCGGGAAGGATGGATGGGAGGGGAGATGCTGCACTTGCAGTCAGATAGCACACAGAGAAATGATACCTCTCACAGAGAAATAACAATGATTACGAGGGGATACTGTTGTTTAGAGAACATGAATGTTACACTGTAACCTAAGCCTTTACAGATAACAGAAGTTATTAAACCTCAGAGAATAAAAGGTGCACACATTTCATTCTGACACTTTATTAGCCGCCTTCAACTCTTAACTACCTTCCCCATCTGTTTTTGTTCATCTTAATTCTTCATTACTACAGAGGACTGTTACCTTGTTTAGATAGAAGCCGTTTGTTTGCCAGTTGTGAAGAAGACTTGAGTCCTGGGTGAGGTATCTGTTGTCGAAGCCTTCGCTGTTACCCGCATAATCAAACTGGTTGTACTGGCCAGAACCGAACCGGCTTAAATCAGATGTGACGACATCATAATTATACGCCCCGTTTGCGTTGGTGGTTTTGGCTCCAAATGTGCCAGAGCCGTTGTTTGCTATCCATCCTGAATTCAGACCTTTAACAGAGCCTTTCACTACAGAGTCCGCCACTGCATAGGGAACAGTGATGAGGCTTGAATCCTGCAAACAAAAACAGGCAATCAAGTAACAATTAAATAAATGCAGCAAAAGAGAAAGACAGAGAAGCGAAAAAGAAGATGGCTACGCTTTCATTATTATGTCCTTACCACTTCCTCCCCCGGGGACTCTGTGTTTGATTTCAGCAAGATCCCACCACTGTCTCCTATATCTTCAATTTCTTTTTTCTCCAGCTTTGTCATGCAAAAAATACCAAGCAGAAGCCCTGTGAAAAAAAAAACAAGGCACAGTGAGTGCATTTTATAATATACTACGCTTTATTCGGTGGCAGAACTTCTGACTTTCTATCACTCTTTTGGCGCCTTCACACATGCGTGAGCACAAGATTGCTGTTTCATTATCCAACACACTGTAGCTTCAAACTTCTGCCAGCGAGGCTACAGTAGCAGGAGACTCACCGAGCAGCAGGAGGAGGAACAGAGGCAACAGCATAGCCAGTATACCCATCGGCCCTAATGACACAGAGTTCGGGTTGGCAATGCACTCGTTGTTCTTGCAGCTGCAGATCCTCACAGTTGCCGTCTGCATTTTACCGGAGCCCTGCAGATCTTTAATGTCCACGGGAACATCGTATTTTCCAGTTGGAAGCTCTTTAGTTTGCTTCAACGTAGCTGACGTGTCTGAGGAGGAAACGGACGTGTAAAAATAAAAACATTAAAAGCTAATGATCAGAAAGAATTATAATCTACGGGAGCCCAAGTGAGAAAACCGGTTGGTAATTATAACGGTTTAGTGTACGTGTTTCATAGGTTCATATTAGAACATATGTCGGGTTTCAAGGGGGTCAGCATTACCTAGTTTGACCACCAGAGTGCACACGTTGACTTTATCTCTTTCATGTTATCATTCAAAATAAAAATAAAAAGAATTTTCATCATGAAGGTTTTATAGATTTAAAAAAAAAAATGGACATTATTTAACCACCTGATGTTTTACTCTTTTGTATCCTTACAGTGCTTGAACGTTACATTTTTCTTCTAATTTTGACCGGAAACTCCCAATTGTTACAAAACATAGAATGTGCTCTCAAAATATAAAGTAAAATACCACTATCAATGACAATGGTAAAATAATTTAACACATAAAAAAGGGAGTACTTTCCCTGAAGTAAGACTTGCAGGTCTCAAGCCTCAACAATGGATATTAGTCAAGCTGTAAACTATACATTGTATGACTTATTCACTGGCCATTGTGTGACTGGGTTTTTTTGCTAACATATTTTAGAGATAGTACATATCAAAATAAATAACGTTTTTGTATGAACAGTTTACACATGTTTTAGAGTTTTAACAGATGTTTTGTCTAAAAGAAAAAAAGGAACCTACCGTTGAATTTGGTTATGGACCATTTGCCATCGTGACCGCTTGGTAAACTGAAGCTGAACGGGGAAGAAAAGGGAGCCTGGTCCTTGTCTTCAGCCGTGACCCGTATCGAGCCGAGCTCTCCTTCCTTCTCGCACAGCACCAACTCTCTGCTGGGAAGCGTGGGGACGTTATCGTTGACATCCTCCACCACGATGATGACTGTTCCTGTTCCCGTCTTGGCGGCTGGAACACATGGAAATTACATTAGTAAATATTTATTTTATCCACACACACACACACACACACACACGCGTAAAAACAACTGGTGACGCAGCAAACAACTCACGATGATGCGTTCGAGCACCGTTTTAGTGTGAAATAATCAGGAGGTTTTCATTTCAGACAAGCAGCTGGGCCGTGAGCCCAATTTTCACCATCACCTCAGACACCCGCGAGTTATTGTGAAATACTAAACACGTCATGTCAGCAGTTGCTCTCAGTCGGGACAAAGACACACTGTTTGTTCCGACAGATACCGGTAAGGGTGGAGCTGGTGTTTGGTAATGACTTTCCTACAAGATCACCTAAAGGCTTGAAGGTGGTGTCTGTGTTGATTGGACTTGCAGACTACACACTTTCTCACGGCAGTAAGTATTCGGGCTTTGGAAATTGTCCACACCTAAAAGGAGACTAAGTGAGTTGGTGAAACAAGAATGTGATTCTTCTTCAGTACAGGAGATACACCACAAGAATTATGAGTATCCATTCAAATGGGGGTTTTTTTAAGCACAGAATTTTCTATTAACTACCTACAATAAAAAATGTCTGGGCAGCTTTAGGTATTGAAGATGTCTGAATACGTCTGAACTTTAAACTGACAAGATGAGATGACAAATTGTCCTCCAGCACTTTACAGCCTTGTTGTGTGTACTCGTGCAAATGGGTTGTAGTTTACTTTTTGCGTATGATGTAAGCTTTTGAGTTCTACCGATTAAATTCCCCCTCAAAAAATAACCATGAAAGTTGTGTTACTTTGTAAAGAAAGGATCACAAGCTTGGGTTTGTCCACAGAGCTTCTTTTCTGCAGCAATGCAAAACACCAAATGAAAGGAAGTTCTCGGTGCAGCGCTTACTTCCAGGGTTGGCCTACGGAAATACGTTGCTCCTGTATGTTTTTGCCGTCATAGTAGCATCTCGGTTCTGCGTGGAGCGCGCCAGTTACCCAAATCATTGAAACGGGAAAAACGAAGGAACTTACTAGCATCAACAGCCCTCACGGTGATGTTGTAAATTCCACCCTGGACAAAGTCAGACTCTCTGTCGATGGTGTTTGCCACCCTGAGCTCCCCGGTGTTTCTGTCCACATTGATCCAGGAGGCCGGGTCTAAGGTCTTGAAATACCTGAGAGAAGGTGGTACACACACACACACACACACACACACACACACACACACTTTAGCGTTAGGCGCACAGGATCCTGTTCAGCAGGCAAAGTCTGCCCTCCAGTGTTAAACAGAAGTAAAATGGGGTCTGCAGTCCGCTACACTTTGCTACGGGAAAGCCAATTGCTTCTAGACAACCGTGATGCTTACATGATGCCGGCGCTGCTCTTGGTCTCGGGATCCAGAGCCGTGTAGGTTCCGATCAGCGAGCCGTTCGGTGTGTTCTCTTTGACATTGAGGCGGATAGTAGGGGCTGAGAATTGCGGGCCCTCATCTACATTGATGACCGTGACATCCACAGGGACGGTCGCCCACTGGGCCGTGGTGCCGGCCAGCTCGGCGTCATTGCGTGCCATAATGTCAAGCTTTACATTTGGGGTCTGCTCAAAATCTAAGGGCTGGAAAAAACAGGGAAATGCACAAATCCTTTTTTACTGCTGTGTTACAATGATTGCCTTTCAATCAAATATATCCCACTACATAACGACTGGTTTGTTAATAATAATAATAATAATATGATATCTCACTCACCTTAGTGACATACAGAAGCCCCTCGTTGGTTTTGGGGTCGGTATCAATTCTGAAATTTCCATTCTCATTTCCTTTTGTGATGACAAATTTGGAAATCCAGTTTGGTGTTTTTATTAAGTCCTTATCTTCAATGGGAATTCGAAGGATAAGTTTTTCCATCTCGTTTTCTGTGATACTGGCTGCATACTAAAAGGACCCAAAGAGTTTTTTTACTTAAATCAAGTAAAAACCAGATCAAAACAATGATAACTAATAATTTATTGTAAAAAAAAAAAACAGTAAAACGTCCATTTCCATTAACCGCTTATGACTTACAGATGTTTTTGCGAAGGTTGGTGGGTTGTCGTTGATGTCACCCACAGTAATGGTGGCAGTACCTGTGTTGAACAGACCACTGACTGCACCGTCCATATCTCGGATTTCTATGACCACCAAATGCTGATCTTTGACCTAAAGAAGTGATACGTCGATAAGGATTAAGACGATGAGACTAAGATGAGGCAATTGTGTGGTCTAGTGAATAAAGTGGTGCTCGCCTCTCTGTCCAGGGTGTTGGTTGTCGTGGTGATGACACCGGTTTCTGGGTGGATGGCAAACAGGTCTAATCCCGTCTTGAGAGAATACCTGATCTTGGTGTGGAGGGTTCCTGCTTTGTCTATGTCTGTGGCGCTCACCTTGCCCACCACTGCCCCTGTGGGGTAAAACATGAACACAGAGTTTATTACCCGCCCCGACTGAAGATCCATACCACGGGATCACTTGTGGCGGTTTCATGGTCCTCACCCACAACGCTCTGCTCGAGCACAGTGTACTGCAGTTGGTTTGTGAAGGTCGGAGCGTTGTCATTCACGTCATCCACTTCTATAGTGATATCCAAAGGATCGTCTGTCTCCTGATTGGTGATTTTGTCGAAAGCTCTTACTCTTAACTTTGAGGAAAAAGAAGGCAGTTTTGACATTAATTTCAACGATTAGTAATTTAACGGGCCCTTAAGCCGATGTGCAGCAATATCAATCATGCATTATTCCACGTGAGGGTTGAATCGACATAGAAAAGCATTTGTGGTCAACACTGAAGCTAAAATGGTAGTTAGATTTATTGTTCAAGTTGTTTTTTAGGCTAAAAGGGCAAAACATCGCCCTACCAACCTTCTCAGTTGAGCTTAGGAAAAGTTTTTTTATGAATCAAGATCGCTGAGAAAATAATGAGGAAAATAATCAGTAATTGGTTTCACACTCACTTTAAACTGTGGGTACACCTCACGATCGACTTGAGTATGCACAAACAAATTCCCAGTAGTGTCCAGACTGAACACCCCCAATGGAGGCAGATCCACACCAGGGCCGCTCATGGTGTAGTACACCCGGAACTGGGATTCTGAGTCCGATACAACCTGCAACAGAAGTAAAAAAAACACCACTGAACACAGACTACACAGGTACTAAAAAGGAAATGAGTTACAATTTAAAGTCAGTGGAAAGTAATGTATGGGATAGCCAGGCCCAGGTGTGAATAACAACACAATAACGTAATCCGGGTGGGAAAAACAACATGAAGAAAAAGTGCTTGGAATTGTATTTCGCCAATGCAGTGACATTAAATACGGTGTTTATTTCAACGAGTAGGTTGAAATAAGGTTACCGTCTCGATCCTTCTTGGCTGGAGTTCCGGTGTGTTCTCCAAGATGTTGAAGGGTGGGGGGCTCCAGCGTCTCTTGGAGCGCCTCAGGAAGCCTGAGGACTTCTGGGACATGCACACGGGACGGGACGGGACGGGAGGAGACGGGGTTAAAACACCCGACAGGTATAAACACGCTGTCAACGCACGCGGCCGGGCACGAGCTCACCTGTTTTTTGGATGCGGCACGGTGAACGAGGTGAACGACCATCTCGCTTTCCGGCCCGCTGCTGTCGCGAGCTCTCACAGAAAATGTCCGCCCCGCCGGAGACACCGACACCGACTCGGAGGTCTCTATCACCCCGCTGCTCGTCACCGTGAAGCTCGGGTCGCTCGACGTCAAGCGCGTGGATTTGGTGTCACAGTGGGAAAATTGAACTGAGAACCGGGAGGGAGGGAGGGAGGGGGGGGTCAACTCAATTATTAATACACGAGACAATTCGGCCATATTCCATAGAGAACGAATCAATAGGCTGATGGGAGCAGAAGCTCACCTGTGGAGATTAGGGATCCAGGTTGCAGCGTGTTCGGAACAATTACGTACACGGAGCTCGGGATTAAACACGAGTCCACACCGGAAAGCATCTGCAAAGTACAACGTGATGTTTCAAAAACATGTATTGGATCTCTTACCGCTTAACGAATAAAATAAATAAAAAAACTGTAGCAACCGAGAGGAAGATTTAAAAAAAAAAAAACGGAAACTCACCAACACCGCGCAGACGTTGAGAAGTAAAACATTCGCCATTGTTGGAAAAAAGCTGTCGATGGACTCCGGGAGGAAGCCGGACTCGCCCGAAGAGTTGTGTCCGCGTGAAACGCTGGCGGAGGAGACAGTGCGTCGGTGTGTCGCTGCACTTGTTGCTGCGGGGCCCGGCGGACTTTGCGCGGAGCCGCGGTATGTCGCTGGTGGCTCTGCGTCACCGGGGCGGACACACCTCGGAGGCCCCACCCAGGCTCTGAGCCTCCCTGCGGACGGCACCTCGGGGCTGGGCTCACTGTTGTCTTCCCTTTGTGCTCAACGCGTCGACTCCTTTAAACCACTTTTCCAACCTTTTCTTCCTCTTTAGCCAGCAGGGGGGGGACATTACTTGAATGTGACTTTTTCTTTTATTGTCACAGAGGCCGAAACATATCTAAACACTAATAGATTTGTATGATTGTTTCGCTGTATTAGATAAAAATAATGTCTTGCTGGTTTATTCCATGTATTATTTCTAAATGTGCCCATGTTTTACAAAACATGATTTAGCATCTTCTTTGGTATGATTGCTGTATAACACTCGCCCCCTGCATGCTCGCTCCTCTGCAGCGTTCTGGCATGGGGAACAGAACTGGGCCACAGGAATGTGTGCCTATAATGAGAGCCTGATGTGGGGGAGGCTCCCTGCTTCTCCCACAGCCCAAAACTCCCACTATCTCTGTTAACTGCTGATAAAAGTGAGAGGGGTCAGAGCACAGCAACACTGGGCCCCTGTCCTTTGCAACCCAGCCCAGAGGGACTGTAATGGGGAGGGGGGTTGGGGGGGGGGGGGGTAGGACTTGGTGGGCCTGTGTGAAGCTGCAACAGGAAAGGTGAGAAAGAAAAGCCCTACCCGCCCGGGACACTTCGCCGTGCTCATGGGCGTGGTTTTTTAGGGTAAATACGAAAAAAAAGAAATGGAGTTTTGGTTGGTTTGTACTCAGCTTTGGGTGTGTATGGAGCACACCGAATAAGGTTTGAACGGATAGACTCATTATCTTGTTTATTCCCCCCTTGACACAATGGCTGACCTCTTCCTTCCAAACATCTGCTCTATGTGAAATACAGTAGTCAGAAGAGTCACCTCCAAAGCATTACGCAATGGCTTTTCCTGCTGAATAATACAGTTTGGAGGCCTAAAGATGATTCATTTCTCAAGAAACTCAGTCTTGACGTGTATGTGCTGCAAAGGCACAAAAGGAAATGAAAGAAAAAACGTGCTGTTCAATTAGTCACCTTTTGATCACAGTGAGACGGTTTTGCAGGAAATTCACTGAGGTGTGGTTTGTTTATTCCAACCAGAAAAACACAACACAGCCAGCTATTGTTACATAACTCACTCTGCTGCATTTTAATTCCTAATTATTAGTCAGACTTGTTACTATAAGAAAATGTTCCATGTTGGATTGATATCATTGAGATAATGATGAAACTGTGTACGTAGCTACCTGACCGAGCCAGCAAAGGGTTCTTATTGCATGCGTAAAATATATATTGTGTGTATTTGTGATACTGTCGAAACCGCCCTTTCACCTGTGTGCTCATGTTGCTAAGAAACGCTGTTTGCGTGAGCCAATGAGGAATAAATGATTGGCTGACATAGCAATCACTCTGAAATAACACAGGGCTGCAGAATCCCAGCAAACTGCGATCTGCTCTCGGACCAATGTGTCACAATGAATTTTCAGTTACTGACCGCCTTATCGCACAAGATAAAGCTGATACCGCTGCATTCCTCCCCCACACAACATTGGGAGTAAAAGTTACTCGTATCCCGGCAACGCCAACTTTTCTTCCCCTCCCCGTTTCTTTGTTAAACAAACTTTACATGCAACCCACTCTCCCAGTCCGCTGTGCAGCTCACTGTTGGCTGCACACACTGGGAATGTCACGGCAACAGGTCAAGTTTTACAGAACAATGTGAAAGTTGGCCCGACTCACAATACTATGAAAAACAAACAACTCTTTAACTGAACGCTATGATAGCCTAAAAAATAAAAAGCAAGCTTGATCAAATACTGCAAAAGTACTTGTCCAAGCATGTTTGGACACATAGCTTTCCTCAAAGGATTTCCTCTCCCTCCAGCCTACTTTTTCTTCTATTTTTTTCTTCCACTGGAAACAATAGGCCCCATACCTCCACCCTCTTTTAAAGCTGATTATTCATAACAAAAGCATGTTTGGACACACATTGGGCATCTTGAAAGGATTTCCTCTTTCTCCAGCCTACTGAAAACACTTTTATAGCAGGCATGCCCCCCCCCCCCCCCTCCCCCTCCTCACCCCTCCCCACCCTTCCACACCGAGGACCCGCCTATCGCGGTACAAGTTGTGCCTCCTTCCCCGAAAGGGGTCAAAGCCTGTAGCAAACCCTCCCCGAGAAAGTTGTCGCCATTTCGCCCGAAGGAGACGGTCATGCTCGTGCATCTGTCCCCTGTGTTGGAGGCGATGGCTCCGCTGCTGAAGACCAGCGCCGGTTCCCTGCTGCTGATGTCCGCGCTTGTGAGTACTTTCTCCGGGTCAGTGCGCCGCGCCGCTCCGCTCCGCTCCGGGGCTCGGACAACACGTCCCGCCGCCACAGGTGTGGCTTTTCATCCGGCGGAGCGTTGCGCTCGTTTTCTAATGAAATAATGTCATAATCGGGTCTGTAACAATAGCTGGGGATGGGGAATATTCTCTCTCTCTCTCTTTTTACTTTGTTTCCTTTAATGTCGGGTGTGGAGATCTACTCCCACATTCCCCGATGCGGATGATGCACATGGCGGCCGTTATGTTGTGTTTTCTATACTTTAAAGAGTAAAAGAGCCACATTCCTCACATTCATCTAAACGTGATCCACAGCCCACAGTTCAACCATTATAAAAATAACTATTTGCTGTATGGACACATTTACCACATTCTTCTTTTTTAATGACACAAAAGGTGTGTCAGGAGTGACACCAGAAGCCAAATGAGGTGAGGAAGAAGTGATGATGACATGTGTTCCTCCCTGATGGTTTCCCTGCAGCTGGTTCTTGTGGGGGCCGAGGGAAACGGGCCCGAGCTACGGAGACACAAAAGAGAATGGATCATCGCTCCCAGACAGCTGTATGAGAACCACGATTACACCACCTCCACGAGTATCGCTAAAGTTTGTACTTGTTTTCTTTCTCTGTTAATCCTCTTAATAATATTCTTATCCACAGCCATGTTGATAGTATAACATGGAAATGACTATGATTACTGTACAAGTACTTAGGTGAATAATATATTTGGTTTCTGTTCTCTCTTTTACATCTTGAACTGAATGCCGTTTACAAAGATTAATAGTTTATTACAAATCAACAGTAAATACGGTCTCATTATACTTTTCCTTGTAATTGGAAGATGCTAGAAATCCAGATAAAGTGGATTCATTTTCTGTTTGTGTATTTATTTTTCAGATTAACTCGGATAAGAGCAACTATACATCGATATTTTACTCTCTAGAAGGGCCGGGTGTTGACCAGCCCCCTAGAGGTTTATTTGGCATCGACCGTCTAACTGGCAATGTGAGAATCTATTCCATTCTGGACCGAGAGAAGATTCCTTTCTATACGGTAAGAGCACTTAAAAATGTATTGGAGTCAAGCCCTCGAGTTGTACATGGAGGAGATGGTTAAGGAGATTCTCTGTTTTTGTTGCTGTAGTTAAGGGGAATCGCAAAGTACGCTAACGGGGCCAAAGCTGAAAAGGATATCGATCTTAAAATAATTGTTTTGGACGTGAATGACTGCCCACCAGTCATTAAAGTCCAGCAAGTCGGATCCGTCAATGAATCGAGTGCACAAGGTATTTCAAGAAACTTCCAATACAACTGTAAGTGCTAAATGTATATCCTGTGCTCAATAAACTTCTATGTGATCCCATTGGATTTGGGTGATTCCCAGGTACCGTTGTGATGAAAGTTATAGCTACTGATGATGATGAAGAGAACTCGCTGCACTCCAAGATTCACTACAGCATTGTGGAGCAGAGCAACACCGCTGGGATGTTCCTCATCAACCCCGAGACCGGGGAGATCCGGGTTCAACGTAACACTCTGGACAGAGAGGTGAGGCGTAACTGACCGGAAAGGATTCTCAAGTCCAGCCAATTATTTTTATCGGAATGTGTCTTAGCTTAGAGCGTGGAGACATTAAGAATGATCACACTTTTCCCCGCAATTTTATCACACACAAGTATTTGCATATGATTCAAGAGGTTTTTCTGGAAAATTTGAAAAAAACAAGAATGTATGCATATTTTATCTATTTTTCAGAGACAAGATACTTACACGTTGAAAATAAAAGTCTCCGACTTGAATGGGCAAAGTGGAGGAAACACGGGAACCGGTGAAATTGTGGTCAAAATTTTAGACATAAATGACAACATTCCGACCCTGGAGAAAGAATTGGTAGGTGCAACAAAATGACCACAACCAACACTCCTATTCCTTTTTAATACTGCTGTTTTGTCATTTTTAAATTGCAGTACGAAGGAAGCATACAGGAGAACACTATCAATGTGGAGGTGATGAGGATCAAAGCCATTGACATGGATCTGATTTACACCGACAACTGGCTGGCTGCGTATGAGATTGTTTCTGGGAATGAGGCCGGCTACTTCAGCATCACCACCGATTCTAAGACCAACGAGGGAATTATCATGATTCACAAGGTAAACGGCGTGCTCGCACTTTCACCGCCTGGGATCTAACAAGGAAACATTGTAATCTAACGTGAGCTGCACATGTCCGCGCGTTATCCTCAAATCTGCAGGCCCTGGACTTTGAGGAGCAAAGGTTGGTCAACCTGCAAGTGACCGTTTCCAACAAAGCAGCGTACAGCTTCGGCAGCGGCGCTGTGCTCGCTCCCACCCCACAAAAACCCTACCGTGTCAATATCAACGTGCTCAACGAGGTCGAAGGCCCCCGATTCCAACCAAGCGTCAAAGTGGTGACTATCTCCGAGGACCACACCATCACCTCCATCCAAAAAGTAATCGCCAACTACGCCGCCATCGACAGCGACACGCTGAAGATCGCCACCAACGTACGGTACGTCGTAGGGGGCGGCTCTCTTTGTGGCTATTAACTGATGCGTTGTGAATGAATAGCTTTGTTTTCATTGCATGCATTTTCATATTTTTTAGGTATGCTAAATTAAAAGACGACGACAACTGGCTGATTATTGATGAAAGAACAGGAGACATCAAGCTGAATAAACTACCTGACAGAGAGTCCAAGTTCTTGATCAATGGAACATATTACGCCAAAATTATATGCAGCACCAACGGTGGGTTCTGTGGAAATGATCCCTCTTCTCCAGTGGACTAGAGATAGTGCAGCTTTTACATTGAACTGTCTTCTAATTGATTTTTCAGACGTTCCCTCCAAAACTGCCACGGGGACCATAGCCATCCAGGTGGAGGACTTCAATGACCACTGTCCCGAACTCACCACCAAAAGTCAGACCATGTGCGTCGAGGACAATGTGATCTACGCCACAGCCGTAGACAAAGACAATTTCCCCAATTCTGCACCATTTGAGTTCTCTGTGATCCAGGTGGGGAAACAGGAGAAATGGACAGTGGAGCATTTTAATGGTAAGATTACAATTAGAATTAGACAGATTCTGATCATTTCAGTGCTGCGTAGTAAGTTTTAATTTGTCATTTCATTGTCCTTAGATGGTATCGTTTTGTTTCAATGACACAAACAAGTTCTGTTGCTTAAAATGCTCCAGAATTAGCTGGCCAGGAGTGGAAAGTTTTTAACGCATTCCACATAGGTGTGTCGGTTTCAGGGTAGTGCTTTCTTGCATGATGTATCACTGGCATGGGTTCCTGAAACACTCGTTGTGAAAAGGATCATTCCTGGATTTATCATTACTGTGCATAGACAGGAAGAAGTGCTATTTCGAATATAAAACACAAAACAAACAAAATTTCCTAATTAAAAATGTTGCCCTCACCTTTCTTTAGAAACCACAGCCATTCTGCGCGACCAAGCCAACCTGTGGCCAGGCACGTACAAAGTGGCAGTGGAGGTCAAAGACCAGCAGGGAAAGTCGTGTGATCCTGTTCAGATGATGGACCTCGTTGTGTGTAATTGCGAGACGAGCACGAGGAAGTGTAGCTCCCGCGCTGCAAGGACCACCGTTTTTGGGGCTTCGGGTATCCTGCTTATGCTCCTGGGACTGCTGCTTCTGCTGTGTGAGTAGAGTGTTACCGTTTGCATGTGTGCCCCTGGTTGGTTATTTTTTGTACATCATCAACTTTCCAACTTACAAGGTTGAATAAGCAGGCATGTTGCACCGTGCTGGGAGCTACTGAAGGAACGTTTCCAATCCCATGCACTTTTTAATCCTGACCCGAATTGCACTATTATTTGTTGGGGTTACCCGTTAGCCCTTTTTTTAATGAAATGTAATTCATGGATTGATTGGTTTGACTTTGAGTGTAGTTTATATAGTTATTTCTGTTGACTTGGTTTTTCAGTGCTTCCCCTCCTGCTGCTGTTCTGCCTGTGTGGAGGTACAGCAGCAATTGGAGATTTCAAGGGCATTCCATTTGACACCAAACAACAGCTCATCGCATATCACACTGAGGGACAGGGAGATGACAGGGTGAGTTGATTATACAATACGAATACCATGTTTTTAATATATATATTTGTTTTAAAAAAAGAGCCTAAAAGGCTTAATCTCTGATGGGATGTTACGTTTTTCTCACAGGAAGTTCCTCTTCTACATGTGCCGGATCAAGTTCATATTGGCACAATAAATGCCAAGAACAAAAACACCTATGCAGGGTACCCAGGAGGACTGATTGAATTTGCAGGCGCAGGCGGCACCCTACAGAACTCCTTCTACTCACGCGGGAACCAGGAGCTGTACAACCAACATCACATGTCCAGCGCGCAGGGGGGGGTGGACTACGTGGACGCTGGCATGATGACAGGACAAGGGCGAGAGCAGCTCTTCTCCCGGTACAGAGCGGAGGCCTTTGATGGGATGGCTCTATCGGATCACTTCCTGGGGGAGTATTATTCAAGTGTGCGTACATAAAACACTCGAGTCAAAGGGTTTCTATCAAAATCTTTGTGAATCAAATGGTTTGTTTTTTAAAACAAAAATGTATTCTGGTTCCATTTAATCTGCAGAAATCCAACCACGCTGCTCACCAAGCTCAGGAAAAGGACAATCTTCTGATCTATGGCTACGAGGGACAGGGGTCTCTGTCGGGGTCTGTGGGTTGCTGCAGCCTTCTTGACAACGAGGACGACCTGGCCTTCCTGGATGACCTCGGGCCTAAATTCAAAACCCTGGCTGAGATCTGCAAGGGGTCGGCCGTGGTGACTGAGTCTGCGGATGCACGGGTTTCCTTCTCTCCGCCCAGGCCAGTGTCTCCTCCCTGGCCCTCCACCCACACCCACGTCAGTACTCACACAGAGACGACCAGGGACAGGGCCCGGGACCACTCGAACATCATCACCCTCAACACCTCCAACGTGGCGTCTGGATCCTCCACCGTTGTGCAGGAGGAGCGAATCACCGAGAGAAGCCTCGCTTCAGCCACTGCTCCCAGGGTACTGGTCCAAGACAACATTGTGATCCCCAGTCAGACGCTGCTCGTGCAGCAGCCCACTATGTACTACGCTGCCTCTCCCATGTATGTAGTCGAGCCCAATCCCCAAGTGGTGCTGGTGGCAGGGGGGGCCCAGCATGCAGTGGGCCAAGTAGGCCAAGTCGGGCTAAGTCAGGGGCTGGTGCAGGTTAGCGGGATGCAAGGAACTCAGGGTGTGGTCCTGGTAGACAGACAGGCAGGAATGGGGGTTGTGCCAGGGCAAGTAGCACAAGGTATTTCACAATCAAGCCTCTCCAGATCCAGCCAGGTGTTCCTGGTGGAGGACGGGCCCTCGGGTAGGGAGCAAGGCGTGAGCTTGGCGCAGGGAATCGGTCAGACGGGACACAGGTTTGCAGAGCAGGGTTCAGGGATCAGAGATCTCGGTTTTCAGTTTCAAACGCAGAGTTTTTCACTGGCTTCCGACGGTGCCACGGGATCAAGTGGGGATTCTGCTCAGGCAGCCGCGCCCAAATCGCAAGGCAGACAGAGAGTGGTTGTGCAACGTAAGAAGGTCTCAGTCACTGAGAGAAACATTGAGTCTAGTACAACAGCGTAAAGCAGCCGTTTTTCTCGGCATTTCAACTCATGTCACACATGTTTTGATACACACTGAAACATATTTTAGTGTACTAAAGCCTAATGCTGTAAATAAATACACATATGTTGGTGTAGACAGATTGTGATGAAATGGGGAAAAACTGGTAAAAGGATTGTTTAGTCCGTTAGACTAAAAGTGCAATTGTGCATAGTAATAACACAACTGACTGTAGTGATATTGCGTGATATTGACTATCTCACTATTGGGGCGTGAGAGAATTGGATTTCCACTCTAATTCTGTATAGTAAAATACTATGGAATACTATAGCATTAAAAAATATGTTGATACTAAAAAGTGTATGCAGTTTTTGGAGGCTACCTGGGCAAACAAACATTAGTTGAAAGTACACACTATATAGTATTAGTTTCAAGAATATAAATGGTACAAAGAAACTCATTCTATTGTTACACCGCAGTGTCCCAATATTGATTAGTTGTACACGGAATGGTGGCCTTAAAAACCCTGTATTGAATTTCAGCTACAAAACTTGAATGGCTACAGTGGTGGGAACAGCTAAAGTAAACACAACTACAACTGGAAATAAATAAAAAATGCTCTCCCAACCGACAGGAAAATGAAAAAAGCAGACCATGAACAAAAAGATCAGTGTGCACTTGAACCCAATCCCCTCGTGTAAATAGTCTTGTCATTGCTACCGATTATAAAATTGTCCTTTTTCCCCTTGATTGGCAGATCTATAGATGCTTTAGTTGGGTTTTATAATATGCAGGCTTTACCCATAAGCCTTTCTGCAACATTTACACTGTTGAATGTAGTTAAAGTGTAACTAATCAGGAAGCATGTATGGCTTCTGCGTGGAGCACATGCAAATTCTGTTTGTGCTGTTGAACTGACGCAGAAAAACCAAAGCCAAAGGACGTAGTATACCAAGAAGGGAGATGGCAGTTTGTTATCAATAAGACAAAATAGTCACCACGGACTGTAAACCAAAGAAGAGACTACTAAAAAAAATATCTAAAATGTATTGTTGTACTTTAAATCTTTCTATTATTTCTACTGAGCTGCGTGTTTTTAAATAGTGATTTTCTAAAAAACTTGTTGATTCCAAAAGATCTAAGTGACAATTCTGAAAGAAAGAAAAGAAGATGTACATTTTAACTGAAGACCTTATTTTTACAAATACATCCCATCGTTATTCGATTTTTGAGGCTGTTGTGTGAGTGCATGTGTATGAAGCTAACATGTGTGGGGATAACCAGATAAATGACAGACAAGCTTGCTAAGCACTGAAAACATGCAATCCAATGATTCTAATATTGCTGCATTTGCTATTGATGTGTTGAATTCCAAGCTTTGGTGTTGAATGAGCTGTATAAATATTGCAAACTGCATATTGCTTTAGAATAGGACTGCGCTAAAGCTGTGTCGGACACAATGGTGAGAAGTTTTGCACATCCTGTCGTAATAAAATCAGATGTAAAAGAGATTTTTCGCTGTCCTTATTTTCTGGTTTGATATAGAAAAAAAGGTCAGAAGATTGGTGCTTGGATGACACTCCACAACGGGTCAGTTTGAAGAGACACTTTTTACTGACGCAATCCTTTGGTCATCTTGCTTTCAACAGAACGAGGAACATTTAACAGTTTTTCAGTAACTGGGAATCAGGTGTAAAGACAAACATTTCACAAATAGTTTAATCCATGTACAAGGTGTTTATAAATACTAGATCTGAAACTGTTCATCATGAATGAATCACCCTTTTACCGTCTAATGTTGTACAACAACTACAGCATGGACATGCAAGCACATGTCAAGATGTTAATAGCAATCCTGTGTTTGATCTTTGATGTGGATTTCAAATTAGTTTTGGTGCTGACTGGAGTTTTAAAGGTTCAAAAAGGTCGATCCTTTGCTGACCTATAGACCGTCAGAATATCTCTAAACATAAAGAGAATGTAGAATATCAGGTTTCTGGCATGGATTAGTTTACAGATAACTACCATGCAGGTAAAGATTGAAAATGGTCAAAGCAGGATTTAAAAACCTGCTCTACCACCATCTAATTATCTTTGTCATCTCAGGTCAACATGTTTTGTGTAGGATGAATGTAAAACCCTGGCATGTGTGCTTTGGTATGTGTGCTGATGTGTATCTTCCCAACGTAAAAGAAAAGACGTTATGTCCCCATCAGGCTCAGGGCTACACATGGCTGAAACACTGTTTTTTTCTCATTGTTTTTCTCTTTGGGCCATTAGTCCTGTCAAGCTGATGTCAGCTTTTCAACGGAAATATCCTGGTATGACAGCTTTTACTGGCATATGGACAAACGTTTAACATATTTCAAACTTAAAAACCCTTAAAGAGTAGCTCAAAAGTCTAATTCCACTCTCTAAACATGGCGTGCTTCACCGTGGCAGCCTCTCAAGTGATTACTGCATCGTATGAAATTCTGCATCTGCATGTTCCCCAAAGATATGCACTCAACTCCTTCCTGGTTGCTTGTTTGCGTCGCAACCTGTCTTTTCATTAAAAGGTTGTCAATCAAAATGTAAAGTTGCAAATCTTGTGGTTACGCGACTCATACAGAGTGTGAAATGAGTATTGAACACGTCACCATTTTTCTCAGTAAATATATTTCCAAAGGAGCTATTGACATGAAGTTTTCACCAGATGATGGTGACAAACCAAGTAATACATACAAAGAACCCAAAACAAAGAAGTTCAGAAATAAAGTTATGTGTAAAAAAATTGAAATGACACAGGGAAAAAGTATTGAACACACTTACAGATATTTATTCAATACTTTGTACAAAAGCCTTTGTTGGTAATGACAGCTTCAAGACGCCTCCTGTCTGGAGAAGCTAGTCGCCTGCATTGCTCTGGTGGGATTTTGGCTCGTTTACAGTCTTCAAATCTTGAAGGTTCAGTGGGACTCTTCTATGAATCTTGATCTTCAGTTCTTTCCATAGATTTTCAATGGGATTGAAGTCAGGTGACTGGCTGGGCCATTCTAGCAGCTTTATTTTAGTTTCCTTGGCTGTGTGTTTGGGATCATCGTCTTGCTGAAATGTCCACCCTCGTTTCATCTTCATCATCCTGGTAGATGGCAGCAGATTTCTGTCAAGAATGTAAATTTGCCCGTTTATCCTTCCTTCAATTATGTGAAGTTTGCCAGAACCATTTGCTGAAAAGCAGCCCCACACCATGATGTTCCCACCTCCTATCTTCACTGTTGGTATGGTGTTTTTAGGGTGATGTGCAGTGCCATTTATCCTCCAAACATGGTGTGTATTATGGCATCTCATCTGACCACACTACATTCTCCCAGTATTTCACTGGCTTTTCCAAATGATGTGCAGCAAACTTTAAACAAGCCTCAACATGCTTTATTTTCAGCAATGACGTCTTGCTTGGTGAGCGTGCACAGGCCGTGACGGTGGAGTCATTACTTACTGTTTTCTTTGAGACAATTGAAGCCCTCCACAAGTGGTTCTATAACTGGTGGTCAATAACTCCTTTGGAAATATATTTACTGAGAAAAATGGTGACGTGTTCATTACTTATTTCACCTGCTGTATGAGTCGAGTAACCACACATCATGACATTTTGATTGACGACCTTTTTATGAAAAAAAAACGCGAACAAGCAACCAGGAAGGAGTGTGAATGTGTTCTCTTTACTACAAATGGGATAAGGCTGGAAAACTGTATGTATTTTGTAATTATACAAAATGTATAGAATTTAATTAAATAGTATTAACATAAGATTATTTTTGTTATTATCCTTGTCACCTGTGTAACTAACAGATAAAAACATGACTTGAAGTATTGACAGGACTGGATTTTTTCTTGATTATATTTATTGACACGATGAATGCATGTTGAAGAAAACTTTACAAAACTGTGTTTAGTACAAGACTACTTATTTTTTACATTGGCAAAGCATGACTTGGAAAACCAATTACTATAGTTGCATAAATTCTTGGTCGGTAGTAAGCGATTTGATCTATTTATCTATTTGCGAAATAATTTCAGCTAACCAGCTATGTTTACAACAATGGTATTTTTGTTAACCTCACAGTATCATGTCAATGTTTCACGATCAGTGGTGAACATCGTGACGGACATCTTCCTCATCCTCGATTTCATCTTCTTCATATTCGCCCATCTCATCAACAGTGGCATCCTGGTACTGCTGGTACTCGGACACCAGGTCGTTCATGTTGCTCTCAGCCTCAGTGAACTCCATCTCATCCATTCCCTCGCCCGTGTACCAGTGGAGGAAGGCCTTTCGGCGGAACATGGCGGTGAACTGCTCGGAGATCCTTCTGAACAGCTCCTGGATGGCCGTGCTGTTCCCGATGAAGGTGGCGGACATCTTGAGGCCCCGGGGAGGGATGTCGCACACGGCTGTCTTGACATTGTTGGGAATCCATTCGACAAAGTAGCTGCTGTTCTTGTTCTGTACGTTTAACATCTGCTCGTCCACTTCCTTCATCGACATGCGGCCGCGGAAGATGGCTGCCACGGTGAGGTAGCGTCCGTGGCGGGGGTCACAGGCCGCCATCATGTTCTTGGCGTCGAACATTTGCTGCGTGAGCTCTGGCACGGAGAGGGCGCGGTACTGCTGACTGCCCCTGCTGGTGAGGGGCGCGAAGCCCGGCATGAAGAAATGCAAGCGGGGGAAGGGCACCATGTTGACAGCCAGCTTGCGGAGGTCAGCGTTGAGTTGACCGGGGAAGCGGAGGCACGTGGTCACGCCGCTCATGGTGGCGGACACCAGGTGGTTGAGGTCTCCGTAGGTAGGCGTGGTCAGCTTCAGGGTGCGGAAGCAAATATCGTACAGGGCCTCATTGTCAATGCTGAAGGTCTCGTCCGTGTTCTCCACTAGCTGGTGGACCGAGAGGGTGGCGTTGTAAGGCTCCACCACGGTGTCAGACACCTTTGGGGAAGGCATGACGCTGAAGGTGTTCATGATGCGGTCGGGGTACTCCTCGCGGATCTTGCTGATGAGCAGTGTGCCCATTCCCGAACCTGTGCCTCCACCCAGTGAGTGGGTGAGCTGAAATCCCTGCAGGCAGTCGCAGTTCTCAGACTCTTTCCTCACCACGTCCATCACGGAGTCCACCAGCTCAGCTCCCTCGGTGTAGTGACCTTTGGCCCAGTTATTTCCTGCTCCACTTTGACCTGTATGATGCATGAAACGTTAAAAGACGATAATGGTTCCTCTTTAGGGTGAACTGTAACAAATGTCTTCATTGATGGGTTGCCATGATATTTTATATGGACATTTGTGGTCCAAAGAGGATGATCCTGATGAATTTGGTGGTCCCATTACTTTACCTCTAATTCCTCCATGAGATTGACATGTGTTTGTTTGTTGTTTTAAAAGATATGTCCCCTACTAGATCAATTCAGCCATACCAACTCGCGTAACATTGTTAGCATCTTATTTCACCGACGTAAGCATTTAGCAGGTCCTTGATACAGCCTGACTTCTTCTAGTGGCAACTTTACATTTAAATGTCATTTTAAGCAATAAACCAATTAACATGGCCATATTTGGGCTAAAAGCACACCAATACTGATTCATGTTAATGTTAAAATCTCTTAATTCATGGTGTAAAATGGGTTAAAACACCATCTACGTTTTATAAATTACCCCGAGTCCCAAGCATGATTTTTCTCCTTTGTGTGGATTGGAAATCAAGCGGTCAGCACATTACAAACAGTGGTTACGGTTATGACAGACTATGACAGACAGAAAGCAGTGTGCTTTACTAAACTGTTCCGAGGGGGTGTAGATGCAGCAGCATTTTTTAAATTCACCCATGTGGTGGCACGCTAGTTAGCTTGATGTTAGCTTGCTAATTCCACCATATTATCATGCGAATGTTACACCATTTGCAGAAAATGGGTGAGGCAGCAGGCTGGTGACATAAACTGTTTGGTTTTATGTTGGACCCATCCAACTCATGGTACACAATGATGAGTTGGGTGGACTGTAAGTTGTACTTCCCATGAATAAATTAGGTGTCAACCAATAATGAACATATTCATGACAACCTTTAAGTTCTTACACAATTACCGTAATAAGTTAGAATAAGGTGTTACAAAGGAGGATTTCTCAAAATACATGTGTAATTTTTCGTAAATGTACGTTCTTCAGCTATTCTAAGCATTTAAATGAAATCACAGATAAACAATAATTCTATCATGGACAGAGTTTATCGGCCCCAGAATCCTCATTTGTGAGCAGCAGTGCAGCATCATCTCCTAGTAGATTTATTTTTTGCTGAGTCACCACAAGAGCCGTCTCGGACTGACACAGCTGCGCATGGACAATGCATCACAGCACTGGCACATCGCTGAAAGGGCTGCAGACGCTTCGCGCTGGAAATGACGCAGTGCTCTGAAGAACTGTCTGGTTAAACTACGCACAGCTCTACGGGGATATGACAGCGGCTGCTGACACTGGGATTTGTTCTCCACTCACCAAAGACAAAGTTGTCAGGCCTGAACAGCTGTCCGAATGGGCCGGAGCGCACCGAGTCCATGGTTCCTGGCTCGAGATCCACCAGAATGGCACGAGGGACATATTTGCTGCCTTTGGACAAAGAAAGTAGAAGACAGAGGGACAGAGAGAGGTAATGGATGGAAGGGTGGAGTAAGATATCAACAGTCTCGATGTACGGCGTCAGAACCAGAAGACCATGAAAAAATGTTTTTATAAATATTGTTTATACTGTACATCTTTAATGGTTTTTAATACAGCAGAGCAGTTTGCTCACGTAATATTTTCAGAAAACAGTCTTTAGATTAAAGATACTACAGGCTAGATATTTAAAGACTGAATTTTTCTTTCCAACCCCTTAAATTGTTCGTCTTCCTTCTTTGGTAACCCTTATTGCAAGCTAACTGCGCAGCAGGCTGCCCAGCTTATTCTAGACCACTGGGGCTTTCAAAAATTGCAAGCTCTGCAGAGTTCATTTAAACAAAGCATCCAACGTCATACCGCTTTTCCCCTTATCTTGCCCGGGTAAGTCTGAATGTTATTTGTCTCTTGTGAGACTCTCCCATAGCATTTTCTTTTAAATTACAAGGAGACATTCATTTGCGGGATGCTCAGTCAATACCCATTCAGTAGTGACCCAGTAGGTGACACTGAGGCCAGCACGCAACGTGGAAACAAAGGATCAATAAAGCTCGCAGCTAGGAAATAGATTAGTGGTGGACGTTAATAGTGAATGCGGTTTAGGCCCATATGCACGGCCTTCCACAGAGATCCTGCTTACTTGTCCTTCTCTGATAGGATTTGTTCAAAGACTGTATTGCTGGACACAGAGCTGTAGGATTTGTTTGTTAAATCCACGACAGCTGCGAGGAATGGCACACAATGCGACCTTCAGTATAAAATAATAAAATCAGATACTGAGATGAAACCAAGGCACAATGGGCTGAGGTTCAGCTATACAGAGACTGCAGATACCTGTGCTCCCTACAGAGAGAGAGAGAGAGAGAGAGAGACAGAGAGAGACAGAGAGAGAGAGAGGAGAAGAGAGACAGATATTTTAGCCAATTCACTGTCCTAATTTTCCTTAGGACCTACTTTCCCACTGCAGCTGAACTAGTAACGTGCAAATGAGGTCTGTACAAAATAAGGTCATGCAAGAACTAAAAGCAATGTGAGAAAAGCAACATTTGGTTAATAGAAAAACAAGAAAAGTTATTTTTTTACCTGATGCCTCATTGTAGTAGACATTTATCCTCTCCAGCTGCAGGTCACTGTCACCTTGGTAACTACCGGTGGGATCGATGCCATGCTCATCACTTATCACTTCCCAGAACTAAGATGGGACAAACGGGAGGATATAAGCTTCACTTTTGGGACTCGTAAAGGGACATAATTATGCGTGAAAACCAGTTATGCGTTTGTATCAAGCCTTTAACTAAGTGCGCATCTGTTTGGTGGCAGCGTGACACGCAGCTGCGGGGGCCACATCTGTGCGTGGCCCAGCTGGACCGCACCCTGCGCACATATACAACCGATGAATAATCCACCTGAAACCTGACCAAAAATTCATTTACATCCGTCCAGGAGACGCCGATTTTATTTTTTAATGGATTCAAATCTGTGACAAGTGTCGCGCGCTGTACAAAGTCAAACTGCGTGATATTTTCGCTTGCCGAAATTGAAGGATGAGATTCATACCTTCGCCCCAATCTGATTTCCACACTGTCCAGCCTGGAGGTGAACAATTTCCCTCATGGTGCGCTGACAAAGTGATGCTGACAAAGATCGTTGTGTGTCGACTCCTCCGCGGTCCAGTCTTCAGTCAGTTCTGCTGTTGCGGGTCTCAAAATGTGCACTGGCTCATTTCTAGGACGAGTGTTGAGTCGGTGGGATGGATAAACGTGCTGCTGGTCAGATGACGTGACACGTGGCGCAGCATTTTAATACCGCCGTCAGCCAATAGGAGCGCGCCTGGTTTGATGCAGTGGGCTAGAGGATCTTGCTGCATCATCCCTCTGACATCATCCAGCCCCACGCAGTGAAAATGTTGCCTTTTCTTTGCTGGTCTCGGGAGGAAATGTTAAACTTCCTGAGGCTGAAGGCTGCAGTGTGAATATAATGTCTAGCAGCTGTGTATAAAACCACAAAACCACAAAACTTGAAGAACGTGTCAAATGGAAATTTTCGTGTTTGAGTAATGGAGATTCTGCGTTGAGTAGACGGTGCTACTGCCAGGGCCGGATTAACTAGCTGGGGGGTCCCGGCAAAGATGAGTTCTGGGCCCGCGAGTCAGAGAAACCAAACCATTTTAACGCCAATATAATTGATGCATGTCAATTGTTCAGCATTAGTGTATTAGCAAATAAAAATTTAATATATTTAAAATTCATTGTCATGACATTTTTGACAGATAGACATGTTTTGCCTATGAATTGTAATAACTTTTATGATCCTCCTTTTTTTAAAGTGCCAGCATTGGGTTATATTCGACAGCAACATGCCTTGTTTGTGAACATAAATAATAAGTCACTCAAAAAAATGATTCAACCACTTCTTAGATGCTTTATGTGAATATATATTTATATGTGAGTAGCAGCAACATAAAGTTCTTTAAAAGTTTCACGTTTGCATATTTTGCGCTTTTAGCATCGTTCTACCTTTTTTGCTGACTGAAACTGGCTGCAACGTCATCATTATCTCTGGCTCGGGTGAAAATCCGTTGTTTGGTAAGTAACTATGTTTTTTAGTTGTAGTGTATGATGTAACTATCTGTTAAATAACGCTTGCACACAAGCGGTGAAACGTTCTTAATACGTGAAACCAGGGAAATTCTGCTCTATTTTACTGAAGTCCGATTTGGCAGCGTCTGAGCGTGGTTAGCATTATGAGTCCGTCATCTTCAAAGCCACGAGGGGAGTCAATCTCATCGAGGCCACAGTGCGTAGCTTTAGCTAACGCTGGCTAACGTTAACTAACGTTGGCTAACATTAGCTAACGCTAGTTAACGTTAACTAGCGTTAGCTAACGTTACAGACCAGAGAGCAGTTAAAGCCAACATATGGACTATTCCAGCATTTCACTTCTCTAATACATGTATCTCCTCTTTTATAGTTTGCTCAGCATCACCAAGGCTGTTGAGGCAACCTCTTGATGATAGTAAGTAATGGGCTCAATGGTGGCACAATCAATGTTTTTCACTGCCATTTGTTTAGTGAGATGTGTGCTAATCATCCTGTTCTCCTTTATAGGATTGTGCATGTGGAAGGAATGCGGTTTGGATCGGGATTTGAGGTTGATATTCATTTACATTGTTAAATAATTGAAACAAACAATGCCCTGTACAATGTATTTGTTGTATTGGATGGTCAGTTCAGACTTCTGTGAGCATTTGCAATAAATACGGCTGAACTATGCTAGGTTTCATGTGTCTTAATGGGATCAAATAAAATAAATATAAATAAATACTGTTTGTAATGAAATTATTATGCTTTAGAAGTATTTGATCAAAATGAGTTGGACTAATTCAATTTAATCCTATCGCACGGATGTTCTTAGATTGATTAGATTGATTATGTCTACACCTATGTATTGGATGGAAATCCTGCACACGAATAAATTGAGTTCATTCAATTACTTATTTTTTGAGTGTAGATTGAGTTAAACGAACAACATTATTTTATATTTTATTAATGGAATCTATTCATTTGAGATTAATTTGATCAAAATGAGTTGGGCTAACTCAATTTAATCTTATTGCACGGATGTTCTTAGATTGAGTTAGGTCTACACATATGTATTGGATGGAAATACAAAATTAATTGAGTTCTTCCAGTGACTTATTTTTTAAGAGTACAGGGTGTGCGAAGAGGTCTGCGTGTGCAGATTCCAAAGACTATCATCCCATATGTGACTACCACTAATAGAAATAACCTTTTTTCCATGTTTATTTATGGATCAACTAGTGCAGCGAATGAACTCTCAGATTATAACTGTTTCCACCTTGACGCTAGTCAAAGTCATTAACCTCCCATGGGGAGTTTGTTTTTTGCTTTTTTAGGGAGTAAAAAGGTGGTGAACTTGGTGACCTCAGCAGTAATAACAGGTTTTGACCCCAATCAGATTCTCTCCTTTGTTCACAACAGACATCTGTTCTTTCCATAACGCAGTGTACAGCACATGAATCACATGATCACATGAAACCTGGTCTTTTCCATTTGAGCCACTTTCATACGTGCTCCTAAATCAGACCCGATCGGATCATTTCAAAATGATGTTGAACTAAAAGTGGTTTTCAAAATATGTTTTCGTGAAGCCGCCCACGTCTCCACCAATCAGCAGGCTCGCACCCCTCGGCACAGACGTAGCAGCCATTGCTCCACAAAAAGCCACAGAAAAATATTTAGCTCTTTTTCCACAAATTTGCCACTTTGCACTGAAAATCACCTGAGAAATAAAACACGTAAACTTTGGCTCCGGTGCCTCCACGTTTACATCTACACAAAAGCTTGTTGGCTGTCCTCTTTGTTGTTCTTTTGCACACGTGGGTCACTTCAGGACTAACGACCAGTTTGCACTGGAATATTATACTAGCCATGCTCAGATCTGAGCAATTCATCATATTTCAGCCAATGTTTAGCATCTTTGTGATGTTTTGTTGATGTATTGCATGACGGCACAACGTAATCCTGAGTGTTGTCGTTCGATGATTCCTCTCGGTAGTTTCAATGTGTCGCTTTAATATTTGACTTTCCTCATGCATTCAGTCAATCTAGATGTTCACTATGGAATGAATTTAAATTAAAGACTGCAGTTTCATAAAAGAAAACAAACACTGCATTTTCTACGGAGCAGCTCCAGACTTTATTCTTCACAACATCCGAGGTTTGAGGCCTCGGTTTCTGTCTAAAAAAATAATTTATGTCCATGAACTTTCCTTACATTTTATTTCAACATACTATGACTTTTCCCCACATTATATGATTTCTTTCAAACAATTTACCATTACTGTTTCAACATGCTAAACATGTTAATTTGACATAATAGTTTTCTTCACCTTTTCAACATGTTTATAGGAGGCTTTGAGAAAAAAAAAACGTTTATGTACTATTCCCAGGAAATATTCATAAACTCACCGATATCCATAGTTGATCAATAAATAGTGGTTTATTTTAACAACAGGTATGGCTTATTTACAACTGCATGTATGTGTTAAAACAAAATAGAACCAAACAATCAGAAATGATAAATGGTACAATCCATGGTTTTTACATTCATTCAAACCTCCCATGAGGAGATTGTGAGTGCACGGTAGAGAGAAGCCAAACCTGAACTGTGTACACCGCATGTCTCTGAGAGTTTTATCAAAGTTCAAAATGATTCATCAGTCCATGTTAAGATCTATGATCCTTCATCTTATCAACACTGGGCTTTTTCCACACACTTAATATTTACAAAGGCATAACGCATTCTTATATTTTTGCCTTTACCCCGGTGACATAGTCCACCATAAGCCTGGTGACAACTTTCTCCCATCAGCACCGTGAAACAGCTGCATGCGAGTTGTGAAAAATGGAAGCAACTGATTGTAGCAAAGACACGGGTCTGTTGTGTTTCAGTGTCTTTACCGGGTGTAGCACGGGCTATTGGCAATACACCAGATTTATTTCTGCAATACGCACACTGAGACAGAGACCGACAATCAGACGGCGAGGACTCGTGTAGCTGCTGAACACTGCAGTCAACCCACCCTTTACTGCACGAGGCAAGAATTGATCATTTAAAAACCAGGGTCACTGCCGTGTTCCACAACGTAGATTACACCTGGGTCTATTGCAAAGGTGAATGTGTTATTTGTAATGTACGTATTCACAATACCAATCCATTTCACTTTATATATTTATTTGTACTGAAAAGAAGCTAAGCCAAATTGGACATCACATGATTGCAGGGCATTGTGCTTTGAGGTTTAGCAGCATGGCATGTTAAATGTTTAGATGAATCTTTCACTGAATTGACGTTTCTTGACTTAAATATCTATTGAAAACCAATTAATCGACTTAAAAATATTGCTTCCAAATGTTGATTAAAGCTGCATTTGTGGAAAAAAAATCGGAAAAATCAAGAAACACAAACTAGTTTCTCGTTCATTCAGTTGCCTAAAAACGTTCAGAGCCTTTTGTTTGTCTTTTGTTTTAGAGCACATTTAAATATGAGATGAAAACAAGAGGATATTGATGAGCAAAGAACCTCTCCTTGTACAACTGGAGAAAAACACACATTATTAGATCACGGTTACTCCCGGGGTAAATGTTTGAGTGTTTCATCACATATGAAAAACAAGACTGTTGCCTCAAGTATTACAGTAAAGAGTAATTATCATTATTATTGTTGTGGTTGTAAACAGTGATCTATTCATAATCATACATCTTTCTCTGACTATCTGAATATTAGAACCTCAAAAGCATGAAGTGTGTAGCTACAACTGTCAAGTTACCCACAGGTCAAGTCAAGTATAACGCTATCCACAGCTGGACAGCGTTTGTCATTTGAAAATGAATCGGTTTATCCAGCTATGAATAAAGATTTGAGCTGCATGGAATCATTTTGCTTTTACTTCCTTGTGCATGTGACTTTGTGAACACATTAACATACATGAACTATGTAATGATTTAGAAAACACTGAAAGTTAGCGATGCTTTGAAAGTTGGCAGTCGTATCAAACATTGTCATCTGTCGCTTTTATTTCAAAAATACCTTTTGTGTCTTTTTAAGGTTTGCTTTTAAGGTTTTTTTTTTTTTTTTACTGATACGTTTACAATTATTTTCATGCTTTGCCCCAACTGCAAAGAATATGGTGGAACCACAATAAAGGTACCACAAATACTGTAAGAATGTAGTATAGCTTTGTACAATAAGGGCACGCCATGGGAGATTATTCAAAATAATACTTTTTTTAAAAGACTGAATCAAGCTCAACAACTAATTATGCATTTACTTACAATATCACATTTACAGATAAAAGTATATGCATCCCCTAAATTCCATCACGATTGGAAAAATAAATGTATCTTCAGCTCGACAAAATACGGGTCATTCTTTTCTCCCATATGGCTGTTCAATGAACCGAGCGTTGGTGAAAGCTATTTTGCAATCACATCCCTCAAATCTAATTCAAATAATATAGCTTTTAGTCTTTTAATCATTTGATGAACAATTTTGTGAACTTTGAAAAGGGGAATCGGATTCACTTAAATACGCAAACAGTCTTTGGCAGGAAACTGCATTTAACAGTAGATCCCCAAGCAGGCAAATACTGTACTTTAACTAGTTTTTTGGCACTATGTCTACATTTCATTTTGGTCGGAGTAGTTTTTGGCATTGTAATCAGAAAAAAATCCCTCAAATTTCAATTTTACCTCTGTAATTTCAAAAAAATGTTTCAACATTCAGATTTCTTTGTCCGTACAAGTAAGGCAATATTTTTATGCAAATATGGACATTTAACATCAGCAAAAGTACCAGTGATTTTTGTTGTTGTTTATGTCTCCCCAGTCCTCTTCGTGATTGTGGGTAGTTGTAAGTCTTGAAAATGACAGACAGTGATTTTCCATTCATTTACATTTAAGTAGTTTGAAGGCTGGTGATTTCCAGTGACATTCAAAAAGAGCAGAAGATACTGTCACATTGTCACAAAAACAACCTTTGCCTCACTCTCACATGAGTGGTCTCATTTATTGGCTAAATACAGGAAGGGGGGTGGGGGGGTGTCATTGAGAAACATGGAATCTCTGTAATACATGTCTACTCAACACCGGGTGGGGCCATCTTCAAGTCCGAGTCGGACACGTTCGTGGCCCCGTTCTCGCTTTCTTCTGCAACGTTGGATCATAACGATGACACGCCGCTGACAGTGTGGTTTTCTGTGGTGGCACTGTCCCTGAAGAAGAGGACACCAGAGTCTATGGGGGAGGAGACGGTGCAGTCCATTAGCGAGGAGGCCGTTGCCTCTGCAGAGATGGAGGTTGGCGGCGAGTCCAGGCAGGGGGAGGAAGCTGAATCCTGTGCGGGCGGCACAGTCAGAGTGGGAGACTCTGGAGCGGAGGGGGGCACAAGGTCCGTGACGGGGAGGACGGTGGGAATAAGTGCCGTTACGCTGACAGCGTCCATCACGGGGGGGTCGGACGAGGCCTCGGGGGGCGTGTGGCCAGAGTCGACGGGTGGAGGAGCGGGTGAAGGGGAAACTGTGGCGGTGTCAGGGGAGGTAGGGATACAAGGAGTTGTGTCAATGACGCAGGGAGGGGCGGGGTCCATCTGTGGGGGGGGTTGAGGCTCTGGGACAGGAGGTACGGGGGAGTCTCTAGGGGAGGGAGTAGTAGATGGAGGTTCTTCTACTATTTCTAACTTGACGGGATTGTCCAAGTGAACACCACTGGAGGGGGGGGGGTCACTGCAAAGGCTGTCATCGGCCAAGGGGACGGGAGAGGGGCTCGGGGATGGAGGGGGGGTGCCGTGCAAAGATGGAGTAGGGGAGTCCTCTACAGCGTCACCTGTGACCTCTGGCAACGGGGGGTCGAATTTCAGGGCGATATTGTCGACCTCATTCCCCTCCAGGCTGGGGGACTCTAGCGCGGCGCTGGGCGGGGGTTCAATGATGGGTGTGGTGCAGATCAACAAGGAGGCCGGCGCAGCTGGAGGGACGGGGGGAGGGAGGCGCTCCAATGTGGGGGAGGGGGAAGCGGCGGACTCTTTCGCCGTGGAAGGACTGAGGTTTTTCATCTCGAGACCAGCAGGATCCGTCGGTAGCACATCAGAATCCAGGACTGTGGCGCCGGGCTCTTCGGCGTCGGTTAAAAGCGGGTCTGTGACGCACGGGAGGTGGCGCAAAGGCGTGGAAGGCGCTAGCTGCTCTTTACTGCCGTGGACGGCGGTCGCGGATAGCGCCGAGACTGGGTGGCCGTTGGGGTCCTTCGGCTGAGGCTTGCCGGCGTACACCTCCATGAACGCCGGGGCGGACACGTCCCCCGCGGACTGAGCGGTCAAGTCGACAGCCGACGAGGCGGTGGAGCCCATCGTGGACACGGCGGTGGCGGCTGCCTCGTGGAGCGGCGTGTCGTGCACCCGGGTGTAGTCCCGGCTGCTCTCGGACTGGGGCAGCAAGAGGCGCTGTTCTCCGGGTTTCCGCGGGGGAAGGAGGGGCTGACGGGTGTAGCTCTCGCCATCGGCGAGGGTCTCGGGCAGGGGCTGGTAGCGCGTCTCGGGGAGCAGGAGAATGCAGATGATGCAGATGAGAGTGCAGCAGGCAAAGATAATGTGGTGGAGGAAATAGCCCTTCTGGTTGTGCAGCTCCATGATGGGCGCGGTCAGCATGCCGAAGCCAGCGCTGGCGAGGACCAGGCCCAGCCCGCCACCCCTGTGATGAGATGCAAAACACGGTAGAATGTAGGATTACCAAAACCCAAAAGTGATGGACTACTGCAGTGAATCATTATGGACTGGTTGAACTGAACTGTAAGGCTTTTCATGTAGAATTCCCTATCAATGCCATTTTGGCACACAGCAGCAGAGAGCTGCAGTACCACCAAACGCCCTGCTCAACATGCAGTCCCTTTCCTCTTCTGAAACTGCCTAACTTCACCACCAGAGGTCACCTGTGGAGAACTTTCAGCAAAACAATACCCCTTACATAACCCCAGATAATGAGAATCCACTGCTGTGTCATATATTCTCAAAGGGGATGGCTAATTGGTGCAAGATGCGGATTACACTTGACACGGAACCGTGAGAGTCTGTTTGATGATTTCATATCCTCCTTCAACGGGAGGTGGAGCAGCTAATCCTTCTGCGGGAACAAGTGTTGCCATGGACACCACTGTTATGTGAATCATAAACTAATCAGGAGACAAAAGATCTGTGTAGAAAGTGCACTGTAAATATTGTGTGCGTGTGTCAGCCCGGGTGGACTAACAGCGCTCCCGATGAACACAGTGTGGGCTTAGCGACAAACAATATCCAACACATTCAAAACACGGACGTTTCTCCACATCTCAGGGAGTGAGTGGGCTTACCTGATCACAGTGGGCGTGATCTCAGCACAGAAGAAGATGCTCAGGTTGCTGACTGCGTGGGAGGAGAACATGCCGATGATGGAGAAGGCGACAGAGAAATTCTTATTCAGCGTACCCGAGTTATCTGCAGAAAAATTTAGGATATAAAAGGAGAAAAAGACAATAAATATTCATGATTTTTTTTAATGCTTAGTTGTGACATTTAACTACCAAATACTACATTTGGGTCCAAGCAACGGATTGTGTAGAAAGTTTCACTGAGAGAATTTGTAAAGTGTATGTATCTCATGTTGAGACAATAGATTTACTTCCACTTTGCACGGTACAATCTGATGAAACATTATTTCACAGTTTTACAGAAAGACGTTGCCATAACGACCGAATGGCGCCTTCCGCCATGACAGGCAGATGTTGGGAGTTGGGCAGATATTGTCCAATCGGCTAAAGTTTGCAAAGCATTGGTGTTTTTGTAGAATGAAACAGATACGAGATGTCTGAGATTGATCATGTGATATCTTTGGTCATCTCTGGTGCTGGATTGAAATTCTGTATTTACACATTAAAAGTCAGTATGTGGTTGCCAGCACCATGCATCCACACGGGAATTACCCACAAGCTCTGAAACCATTTAAAAAACTATTTCAGGGCAACACATTTAAATGATACGATCCAGTGGTCTTTAAGTGCATGAAGTGGCTTCATCTAACATGCTTAATTCTTTCTGTGCTTCCTGGCACCAACTGCATCACCTTAGTTAAAGAGAACATTGAAAAACGTGAAATCCACATAAAAGCGTTTCTTTATGAATGAGAAGTGTTGAAGATGGGATAGAATAAAGAGGAGAGAATACAGGGATAAACAGAAAGGAACAGCGAAGGAAGGCTTGTTGTGAGACTCAGATCCATCACAAAGAGGCCAACCCTCTTCAACACAAAGGGGGCGAATAAGTGAAAAGCTCCCCGTAATTACATCTCGGACTTCATTACGCGTCTCTGCAGGGCCTGTATACGCCTGATGAAGTACTGCGGGATGTGTGTGCGTGTTCCCTAAAGTCTCATCAAGATAATGCAGCAGCCTAAGTGATGACACAATTGAATCCAGACCTTAACAGTCTGCAAAAGCGGATAAAACGATAGAAGACTGGAAATGGAGAGATGATCTTACCTATGTTCAGATGGTCACTGTACTTCCCCAGCACTAGAGGAGAATGAGAGATATAATATACAGATTGATCTCTATCGACAAGAAACACAAAGCAGGGCAATAATCGAATGTGCGACACACATTCAAAAAAAGAAAAAACACACAAAGATGTGGAGCAAAGCTCGTGCCGTTACAACACAAACAGTTCAAAGGGGAACATGAGACACGAGAGAGAGTGACCTTGATGTGTGGACTCGGGTTAAACATTAGGGCTCACTCATTTGGAACTGAACAAACTAGCACGTGCACGCTGTCAACACTAGAAGCACTTCTTTCAGTACACATTGACCAAATTGTCCGTTTACAGTTGTGTTCGACTAGAAACAACCACAGAAAACCAAGATCTTGTGTAGCGCCCCCCCCCCCGAGACTGGAGGTGAGTATTTACAGCGGTGCAGAGGAGACTCAAGCAAGACAGTGGAAAAAAAAAAAAAAGGTACAAAATTTAAATGACTATTTCTACCATCCCTATATATATATATCATAAACATGGCAAATATAAATACATTTAATAAAAAGTATTAATAATATATACTATTCTTTAAAAGTATTTACTAATGAATTAATAATTCCATTACAATTTAGTTCCATTGAGCAAACATACTATTTCTAAACTCATATTTGTTAAAAAAAAAATGTGTGGGATGCAATTTATATTATAAAGTCACAACGCTAATAATCATGAATTATCTCTGCTGTGCAGGAGGTTGTTTAAACTCCAACATTCTCTAATTTATCTCTTCATTTTATTGTTCAGTCAATTCAAGCGTTTGCAATACTTTAACTTGCCCCATGATATTTACTTTGTAAACAATGTGTGTGACTAAAAATGAATGAAAGAACACTTCAGAATTCTCTGGTGTCATTTTTGGACTTTTGGAGCCATGAATGAACAAACCGTCGGGCGTCCGGAGGGCATTTCATGCAGCACGCGGTTTGTCTGAGCCTCAGTAGGAACAGGTAAACAAAAACTCTGGCTCACTCATATTTCTTTTATTAGTTCGTGGACAACAATGGAGCTCTATCGCGCAGAGGAACACAACATATGTGGCTTTGGTACACTGGGTTCGGCAGTAGGATCAGTTCAAATGAGAAGAATAAACATCGGTTCACGGCGTATGGTTGAATTCCTAGCGTAAGGCTGACGCAACCCCTATTATTTAAATGCTCCAGACACTCAAAAGTCAACAAGCGCCATCGCCGTGGTAGCGGCGTAAGTGGTCCTCATACTCACAGTTGAGCAGGCCCAGCTGCAGCAGTGACGCCAGCGCAGTGATGATCATGAACATCAGAAGACCCCCCCTCCGGCCCATCAGGCCCACCGCCGGGCAGAGCGCCATGCAGGACGCCACCGCGATGCCCGCCATGGTGTAATAGTCTGCATAGAAGTTGTGGAACATGGTGGTCTCCTGAGCCTCGGGGTCCATCATGCTGCGAGCGAAGCAGTGGTGGATCCCGTAGCCGGTAAGCCTGGGTGGAGAACACACACGAACCAGGGCGTGATGCGGAGGATATATCGATTTGAGTAAAACTAAGAGATCGGGACGAGACGGAGGCGAGGTGATTCAAGAATCATCACATCAATGCAATGAGGTCTCAGATGGAGATGGAGATAGAGAGAGAGAGAAGAGCAAATATAGAAGGGCAAAGCGGTGAGGCCTGCTGATCGATGCCTCATTGAGCCTCCAGGTCAACAGGGGCCTTCTCCACTGCACACACAAGAACACACACACACACACACTCTCTCTCTCTCTCTCTCGCTCTTTTCCAGATCCTCCAACAGATAAAAGCACTGAACCGTCCCGGTTCAAGCTGTGTTTCCAAGTACAAACACGCAAAAAGACCAAAGCTTACGAGTTGACGCAGAGCACCACGATGTTCTTCCACAGGTTTCTCGTCCCGACCATTTTCACGATGCACGTCTTCTTGTGTTTCTTTAGAAGAGCGCTTTGCAGTTCTGGAAACAAACATGTTCATCTTAGAGCCTTACCAGTATGGGACTTTTGAGTTTTAATGTTAATGAATATAATATATTTGACATTCCATAAACACATCACCCTTGTTATTTATTATTACAATGGTCCCTACATTATTAATTATCATTATATACCAACATATAACATAATATAATTTAGTCTATGTGATTTTTTCCACAGTACATTATTTATAGGTGCATTTAGTAAATTAAGTATGAAGCAGTAATGACTCCGATTTATGTTTGCAACAGCAATTCCAATGGAGCTGAAATAAAAAGCTGCAATCAGCCAAGATTATCCACCTGCTTACATATTTCCAGCAGACTTGAATCAATATCATCATGCGCAAGGGTACGTTGCAACCACGGACAATCAGATGTATATTTAATGAGCGGGTTTCCTCCCATGTGACTAGTTTCCCGCTGCTGCGTGAGACAGGTGGGACGATCCTCGCGGTGGAACAGGAACGTTGCGGGCGACACCCATAACCCGCAGGGCGACATGGCAAACACTAGATGTTTTCACATCAGACCCGCGGGTTGCCATGGAGACCCCTGCCCTGCTTGGCTGTACTGTATGCGACAGCGTTACACAGCGCCACTTCGAGGGTTTCTGGGAATGTACCCCTCGAGCCTCGCGGTGATCCCTTTGGTCTGCCCACAAAGCTCTGGGTAAGACCGTCACCACTCGCATCCAGATGCAAAGCGTTCTGCTCACTTTCCACAGAGCGCATCATGCGTAGAGACACACATGCCTCTGCATCGGCCATGTATGAACGCTTGAAAAAGCTGCTCAACTGGTGCATTCAATTCTGTATTTAGTGCTAAGCAGTTTAAAAAGGGGGAAATATTAGTGTCAGGGTCGGGGGCAGCCAGTTACTATAAAAAACTAGAGTGGATGATTGAACGTCTTTGGCGATGTAGCTTGCAAAAACACAGTATGAAACAAGGGCAGCTTCTCACGCAGTGGTTCCTCTTTGAACCTTTTCAAGGCGGCGGGACTTGTTTTCTAAATAGATGGCTAAATACCGTATGGGAAGCTACAGCAGGACAACAATGGAAGAAGCATGCACGGTAAACAGTTGAAAGGTCAACACAAACGCAATCTGATATGACATTTAACGACAACATCGTTTTCTCAGCTCTTTGCCTCTGAAGTGTCTTCTGAGAACAGATAGTTAACTCGGGGGGGTCAAAGTGCACAAACTGCTCCCATCCGCCATCAAGTCAGGCTATAATGAAATAAATGAACGCTCTAGAGTGTCTTAATGTGATGTTCAACACTGACCGCCACCTCTGATGGGGTCTGTTACTATGGCAACTCGACAGGAAGCTGGTATAACCATGCCAATCTGTCTTATTTAGGAAAGCCCAGATGGGGAAAACAGCACACACTCAGTGCTTTTAAAAAAAAAAAGAGAGAAGGAGGAGAACTAAATGTATTAATATTACATACAGTAATCACAAAATCAAACTGTAAAAGGCAGACTTTTAATGCAAACCTGCCAAATAAATGTCTTACCTGTGAGGATATTTTCGGTGTCATGATCCAAGTTCACTTGGTTTTTCTTTGCTATGTGTCCCATGATCCATCTGGAGCGGCAGTACTGCTGAGTGGCCAGCAGCCAACGCAGTGACTCAGGGAAGATCCTGGCAAAAACAACAGGAGGATCTCCTTGTTAATGAAATAAAAGCGAATGCAGCTTGTCTCCTAACCTGGGGTTAGAAGTTTCAAATCTAGTTTTTTGTTAACCAATGTGCCATTTGTAGTAACAGAAAAATACAGAAAAACAAACTAACGGTAAAGTAAGATTTGAAGTTATTCTGAATAGGAAATTGAACTTCACACACCAAGAAAAAAAAGTGTAATAAACACATTGTTATGGTCACGTGTTTGGAAGTTATATCAACGTATGTGGCAGCAGTGAGTTGAAGTTCGTCCTCACAGATGTATGAAGACATTCAGAAGGGGAAAAATGCCCATTTCTATTGAAGAGACATCCAAGAGAGAATAATGATATTCCACTGGTGGGGATTTGAATGGTCACGTTAGCGGTTTATCTATACTTGCAGATTCCGCCGCTGTCCGTAAGGCATCCAATGTGTGCCCATATTCGCTTAATCAAGAAAATCAACCCGGGCCCATACTACAATAATCACCCAGAAGCCTGACTCAAGCTCGCTGATGCATTTGTGCATCTCTGTGGCGCAAATATACATGTGTCAAAAGAGGCAACATTTCCAGCTAGTGTGCTAATAAAACCTTGTCCTACACCTTGCAGGTTGAGTTCACTATCCAAAGTGGAGTAATACATTTGAGAAATATGACTTTAACAAACCGCTTCATGTCCTTGAGTCATTTTTCGGGCCAGCGAGGCCACGATCACATCGAAGCAGACAAACGTTTGTCCTCCACAGTGTTGACAGTCATCTCATTTGTTAGGATAACAGTGACTGGTGTATGTCTAAGATTATGGACTCCTGCCTGTATCATTGTGGAAACCCTGTCTATCAGTTGTGCTCTATGTGTCATACGGCGCCAGCATCGACGCAGCAGACGCTCCATCTCAGAAAGCCAAGGCCTTTGTGATAAAAGGGAAAGGACTATATTCTAGGATGTTTTTCACTGGCTTTGTACATATGAGCAGTGTTGGGTGGCACTGTGCATCAGAATACTATGAGCTTTAACAAGTGATACTCGGCCCCTGTGCTCATTGGAAATGGGTTAACGACATCACATTTGAACCATGTAAACCTGCTAAAGCATCGTTGGCCTGATGCGGTTTTGTTTACACTGAATCCAACACGCGCAGAATCAACGCAGACCTCCGGGTTGTGCAGAGCTCAAGGAGAATAACAAGAGATGTGTTGCTGCCAAAGTGCAGGAGATGCTCCGTTCTTTTTCTTACCAGATGTAGGACAGCATCAGCAGCAAGGGGCAGATGATGACAACCTGGAGTACCTGCCAATCGCGACAGAGGTAGGCCACTAAGGGCATCAGCAGCTGACCGCCCAACAGCACAAAACTGGCCACCATGGTCATGGAAAAGCGCCACCCTGGAAGACACAGCTCGATCCCTGGCAGAGAGGACAAAGAAGAGGAGAACGAAAGAGATGCGTCAGCGGTTTTCTGCAACACAAAATGTACGGCAACAAAGCAAATTATCCCATTTTTCCAGATTTCTTGTCAATTTGTCACCAGTTTGTTGCAGTTTCAAACAGCCCAGTTAAATAAGATTTTACCATACATAATAGTTGTAAGTTTGACATTGGTTGTTACTAGCTTAGCGTTAAATAAATATGAGTATATTCCTCTAAACATGCAGAAACACAGGTCAAGTCAGGCTGTTGAACTCTCGGCTAACTGACTCGTTTGTATGGGATTTTAAGAAAACAAAAAGAAAACATTTCACAAAAATAACAATGTTTTACCAACAATATCAGGATATATTTAAAAAAAAAAAAACACATTTCTCTATGAATATACCAGAATACTAAAAAAGAAGTAAGTAACACATGCTCTTACAAGCCTACGTGGAGGTTTTAATGGCGCCAGCCCATTTAGTCATCATTAGTTTAAATCTAATGTATTCACAAGTAGCTGATGCAACCCAATCCGGCATTGATTTGAACATTAGCTTTTTCCTGGTGACAGAAACAGGCAAGACGCGATTAATCCAAAAGGAGAACAGCACCTGTTACAGGGTGAGGCGGACAGGCCTCGACATCCTGACAGTGCTGATGAGGCATCGTGGGGAGAGATGCAACAAAGACACAACTCTCATCTCACATTAGGACTTGCTGCTTTATTACTACTGTGGCTTTGACCACAAATAAACTCCTCATGCCAGTTTAGCATTGGAGAGAGGCAGTGTATAGGAAAGGTGCGTGTCAATTACTGCTAAAATATTCCTCAATCTGTTTGAGGAAAAAAGGGAAACAATAATTTCTTTATATGTGTTGACGAAATGATCAACTAGTCAAAAAGCCATGTGTCTAAAGGAATATTTTCCCCTTTAATAGCTATAGCGCATGATATATGCTGTGACACTAAATAAAGGTCCTAAAAAAAGAAAACATGTACAGCTGTTGTTGAGCCAGTAGGCCGACTGGTAGTGGACCAACTGGGAAGAGGCTCCTTGTGCTCAGTGGTGCGGATTCATTCTCGCTGCCATTAGTATGCGCACCACACCGGCAGCCAGACACACAGCCCTTCAGTAACCGCAGTGTGGAGGACGGCTTCCCGTCAAACCGCAGCGCTGCAACGCTTCTACTCCCATAACGCCCAAATCTTTTGTCCTGCTTCATTTCTTTTGCTTTTTGTTCTACTTCATGATTTCTTTTTTTTTCTCCATTTTTTTCCCTTTTCCTATAATGGGTCCTTTTCTGCAGCGCAAGAATGTGGACAGTCTCCAGATGGCCCTTTCGAGGTGATGGGGCCAGCATAATACAGTGGGTGTCGCGGCCCCTCTCTTCATTCCAGCGGAAGAGACCGGAATTTCAATTAGGACCCCCCCCTCCCACCCCCCCACCCCCTTCTCCTTGTGAGTACATGAATAATGCTCTCTGTTCACAGACACTATCGCAGCTGGAATGACAAAGCCAGTGAGCTGAGAGCAGGCGGATGGGGGCAAGACCTGCTGCGTTCGAACCAAGTGACCTCCAGACTCCCCCCCCCCCCCCCCCCCCCCGCCCCCCGCGCGTACTGCCGGGAGAGAAGTGACGCTTCGCTGGTTACGCGCTGCATGGGATTTGAATCCTTGCAAGAATCCATCGTGCCAAACAGGCCACTGCAGCGTGACAGGAGAAGGTACATCCTGTGGTGAGGGATAGAAAAGTGCTCACATGCAGTCATGTGACAGTACCACTTATATTAACAATGTAAAAGATTTGAAATAAGCAGAGAAAGATAAAAAACTAAATTAAAAAAAGACTTGCATGAGGACCAGAGTTCTGAGCTCCTTACAACTGCTGACCTTAATACTGCTCAACCCACTACATCAGCATTCCCACAATGCCCTTGTGCAGCCTGTGCTCTAGTGGCATTAATCTACAACTAACCAATCTGATCACTACTCGCCTAAGATGCTAACTGAGGACATTTGGTCGAGACAAAAGAAGTGGGACATAAAAGCTTTTGAGGATATTTGGAAGTGGAAATTGCATCATCAAGTCAATAGCCAATTATTAAAGATGCTAATCTCCAAAGAGGCTTTGGGTGGTTTGCTGACTTTGGCAAAACAATAAAAAATGAATCTTACTCTCCGGTGCACGTCGCAAAAGCTCACTCGCCTTTTGGGAAGTTCGCAGCTCAGTCAAGGAGAGCCATTGTTTTCCGAGTGAAAGAGGTTGCTTGACCACTAGATGCACTCAGTGCGGCCACTCCCTGTGCCCACAGGCCAAAGTCGTGACCTTCTACTGGTCACATGAGCTCCATATGGCCCAGTGCCAGGATTTCAGCGCCTAATCCTCGCCACTCAAGCCGTTAAGTATGACTTAATGATAAGGAGACTAAGTAATTTCTCTGTACTGAAAGATAACCGGTTTTCGTTTGCTGTGATGAATTTCCACGGCATAATTGGGGCCAATTCTCGGGTCACGCCTTCTTGCAGGAGTCACAGCTAAAAAGCAAAGTGCAGCAGTTTTCTCGCCCTTCAACGCTGTTCACCTCTGCGGCTGTAGGTTCTCACGCCTCGGGGTGCAGGACGCCAGATGGTTCCAGGCATCTGAGTCACTACCATAGGTCTGGCTGGTGACGGGAGGCTGGGGCCACGCCTAACTGGAGCTGCCATGTTTGTCACAGCAGACGGCTGCTCAGGTGCTTTCAATGTACACGGAAACATCTTTTCAAATAAGCAGCATTTATTCATGGTGGTAGGTCACTATGACACCCCTCCGTGTGGACCCCCGAGGGCAACAAATCTATTAGTCCTAATGATCTACGATTGTGCGCCAGCTAGCGAGCCAAACGCAGAACGGCTCTTACTGCTCATAAGTTCAACCCCATCGATGTGACCCAGTGTGGCCTTGGGATTTCTCCTCGGATATCTATTTGCGGTTGACCGTCACCTTCCTACACGTCTATCTACCGAGACACACCCACAAAAATATAGTGACATGTGGTGATCGTAAAGGCGAATGATTCACACTGATCTCCTGTGCGCTGCACAGCATGCGCCTTTTATCATGTTCCCACACAAGTACAGAACAATAATTCTTCACTCCGGGTTTCAAAAAGGCGCTGACGGACCAAGTCTTTCTTACACGGCCGATTTCCTCGTATGCCTGAGCGCACGCGCACACACACACACACACGCACACACACACACACATTCAAAAGGTGTGGTAAAACATGGAAATGCTTGGCAGGAGCCAGCTCCATTCGGGCATGTGCAAAGACGCCGAGGAGTTTTTTCAGAGCCGCCTGTGAGCGACAGGCCGGTGCAGCGTTGTCAGCAAACGGTACTTCCCTGATTAGGGCCCAATGATCCTTGGTCTGGAGTTACTGCAGATCGAAGAGACTTTTGCGTGAAGGCAAATTGCATCCTCAGCAGAACCACACGGGAGAAGAAGCCAGTGGGGGCGGGAGCACAGCGCTATTTAACCCCCAGGAAACCTCAGCCTCTGAGAGAAGACACCTTTGTCTTACCCTTTACATTTTTAAATGGACAGGTAGACTGTAGTTTTTTAAAATTCAATAGTTTCCAAAGGAGGCTCTAATACTTGCGATTTTCTTCTCACACACAAATGCTCTAAAAAATGGCTGTTAACTTAGAACAGGACAAACCCCCTTAATTAGTGCCCGATCTATAAGTGCAAAGCACGCAAGAACTATCCACAACAAGCTACAGGCAACCCCCATCTCAGCAATCAAACCATAAGTAAATCAACACCAGGAGGCTCATTTGCTTAGATAATGTTTGCATGCCCTAACATAACCCCCCCCCCCCCTCCCTGCACATACACACAGAAAGATCAGCATAAAAACCAAGTTATTGGTTCCTGGGGAAATACAGGAAAGGCGGATGAACAGCTTGCACTCTGACACAAATAGAAGACTGTCCTGAGATGCCCTGACACGACAGATTCAACTGGCCAAAACTGAAACTGTCTGCATTTTACACCCAGAGAGAAAAGCACAAAGGTTGTTATGCTGATTTTGACAATCACTGGACTTCACTCAGGAATGTGCACAATGAGATAGCTTTTAGGTGTCGACATGAAATGCAGTCTCTCACAAACAACAGGGGTTAAGAATCAGACCTCCAGCATTAGGTCACCCATGGGCCTTTAAAAACAGCACAGCGCTACTAAAATGTAGACCTTAAAAAAAAAAGAAAAAAGAAACAGCTGTAGGATGTAGCCTAATGTGTTAAACGAGGAAGTCTGTTAACCAACGCAAAAAGAAACCTCAGCACAAAAGGGAACTTTAACCCTGCTTACAGTGGAAAGAGAGTTGCCCCTGCATCCATTTAGCAGACGAGAAGTGTGTGAAAGGATGGCGACAGTGCATCATGGAAAATACCTTTCTTCTGTCTGTCTGTCTGTCTGCACACCGTCCACATCCCGACTCTCTGTATAACCTTTAACCTCACCATCCCTTTCAGGCATCTCTCCACATCTGAAAACACTACAAAAAGGTCCATCCGGTGGTGTGAGGCCAACCTGGCTGCTGGCCATAATATATATATATATATATATATATATATATATATATATATATATATATATATACTGTATATATATAATAGGTAATGAAAAGCCCCTTTTTGAAAAGTCCACATCTAGCATGCACAGTTTAAACACCGAAAGCGTGACAGGTAAGGAGAGGATGGAGGGCAAGCAAAGCCCAGGTCTATACAAACAAACCAGAAATCAAAAAGGAAGGCATTTACACAGATAAATAGACATAGAGCCGCCATCTTTCTGTGCTGCGCCTTGTGCGTCATCCGTGTGCAGAGACAACAGGAGGGCACGGCACGGGAAGAAAAAGAAGAGAAAAAAAGCTTCTGGCTACAGGCAACACGGGAAAGGTGAGGCGGACGAGGCCGGACAGGCTGGGCCTTGCAAAAAGCAGCATAGCACAGCATCGGCAAGCACATGTCCCAGTGCAGGCTGTTTGATACCAGTCCACTGTCACGAGAAAGAGAACAGGAACAAGTAATGACTACATGAAGTCCACAGTGGAAAGATCAAAAGGATTTATGGGGGTGTTGTAACATCACCAGTCATTTGAACGTGCATGCCGAATATGACTCCTCAAAAGAGGAACTGTTTAAATATCCTCATTGTGCTCTATTTCCATAACATTTTTGCCCACATACGTTCCAGGAACAGTAGATACAAGGTTCAAGCTGAGTCTTGATGCCCGAGGGATTGCATGCTCAGGGACACGGTGTGTTACGCTCTATCATACTTGTTTAAGCGTGACGTGTGGGGCAAAACAGTCGGATATAAATGCACAATGTGGTTGCAATTCAAGGTCAGAGCCTTGAGGAGAAAGTCCTTACTGAACTAAGGTAACATCTCACACTCATGTCCACCGAGGGTGGACAAAATCAGTCACACAAATGATGGCAAAGTGTAGCCGAGTGCCAGAATGCCATTCATCTACATACGGTATGTCATCCCGCCGAGTCAAGTCTGGAAGATCAAAACATTTAACCCTGCCAGGAAATAAGCCGCTGCAGTGTGTAGATGAAGTATCACCTCACAAATCTAGAATGTGTGAAAACAGTCAAACCCCACTAGGATACACACCATCCCGTATTGAAAATAAAGGGAGTGCCTGTTTGATCTCGCCATTTCTCGAAACCCTAATCGTTTCCTCGTAGATTGTCACAGAGAGAGGAATCGTGAGCATGTATGGCAAAGGTTAATGACAGGGAAGTCATGACGCTTGTGACAGCGTTGAGATTGTTGTGTAGTTTCTCTGCATCTGTAGCTCACACCCATGGCATGTGGCGTCTTGTCTCGTCTCAACGCGCCACGAAAGTGAGGAAGAACTCCACTCAAAAGGAATTTACTCTTTACCGTGAGGCCATTACACAGACTTCTCAAAGTAAACACCGTGCCTTGTGTTAACATTTAATAGCTGCTTTCAGGCGATTGAAACAAAAAAAGGTGCAAGATGAAAGGCATTACGTTTTGAGCACACACACCTGCTCACTATCCCACAATTTGTTGTCAAAAAGATACAATGTGTGAACCAATAGACTGTTTTAATGGCATTTGATTTTTAGCTGATGTGGACGCACGCAGCTGTGAACGCCATCACCTCGTCTCAAGCCGATCACTCCATTCCCTCACAGAACGCCCAGCGCAGCCGGCTAGCATGACTCAGCTAGCATGACTCAGCTAGATGGATGTACAGCTCGGGTCGGTTGTGAGGTGGGGTCGGGGTGGGGGGGGACAGCGGGAGCTGTCGATTGTAAAAACATTAGCGCCACGATGCTAAGCTACAGGCCCTGTGGGCCTGGCCTCTGCCCCCGTGCTGGGCTGTTCAGGAGGCTAGCACACACTGATGGAGCACCGGGACATAAATAGCAGCGCTGCATCAGACAACCTTCTATAGCCGTCGGCTTTGCCATTCAGCGGTTATACTTTATACTATACGTTATACTGTAGATCAATGTACCGAGCTTTAATCTAGTTTATGAAAGAGCTCGATATTGACATGTTGAGGAACACTTCACTCTCACTTGCCTCCAGCGTAAGTAAGAGGTGATGAATCTTGCTTTCTCCATCGCCTGTTTCAGGATTCCTCCCGAGTTACCAAGACCATGGTCTTTGAGTTACCATCTTATCTTTTCATATTAGTTGCTTGTTGCTAGTCTTAAACCACGCGGTCACCAATTCTCTTCCTCCCCCTTTTTGTTCGGTCTCTTTATGGCGGTTAAGTGTCACTACACATCAGCCGTGTCTGGCCCTGCAGTGACTTCGACAAGCCATCCCAGCGGAACAGACAGTAGACACACACACACACACACACACACACACACACACACACACACACACAGCTCTACACTCTGAAGGCTTGATCCTGACAATCCAATGGATTTGCTCCTGGGCTGACTTGGTCATATACAGGGGACTGGGAAGGTGTTGTCCTACTACTGTATAACCACCCATTCACAGGGATACAATTAATCACAAAACAGAGCACAGAGTTCTTAATTTATTGAGTACTAACTGCAGTTTTTCCATCGCAAAGGTTATCGAAATCCATCAACTTTGACTTCATTGCGGATGGATTGATGAGAAAGGCAGGATTAGTGGAACATCTCCAGGGCAAACACACCCGAAGCCGGGGCTCGGCTCTGACTTTCCTTTGTAAGCAGACGCCAACAAAGTAAGATCTCAAAAGGCGGGTCATGTGTTTCCCCATGTTACGTGCAAAAATGTCGCAGGACCAAATCAGTGTGAGGACTATAATCGTTATGAACGTTTGCAACACTCTTAGCATTAGGCTAATAGACATGAGAACGCAAACCATAAACATAACACTTAAAAACAAAGATTCTCCAGCACAACTGTGTTGAACAACAGTGATCCTCTTATGGCAGCTCTCGTGGAGTTTAGTCAATACAGAGTGGCTGCAGGGTAAATATCATGTGACAGAAATAAGGGCGGCGATGCAGCCACACATGATCTATACAAATATACAAGGCTCAAACAAACATCTGTCCTGCCAAGCATTGCTCCAGTTCAGCACTTGCTAATATGTCTTACAGCATGACGTTTATATCATTTCACTAATTGATTGGACATTATGAAATTGAATTGGTCTGATTGTTTATAATCAATCGATTAATGCTGCACTTGTGGGAGAGACCACGGTTAGGTAAATAGTAACATTAGAGCAACTTTCCTTTAACGCTACAGAAGCTTTAAACCTACAATTTGACACATTTCGGACAACTTCTAAGCCATTGTGCATCCGCACAAGGGCGTGACAACCACAGCACAGGGTGAGGTGTCGCCAAATAAAGAGGTGAATGCTTATTAAAATACGGATTATTCTAGAACACCTGATTTGTCAAATTAAAAATGGGTTAAAATAGAGTAGAGAATGGAGCAACAGAGGCGTAAGAACATAAGGCGGTTGGAAACAAGCAGATCCTCACTCTGACTTATAATAAGTCCCTCTAGACACAAATGTAGTTTATTTGAAATAAAGCCTAATCCATCAGACATGTTCCGATCGTCTCAGCCAGTGGAATTGCTCACTGCGCCCCTAAGCACAGCATACGTGAGATGAATCTCATCTGTTACGTTTTTTACGTCAAGAGGAAAGAGTACAGGCAAACAACTGCAGTTGAAGAGTAGAATTTTGCCGTGGACCTTTGAAATGAGGCAATACCATTTTAGAAAACTATCCAGTTAATGTTTTTGCTCTTTGATTTGCGTGTATATTTCACGATAAGATAAATGCAAAAACTATTTAATAATAGTAACGGGCATTACTATACATAAGCTTCTAATAGAGTTGTGGGGAAACACCCCCCCCTCTCCCTGTCCCCTCCAGTAACTCTGATTATGTTCTAACCACCCCGTTGAGGACCTCTGATTTACTGGAGCATAAACTGTAGGCTGATGTGAAACCAACAGATGCAGATGTCAAGTTCATTTAACATGGACCAGACACCATAGTGAACAGCTTAACTCCACCATTTTGCCTCCCTCCTTCCCAACCGCTGTCCTTTGTCCCGGAGCAGACTAAACACTGCTCAGTCACGCATGAAACCTTTTTTTATTCTCATACATCTTGTTTTAGTGTGCCATTAGAAATGTCTTGATAAAACAGTCAAAATGCATCGCACAGGTGCATTTTAAGGGTGGCAATTGTTATATTCCATTTTAACAAATAAAATCAGACAATGCAAAGCAAATTTACTTTACTTTAACTCTGCAGCTAAGGTCTCATCCGGTCTTGAGGTCGGTCTTGATCTCCACACCGGTCTCAAGACCACTTTGGAGATCTCGGTATGTTAGAACACTGAAATATTTTTCCTTTAGGAGGAATCAAACATTAGGTATGAGTTGATTTTCATAGATCTGTTCAGTCATGATGTCTAAATATTTACTCAGCCCCAACACGAAAATCTGCTGCTGAAAAGGTGCAGTGCAACCAAAACAACTCCATGTGCATAACAGAGAGTTAAGCCGGAAACAAACCAAACAGGTGGCGAAACAGGTAATGTCAGGTTTATGGGAAAAGGCCTCTAGTTTTCAGGTAATTTGGCTAAATTACTGTTGCTAGACACAACGGAAATGCAAAGAAGGCTCAACACGCTAAGGTCATATCTATGGGACCCCAGCGTGATGTTCAGCATTCGATGACTGTGGCGTCAATCCCAGAGACGGGCAACACCCTGTAGAGCGTCGCCAGTCAATCGCAGCGCTGATATCCACACACTTACATGAGCACCTGGTATGAAACCACGTAGACACAGGGGCAGGAAGAAGGGAGGGGGTGGGGGGGGGGGGGGGGGGCTGGAGGGACCCAGGACCTTCTAGTTTTCTTTTCACCCTACATGTCATCATTGTAGGTAAGTTAGTAGAGAGTTTTGATTGAGAGATAAAGACTTACTCAGGACGTAGAGGGACAGTGTGATCCCTGCCAGACAGAAGCCCTCAAAGAAGCGCAGCGTGCTGAACATGGGGACGTTGACAGAGAAGGCCACAGCCAGACCGAACACCAGCATGAACAGCACCGACATGATCAGCACCGGGTGGCGGCCAAACCTTCGAAACAAGGTCAAAAATTAGTTTGGAGCCTCTGCACCGTCAACAAGAATGTGCTTTTGCACACCTGTAATATATAAAAACGACTTCAGGTTGTGCGAGAACTCTGTTGCTTACCAGTCAGCAAGGATGCCAAACGTCAGGTATCCAAAGATGGATCCCACCAGGAGGGAAAACTTTGCGATGTGGACTTTCCATGCCGAGTCACAGACGAGACTCCACTGTAGACACAAATAAACAATGGCATTAGTTACAGGAAATGTATGTTAGGGACTGCAAAATAGATTGGAAGTGAAAGTAACAACTAGATTATATTCATTCACTCTGACACATTCCTTGTATTTCATCTTTCATCTTTATCTTTCTGACATTTTGTTCTGAACAGAAACAAATGTGTGTTCAATGTGAGAAATCGCTAAAAGCAAGACAATCCCTTTCTTTTGTGCCTTAGTGTTTGCCTTACTATTAGTCCACATTCCTCGACAGCCTTCTTAAATGCAACAAGTCACTTATTTGCTAATCCAGGGAATCATTTATATTTATGCCGATAATTTCCTCAGTCAAAAAACACACAGTTTCTCACTTGACTTTTTATGTTGAAGACAACCTCTACCTTATTCGGGTCAACTCTCAGCAGAGGGATTCCTATACTACACACAATGCAGCGAGCCTGCTTCTGCATGAATCAAGTAGGGACCAGTTGTGACCAACACACTTGGAGGAGAAGCCCTGTGGAAGAGGTGCTCGCAAACACCCAAACAAATACACCGTAACCTGAGATGTGGCTCACATCTCTGTTCAGTGGTCCGAGGAGAGCTGTTGGATCTGAGAGGAACACGAGATTCATTTCAGAGACGAGGTGCACATTCCGGGTCCTTCAGACACCACATGACGCCCAGCTGTCCGCTCTCACAGAGGCCGGCGTTGAAGCAACATTTAGAGGCGCGGTGGTCGTAGCAGGTGGAAAGGCTATGGGAACATTGATCGGCATGTCCCAAAAAAAAAAAATATGAATTGGGTGTAGCTTGTTCTTAAATTCTTCTCTGAGGGGATCCAACCTCTCATAACGCCCTCCATAGTGACCCGCTCCGAATGGAACACTCCAGGATTACCATTACCAGCGGGCCATCACATGATCCAGGCATGCCACTCATTCATAGTTTTAAGTATCGGTGTCAGGAGAGAGGAAGACGGAGGGAGGCAAACAAGTTACAGTTGCGCAATCGCTCTTAGCAACAATCTGTGTTTTAAAAACTGAAACTGTGACTGTGACACAGTGGCACCCACTGTTCATAAAACTCCTGAGTCAGCATTCACACAGGGACTTGATGACCGCATGAAAGCGTGATGACTGTAGATAACACGACGTCTGCGGGTGACCACAGACCAAATGACCAACTTCGCAAAATACCAACAAATCCCAAGTCACATGGTGGAGACAAAGCACCAAGTGATGTGGAAACGAGTAGCCACATGGGCAGAAGCATGCTAGGTTTGGATGACTAACGCATCGTTACTGTGCTTTATTTCACAGGCCTCGCTCACGCAAAATCCATAATGGGCATCCGTACAAGAAAAAGTGGAGGGAAAAAAAACGTGGACATGCTGTCGGACACGGCAAAAAGATTCCATAAAAGATTCCAGTCTGTGCAAAAGTCCAATCCTCGCCTGCTATACCCCGATAACCTTGGTTGATTGCCCCCCAACAATTGTCTTGCTCATCAAGGATTAATGACAGGAAGTCGCTGTGTAGAGTGAGGTTATGAAAGCCGACAGAAAAGCCAGAACAACGAAGGGCCAAAAGCGGATCGGATAAAATCCGCAGGGTGTCTGTCGACCTCTCTCTAATGAGCGGCCACCAACAATCAGTCTCATTAGCTCCGAGGAATACACTCAACAACAGCTGCACGATTCCGCACTCCTTGATCTACAGATCGGCAGGAGGGGTGTGGGGGGTTGTGGGGGGGGGCTGGTGAGAGGAGAAGGAACAGGCGAAAAAGCGACAGAGGGAGGGCGCAGGATGGAGGAAAGCACAGGAGGAGCAGGAATAAAGATGATACGATGCAGAAACGGAGCGTGTGAAGACCAGGGGAGAGATATTGTGAGTAAGGGAGGATACAGGGCTGGTCGACAGGCTGAAGAGATGCTTAAGAGCCGCTGTGAGGAGAAACGCATGGAAAGACTGCTGCATAGTTACTGCCTAGCAACAGACCATCGGCGTGGTTAGCAGACTCTTTCTGCAGCCAAAGTGCAGGTTTTAGCTCCGTTGCTTCACTAAAAAAGGTGGAAATCGTGTAAGGTGCAAAATAAGAAGGAAGGCCGGCGGTGAAACAGCAAACATTTCTTTCATCCATCAATCATTCATTGCCTCATTTTGTTGATAGTTAAGAACCATAAGTACACAGCGCTGTCACCAAAGAGAGCTTTTAACTGAACAACACTCCTACAACCGGAATTCCATCACACAGCCCTCAAAATAAACTTGCACTACAGCCAAGAGGTCAGACAACCCACAAGGTCCCCCCCCTCCCTTCTAGAGAATTTATCAGAAACAAGCTAGCAGCACCAACTGTTGTCACACAAACACACATGTACATGGAGCCTCGGCAGAGCTTTATCTTAGTGTGGCACAAGCGTCCTCCCCCCCCCCCCCCAGCTGACGCTGTGAGTGGCTGTCGTTGTGTGCCGACTGGGTATCTGCAGCCGGGACATTGCCTTTCGACAGCTGAGTCCGTTTCAGTGTGTCCCACACCGATCCAGGGTCTGTGGACGAAGCCAACCAGCTGGGTAAACAGTATGAAGAGACACAGAGCTAGAGAGGCCTGCGTGGGTGTTGAGCTACGGTATCATCTTCCAGATCAAAGGGTGCACAACCTCCAGCGAGGTGATACGGGGTCTGGGTGTACCCTCCAATGTGCTGTTACAGCAGATAGTCCTTATCGCTGAGAGACAACAAGAATATACAACTGGTACATACATTCTGAAGTACTTGATTAGTCACTAAACCTGGGCTGAAACTAAAGGATTATTTTTTCTTCATTAGGTCATTACTTGTTGGGTATATAAAAAGTACAAGAAAATGTACATTTCCATATTTCAAAAAGGTACAACTAGAACTGTAAATCTGAGAGTTTACGATCATATATGGCAAGGAACCGGAGCATTTTGGTTTTAAAATGAATTGGTCAATCATTAGAAAAATCATTCAAAATTGATTAATTGTAGCTTCAACAAATCAACAGAAATTAGATTTGTAATGATTGAATGGAGTATCATTGATGGTCATTTATTTAGGCAGATGCACAAATACTGGCTTAAATATGAGGATTTGCTGCTTCTCTCAGGGTTAGCCTAATCATTTTAAATGGAATATCTATCCGTTTTTAAATCAATATCCTTTGGTTTTAGACCGTTAATTCGGTCTAACTAAGGCAGTCTCTATAACAAATAATTTCATAACCATTTTCATCTTTCACACTCAAATATCAATGCGTACTATAATAAAACTAGTTTAAACGCCTAACACTGTCGTAGTCTTGTACCGGCCAGGGTCCAGTTTTATAACATGTTAAAGTGATCATCAATCCTCTAAATCGCGAGTGAATACACAAACCTAAACAAGGAATTTGCGTACATGTTACCCTTTGCTCTGAACCTGTTCCTAGGCCACTATTTCAGGCAGGCGTGTGCAGCTGCTGCCCAACTCAATGGGAGCTGAGGAGGATAGGCTGCAGAGACTCTATCCGTCTCGGAGTAATGATACATTCTCAATTCCATCGCTCAGTCCAATTAAGACGGACCCCCGAGGAGAGCGCTGACTCAATTAATATACGGGTCTCCACATTAACCACGTTGGCTTTTTCACCACCACCTCGACCTCAACCTCCTTCGTGGAATCTCTCTCTCTCTCTCTCTCTCTCTCTCTCTCTCTGACGCCTCGAAGGAAAAAAGCATGACCTGCAATGTGCTACTGATTCCAGTTAAAAAACCCCTATGTGGCACAAGGTGACAACATTAGGCAAGCGTTTCCTCGCGAGACGCCCAAGTAACACGGGGTCAGAACGTGTTGGTACATTTTGACAAAGACGCTAGCGCATTTGGACATTGTTGACCTTTTGCGATGCTTCTCAGGGATAGGGTGTCACAGAGAGCGGAGCCTAGTCATGTGCAGTTATGCTTATGCAACGCAAACAGCAGGGAGAAATGCCAAGTCATCCCTTCCTGCTGAAGTGTCACATCCTGGTTGATGTGCTGCTGGTGTGGAAAAAAGGCCTTGGAAGTGCGACCAAAGTGTCGTCAAAGGAGACGGTGGTTGTCGAATCCGTTTCAATTCTGGCTCCAAATCGGGAGTTTGTCCCCGAGCCATCTGGTTCAATTTCCCTTGACTTTGTCAGAGTGTGGATGGCGTAGGTCGGGAAGACGAGACACTCCTACCAAATGCTCAGTCAAGTCACTTGTCTGGTGGTAGTGTCAACATGACATTCTCTATGTGCGTGCAAAGGCGATACAAATAATAGTATCTACAGGTGCTGACCTTAGATACCGGGTGAGAACCCTTCTTTTTCACCCACATTTCTGGATTGTTAAGTAACAAGGTTCCACCCAGTCGATTTCCCCAACATGACTCCATGACCAGGTCGAGTGTATTTCCACCGCCTCAGTCCGAGATTTGTTTTTCAGCCGGGCGTTAGTTCATGCAACCCCCTCCTTCCTCACCCCCAAATTACCCAGAGGCCAGTAAATGAAATCAAGACTTAAACTGTCCCCCTGGCTGAATTAGAATGCCGAGTTGCATTTCATGTGCTTCATGCCAACGGAGACACTATCAGGGACAAGCAGATGGGCCGTTTGCATTAGAGTGGACACAAGCTCAGCCCGCAGCACAGAGACGCTTACGAAGTGCGCCTGAGATCAGACTCCTCCCGATGAGCCTTTTGATCATGGCCTGCATGCCGAACTCTTTACAGTTGGCAATGTTGCAGATTAGAACGCAATCGGCTGTCCTCTAAAAGGGTGTGCGTCAATATATCAGTCTTAATTGTCCTCTGTGATAAGAGTCTCTGTTCGCAAGATGTAATCACATCATCCCATCAATACTGATGGTACGTTTACCCAGAGAGATCTGCGGATCATGTTTCATGCCTTGCCTAAATTTTTTTTAAATAAACTTGATATAGGAGAAGAGATGATACGCATACTCTTTAATTCTCCACTGTGATGACTGTGGGCTTTACTGCATCTGTCTCCTCGGTCAGATACGAAGCACATCACAGCACAGCACAATGGTGGCATGTGGAGGTATCTGATTCACATTAGCACTTAAAATGCCCAGAATGAGCTCTCTAAGCGCATGCCACCCTTGTTTGGGGAGGGCAGCGACTGGGCGCCTGTTGTTTATTCAGGGATGGGATTGCATTATTCTAGAGAGTGCACTAATGACCTTTGCTCCACATCAGAAAGGCCCTCCGCGTCTATTACGTCCATTACGACACACCGGCAATTCCACCATCCCTGCCGCTGTTTATTCCCCATGTGCCAGTGGTGGGGTCTCTCCGCCACATGTCACACTGTGTGTCAGCTGCTTCGATGCCTCAATCCACGCACCCGCTGGCAACAAGGACGCACGCGCTCACGCGTGCAGTCCCACTGCCTGCAGGTCCAATGCGAGTATCCGCAGAATAGACATGACTCAGTGCTAGAAGGCCCCGACTGTGGAGAAATGCGCGGCTCAATAGAAGCCACAAACGCAACCCACAAGCTGTCAAACGCGTATTGATTGTTTATACTTTAGTTTTTTGTGCTGGGGCATGTGTGGGTTGTCGCGCATGCATAATACGTACAAAACGATGGGAAGGATGCCCCCCCCCCCCTCTCCCTCCTCCTCCTATCCCCAATTCCCCCCGGCGGAGGGGTGCGCTCACCTTTGTGACCACGTTCTGTGCCAGTCCCGTGTGCAGCTCGAAGGACCACTCGCTGCAGCCGCACTGCATGCCGGACGTGTCATTGTGGGTGCCGTAACTTCCATCGTCATAAAACGGAGCCGGCCGCGCGCCGTTGCTGCCGTTTGGGGGACCGTCCGACCACGAGGAGCGGCCGGCGGTGTAATTAGTCAGGTTGGCCAGCGGCTGGATGCATGTGTTGTTCGGCTGGGCGAGGAGGAAATTGTTAGAGTACTGGCTGAATCCAATGAACAACGCCGGGATCCATGTCAGCACAATCAGCTGTTTCTGGTACCTCCCAAATCCCCCGAGGAACGGCAGCACGGAGCCGTCGATGCGCGTCAGCAGCTCCTGCGACGCGGTTTCGGGGGACACGAAGCCGTTCTCGGGTTGGCGGTCCTCCGCGTCGAGCTGCACCACGGCCATCGCGGTTCCACCGGCAGATAGCGTTACCTTCCGTCGTGTCGCGAAGCCGGGCTTTTGCAGTGCTGGCCCCCCTACGCGCTCCCCCCCGCCTCCCTTCCCCTCCGCACACACCGTCGACTCCACAATGCGTCAATATGTCCCCCCCTCCCCGCGCACACCCTCCCCCCCTTAGATCCGGGCGGTGGAAAAGCCGTGCGCAGTCGATCACCGGAGTGGAAATAAGACGCACGTCTCCATTGTCAGGAAGCGCTTCCTTCCTTTCGTGTGCCACAACACGCACAAACAAAAAGAAAAAAGAAACGCTCGTGGGAGACTCTGTGCGCTTCCCACGTTATCTTCAAAACGAAGGCGGACCCGCAGTGAGGTGAACGCTCCGTGGCGGGGGGGGGGGGTCGGCCGGTGTCTCCGTGAGTCAGCTGGGACAGGAGAGACGGAGGAGGGGGGCTTCCCGAGGTGTCCACAGGTAGACACACCTGCCTGTGAGGCTCACACCAACCGGATATGGAGCACCTGTGACCCGCAGGGGACCGATTCGAAAGCCAAATGCTTCCTCTTAAGAGAACACGTCAGTTACTGGAAGGGAAAATAATACTAATATGATTAAAGTTCCTTATATTATTATTAAAATGTCATTCGGTAAAGACACCGCTGGCCTGCGTTTGTTGTTTAAATCAACACACTGATGCACAACTATTAAGTATATTTGAAACCAACCGGTGTTTCTTTTTTGTGTGGTTGTTATTTTTGTAAACAGGTCGAAAGATCCAGTATTTCAGCTTCTTTCAAGGACATTGACCCTAACATATTAAAGTGAAAGATACATAAACAAAGACTGTAAACGCACAGTAGGATACAGATGTCCCATCAGCGGGGGGTGGGATTAGCTCTCGATTAGCCCCGCCCACTTCTGTCCCAAAACAATAAAAGAAGCTTCCACTTAAGCAAAGGTGAATGATAAAATGATAACGTCTCTAGAGAAACTCGTCATCACATATGTGAGCAAAATCCTCTACAGGGCGGAGGGGGGGTCAATGACATGGGCTGTATGGGCCCATTAAAGGAGCAATATCTCGACACAGAATCCACAGTGTGTTTTCGTTTTTGTTGGTTGTCGGCTTCATTGTGCTCTTTGCTGGTTATAGCTTTGTTAATCATTTCCACTTCCTCGTGATTTTGTATCCGGTTGACAGTAATGTCAACTAACTATTTACTTAATAGAATTTGAAGGTCAGTTGTACTTTACTTGTGCATTTCTATTTTCTTTTGCCAATCTATATTTATAAATCATAAATCGTTAGCATGTGGTGACTTTGGAGATTCAGATCATCATCAAACAAAACATAAATCAACTACTAAAATATTGTATAACATCATACAGTATTTTAAGTCATCCGGTATGTATGAAGTATGTATGAATTAATGGCTCTACTTTTACCATTTAGACAATAACACATCAATAATTATTACTTTTTAGAATTCAGTTAGATAACACAATTTAAATGTTGTATATTCTTATTTTGTAATGCTAATACCTTTGTACTCTTACTTCAGTAACATTTTGAATGCACAACTTGTGGTACCCTGTGGTATGGCAGCTGAGAAGATAAACTAAACCAGTCTAGTGAGAATGAAAATACAAATGAAATACAGTTCTGCTGAGAGGGACAAACACCAGCCGACGGATTTTACTGACATCCTGTCAATTTACAGCCACGCCTTAATGATCAAAGCATGTATCACCTATCAATAAACCATCTCTTATTCAGTGTGCTCTGTTTGAAATTGGTTCCATTCTTCGTAGCCACACATAGATCTGCTGTGATGCGCATTTTCATCAGCAAATAATGTTTGCTTAAATATTTTACGATCTCTTTCCATCATTCTAGAAAATTTACATCACTGTTTGAATAATGAATGTTTGAATATTGAATTATATGTCTTGCAAAAAGACATATTATTCAAATTGAAATAGATTTATTTGAATGACATTTAGTTTGAAAACACTTAAAGGGTCCCTCATACTTGTTTTGCAGTTCTAGTATCACTCTGAATTCACCTGGACACAGATTATGAACGGTTTGGTTTTTGTGTTGTTACACTGAATGGATCATTCAAAAGAGAAGCCTGGTATAATATTGTGGAAAGGATTGTGTGTGTGTGTGTGTGTGTGTGTGTGTGTGTGTGTGTGTGTGTGTGTGTGTGTGTGTGTGTGTGTGTGTGTGTGTGTGTGTGTGTGTGTGTGTGTGTGTGTACCTCCTGTACTTGTTTAGAAGTGCTTCACCCTTCTGGCCATAATGTGCTGTTACATTTTTTGTTTTTTATTGATTATCCATATTTTTTAAACAAAACCACCCAATAGTGACGTTTGATGTTTGATGTGACATTTAACATATACAACACTGCGTAGCTGACAGACAGACAACCATTACTGCGCACCTAATATCGTTTGCATTGCGAACATATTCAAATGCTGCATCAGGAAGAGGCCCCAGGATTCACGAGTCCTGCAGGTCGCGCAGCGTCCTGCTTTACACACTGCTGCCCCCTGCTGGCAGACCGGAGCAACAGCATCGCTTTCTTCTGAATGCAGCTTTTGCACAGTTTTATTTTTTAATTGTCTTTTTGTTATTTTTGTGAAGTTAAACACGGGATTTTGAAATCAACCAAAAAAAATGATTGGTATATGCTTTGAATGAAGCTTAAACATGCAATTGGTTTACTTTTTAATGTGTTGCGCAATAGCTAATGAATAATAAATTGACCCTTCTTATTTCTACCACTTCTCTATTGTCTGCATGGTAAAAATGAAATAAAAGCCCACTAATGCTCTATGTATCTGCAACCTTTAAAAATCTGTCACTCAGTTAATGCTTTTTATGCTGCCTGTGCAGAAATGGGTGCTGGCCAACAGAAACCAGTAGACCCATTGTCCTGTCAGATTATCTCACTTTGCTGTTTATTATCATTCAAACCTGCTTGTCCCTCCCTAACAACCAATTCAGGTGTGTCCCGGGCCCGGCCCAGTCAGTTCTATGAGTGAGTTAAGGTGTGTTTGTGTGTTTGAATAAACCTTAGACATTGAGGCGTAACTGAGCTTTCACTGTGCGGTGAGTGATTCAGCTTTTCTGACCTCCAAAAGATGGCTGAACTGAAGATGACAGTCAGAAAAGTGTTAGTGACAGACTGTCACTAAATCTAAAAAACTAATCCTTTTAGATGTGCCTTTTAGTTCACGTGGTTTCCACAGTCCAAGAGTCCACTGTTGTGTGATTTGTTGCCTTGGGATCAGTATCACGTTAGTAACACATTAATGTCAATGGCCGTGTGAAAACAGACTGACACACACTGTTGGCTAAACACCTTAGAAAGCCTTCAAGATGGTAAGTCAATACTGTAAAAGGAAAGCCCGGCACACTCAAAGTTTATTTAGCTATAACTGAGGAGTAGCCTTTAATGATTTTGATTTTATGGCAACCTATCCAGGCTGTGCCCTGTCTTTTCTCCAAATAAACTATTCTTACCAAACATGTTACCATGTTTATTCTACTTCTATTGTCACCTGTCGAGTGAATGGCATCCACACACCGAGGAAACGTCTCCGTTCCATCGTTTGTTTCATGATTCTGTGAAGCAGTGGACAGTCCGAAGAAGCATCAATGTGATAACAAACTGCTGGGGGAATGATGACCACAGTACGTGAGGTATTGTTAATCGTCTGCGTGATTTAATAAACCAGCTGAGAGGATGATGTCAGGGCCAGTGTCTGGAAATGACATCACATGCGTGTCTCTAGGTGTCAGAAGTCGCACGCTCACTGTGAATCACTAGACGTGGGAGTTCACCTGCGTCTGCTTCACCTTCCAGATGTCACTTCGGTGTGGGTTACACGTGCATGTTTGACAAATTCCCATTAGCAAGAGACAGTGACCCGCGGAGACGTTTCAGTGCAGAAGACAAACATTTAAGTACATATTTACTCGCGGCTTTTACTTCCTCCTCAAAAAAAAGGTCATGTTTTAAGCCTGATTGGACAATGCAGACAGACAGTCGAGATCTTAAATCTCCCAGAAAGATTAACATCTCATCAACAACAAAAAATCCACACGTGTAAAAAAAAAAACAGATTCACTTGTGGCGTCTTTGGTTTATTTAACCTTATGATAAAGGGATAAAGGGTGTGCTCCCAGTTGTGTCTTCCTTTTTACCACAAGGTCTTGACAGAGCTGGTATCAGCTGCAGGTTTGCTGAACTCTCCATGTTGGGTCTTGCCGTGTCTTTTGCTTGCATAACACATCAAAAAAACAGGTACAGTGAACCCACCTGAGGGGAATAAACAGGGTGTGTGTCTCGTTACGGAGACACACCTTGTGCGTTAAGCGTCTGAGGCTGGTCTGTCAAGTGCGTCATCGTGATAGATGGGACCGATGCATTTAATATTTAATAATTAGGAAGGGGCCAAGCTTCCTTTAAGTTGTGTGTGTGTGTGTAAAGAGAAGAAAAGCCATGCTGCAACTGTTTGAAAATTCCAGCGAAGGGCGTTGGTTGGTGTGGAAATGCCTCTCTGCCTCAGCCGCACTGTTCTCACACTCGTACGCGACATGGTTTCTGTGTGCGAGCACTGGCTGACGCTTAGACACCCGAGGGCACAATCCCTCCGTAAAGTTTTTTTTTTTTTTTAAGATTTAAGACCTTATTATGACCTACTTTATAAAGGCCTGGGGAGGCCTGCTGTGGAGCTGCTGCGTGGGGAGTGTTCGGTGCACAGGGACGGAGGGACAAGGGGACAGTGTTCAGATGGGATTCTAAAAAGAAATGACTTGGTGAACTTTGTGTTATCAGGCAGCGATACCCTCAAAGGGACTTGACCTCATGAACGTTGAACCCAGGACGGGAAATTCTTTGCATAACCCGTTAAATTAAATGATTTGGCTGCTGTATTCTTCCATTTCAGTCAACTGTGTGTATATAGTCAACATTGACCATGAACCTTAAAACAGAGGAGGGGAGGGAGAAAGCATTGAGGACCCAGTTATCTTGAATAAAAAATAAATCCTCATGGGCGGTACAAGTTCAGTGAACCCTAAGGATCCAAAAAAAGGACATATGAGTTCTGGTTACAATCATTTCAATTACATTTTGTGCATGTTTGGATTAACCGCAGGGGAAATGAACCGTGACCAATGGGACTGTGGAAAAGTCCTTAGCTAAAATGCCCATCTGTTTTCCCTTTCGCTAAATGAATCATAGTTGAAACAATCAAGCAAAATCATGTTTAATCATAATCGGAAACGCTGTGTCATGCTAAATGTTATTCCAAATAAATCTCAATTAATCCAACCGATTCAACGACACTGACATAATCAGCAGTCTGTACAAACTACAACACGTTCCGAAGATGGCAAACAACAGCCTTTGTGTTACTGAATGATCAACACAAGCGGCAGAGCACACATTAAAACCTCTCTGCAGCGATTCAAATCACACATCACACATTCTTTTAGCATATTTATTCTGGAGAAAGACTTCATCAAGTGGGTTTGTGTTGCCGCTTTGACCACCGCACACCAAGGGTATTACATTATGAGAATGGAGACCTTATTTCATTTAAGCATTTAAAGTCTCCTTCCCGATAACTACGTCTATTACACATGCTTACAAACATGTGTAAGAACTCATGAATCATACGCGCGTATGCGGCACTACTTTTTTTTTTCTCCCCCCCCCCGAAGAATCAGCCGAGCTTCCCACGCGGGGTGGAGGCTGCGGGAGGGTTTGGTAAACGCAGCAAGGTGTGGTTTCTCTCCCGAAGAGGACAGCTTCCGTCTATCGCCAGCACACCATTGTCTGCGCACCAGCCAGCGCACGGGACCAAGGTGCGCGCTGCGTCCTCGTCCAACTTTATACTTAAACAACCCACAACAACAACAACAACAACTCGAAGAAGAAGGAGAAGAAGCAGGAGCACTCTGCAGACATGAGTATGTCCGGCTCCAGCTCGAGGCTGGCCACCATGGGCCTGAGAAGCAACTCGAGACCGGACCTGGCCAGCGCCGCGTACCGGGACGAGGTGTTCGCCGGAGGGAACGGCTTCCAGGGAGAGTACCCGGCGGGACAAGCCGTCCACTCGTACGCGTCCTTCTCCCGGTCCTCCATGCACGGCGGGGGCACGCAGAAAATGGTCATGAGCAAGGGGGGTGGAGGTGGCGGCGGATTGAGGTAAGAAATCACCTGTTGCTTTGGAAGTGCGTTTTACGGTGGTGCGATGTCATGTTGTTCTTACGGGGCCCATAGGGGCCAGACACGGCGCGCGTGTCCCGCTGGTCTTACGCACGGAATTGTTTCTTCCAGGGTTTGGGCTCTTTGCTAAAAAAACAAAACAAAATAAACGTCATTTACTGAGTGTGTTTCGGGAATCCCCGATCGGTTGGCCGATAATAACCGATAATGACCGATAATGACCGAGCGAACGCGCGCACACGCCCTTTGAAGGGAACATGATCCTGTTGCAACAGGGAGGGCGGTGACGGAGTTCTGGAAATCATTTCTTTTAAAAAAAAAAAATCAAAAAATGTTCAACCGGTGGAAGTAAAAGTTAAAAAAAAAACATGACTCAGAGAAAAAGTGGAAAGTTGTTTTGTTTTTGTTGGATTCATTAATTCCTTTTCCCTTCCATTTGTTCATTACTTTAGTACTTCTTTACTTACTTTTCTTTCACACACGATTTAGTAGTTGTTTGCTCTTAATTTGTTGAATTCTAACCCCATCGCAGAGAACAACTACCAAAGCTGCTTTATAGTAGCAAAAAAAATGATAATATTAATATTGGTGGTAGTAGTAGTGGTAGTTTTATGATGTTTGGTGTGAGGAAAACCTGTTTCTATAATGTTTATTTCCTTTTGTGTATTTCAGACAGTTTTTTGTTATGTATTTATGTTTAGGTACCGTGCAAATTATAGACAAGATATTACAATATTTATAATATTCTCTACTATACTTACTGGTTACTATATAAACCATATGAAAAGTGGTTAATAACAACAAAGCTAAAAATAGCGTACACACATCGAGAAGAGTGTTTAAAACACACAGCAGACCGTAATTGTTGATACTGCTTTACACTGTGGTATTAATAAAGCTGCATTATATGCTCCAAAATCATATTGTTTCTTTTTCCTTACCTGTAGTCCTCAGGCGATCCAACAGAAGTTGATGATCCTGACAAGTCAATGCAACGATTTCCTGCAGAGAGCAAAGCAGATTCTCCAAGTTGTAAGTGCAGCACACACATTACAATGAACCTCATTTATGCCCAGATTATCAGATAGGAGTCAACACAACGCCATCGGCCACAGTCAAAGTAAAGCATAGTTTGGCAAGAGGTTTGTACTGTGTGGTTTCATAGGGGGGTCCACCCATGGAGGTCGAAAAACTGTTGAGCATGGCCGCAGAAAGCATGGACCAGATGGCGATCCACGGCAACGAGCTGCAGCAAATGCGCATCCCCACCGACATCTTCAGGAGGTGAGGCGTCACGCACTGCGCGCTTGGTTGCTGTGGCAACTTGCGGTGTGCGTTTGTTTGGCGCCTTTGTGCGTTTGAATTTGCATGTGTCCGCTGCATGCACACTGGCCAGTGTCTGAGGTCCCAGAGCAGCGTCTGACTTTTATTTTTTTTGTAAATCACGGAAAGACAAAGTCTATCCGAGGAGATTTACAGTCTCTAAACATTCCTCCGAGCTCTTTGGTGCAACCGAGCGTTTCCCTCTTTTGTGCAACCCTACAGCATCGACCAGTTCCACTACATGCACTCTGGGCTGCAACAGCAATTAGTCAGTGGTATGACCATTGGCCGGCGCCGAGGCAGCGTGGGTTCCCAGGAAGGGGGGAGGATCTACAATGACGCCATGGCCTGGATCAGTCAACAGAAGGTGAGAACTTAATGCGTCAGAGACAGATGTGTTTAAGATGAATATCGGAACAATCTTTTTGTTACTACAGCACAACTGACGCATCCGTGACGACTTCGGGGTCCAATAGTTTTCTTACCTGTTTAAACACCTGCATGTGCGGGCATGCCCGAATGCCCGTGCGGGTTAGTTTGCTCTCAGAATTTTACGTGAAACGAGTGTGTGTGTGTGTGTGGGGGGGGGGGGGGAGGTGTTCACTTACCCTGTGGCTCTATCTGACCTCCTGTAACTGAAACCATCTGGACATGCTGCCAAGACCTGATCCGTGAATGAAAGAGGCCAGACGAGCTGGGTTGGAAGGGGAAGGGGGGGGGGGGGGGGGAGACAAAGAGAAACAAAGAGCTCTGCCATTTGAGAAAGAGACTACTTAGATGAAGGCGCTGTGGCAGCAAAAAGAAAAGTAGAAGTACAGCAGTGTGAAGTTTGAGCTGAGCTTTAACACGCCGGTGTTAAAGCTCTTCTCACGCCCTCCTGCTCTCTACCTCCTCCGCTTTCCCACCCAACCAAATGCACACCCTGTCATCGTTTCGAACCCCTCCCTTTATGCTTTGTTTCATCAGACCCATCATTAGATCATTAGAAAAAGAGTAGTTGTCAGTAGTTGTTCCTTGTGTATGTAGTGTAAAGTGAACCTGCACTGCTGCCGTCTGTGCCTGGCACCTCTGTTTACTGCTGGGTGGTTTTATCTGTTGCACAGACCCACATAAAACGTTGTTGACCTTTTCTATCCGCTGTCAGCCAAGTATTTGTGCAGGAAGAAGGAGGGGCGAGAGAACAAAGGCCCAGAGGAAGAGAGAGAGAAAAAAATGCGAGTAGAGAGCAGCTACTGGCTGAGGTCGGTTTTCCTGGCACAGCTCTTATCAAAGTTCAGGGCTGCTAACAAAGGGGGGGAATAGTTGGGATAGTTTCCTGCTTAGCTACGGATTGAGTGCTGACACCTAGAGGACAAAGACGTCAGGGAATATGTTCCCTCTCGGCTGAGACTCCAAATAACGTTGCCTTGAACGACACGGAGGGCTCTCTGTGTGTACACGTATTGTTACAATAACATATGCATGTTACTACATGAAAAACTATACAGCAATGCACCTGTAGGCATGTTATTTTGCCTTCATTTATATGTATTTGAACATTGTAATTGTGTTTTGCGGTTACTGGAATTTAAAAGACAGTGAACTGTGATTTTGCATCCTGCAGCGCATGATTGAGATGGCTCCATGGGGAGATGACTCCGAAACTATAGAGAAGCAAATCCTAAACCACAACAAAAGTCACAGCTCTATCCAGAGAAGCCAGGAAGTAGACCGTGCCAGAGATGAACTGGTGAGTGGTAATCCTGTTTTGAAGCTCTGCTTTTTTCAAAAACGCTGGACTGGTTCCTTTATACATATTGTTTGGCAAGCAGGATGTTATTGTTTATGCATGATGTGCTCAAAAGCATTGTAACATTAAAATACTCCTTTTTTTCTTTCAAGAACATGAGGGGCGACAAGTACAACCTGTCCATGCTGGATCAAGAATGGGATAGTTTGCAGGTAAAACCGATCCCTTTTATTTATTTTATGTTATTTTGTCAACATCACCAGCTCTATGGCTTTCATCATATTTATATGCTACCTTGTGTCCGTCTCAGAAAATGTCCCACAGCCGCGTGCAACAGCTGCGTGAGCTCCAGGGCATCATCAAGGAGATCTCCAGAGCCATCATGTGGGTGAATGAGAGAGAGGAGGAAGAGCTCATGTTTGATTGGGGAGACAAGAACATCGACCAGTACATTCCCAGGAAGATGGAGAGCTACTCAGTAAGGACACCCCCCCCCACCCCCACCCCCTGGCTCCTGCTGCGTGGTCATCAGACCTTCAATATCTGTCGGGTTTAGTTTGCCGCACCATTCCGCCTCTCGGTGTCACTTACGATCCGTTCTCCTCACAGGGCCTGATGAGGGACCTGGAGGAGAAGGAGAAGGAGCTAAACAAGCTGAAGGTGAAATCCGACGGACTCGTGAACAACAACCACCCCGCCTCTGATAAGATTGATGTAAGGTGTTTCTTGAGAGTTTTTACCATCACATACAGCCAGCCATTCACTTGGTTTTGCGCTGACGGCTCTGTGTTCGCCCACAGGCCTACATGGACACCTTGCAGACCCAGTGGAGCTGGCTCCTGCAGATCACCAAGTGCATCGACGTTCACCTGAAGGACAACGCGGCCTACAGCCAAGTGAGAGCCCGGTCCTGCTGTGAAGGACTCGCCCTGTGTGTCTGTGTCACGTGTGTGCTGATCAGAGCCTTTTGCTGCCACTTTCAGTTCTTCAAGGAGGCCAACGAGACCTACGCAAAGCTGCAGAAAGACCACGAGTCCATCCGAAACAAGTTCAAGTGTGACAAGAACACCCCGCTGGAAAACCTCACCGAGCTGCTGAGAGACCTGGAGGTATCATTGGGCTCATGCTCAAACCATATGTTTTTCTTTGTCACGCATCCCTGCATTTATGGCGTGTGGTTACAGTGGACGCGTTCAAAACGGGGATCTGACATCTGCATGTTCACAGATGCAGAAGGAGCGCGTGATGGAGAATAAGAGGCAGGTCCAAAGTCTGGTCAACAAGTCCAAGACCATCGTCAGGCTGAAACCTCGCAACCCCGAGGACAAGAGCAGCAGCCCCGTCATGGTGCAGGCCATATGTGACTTTAAACAAGACCAGGTGGGGTGTCAGCTCGCTCTCTCTCTCTCTCACTCACACATGAGTATGAAGTGGAATAGTACTGGTGTAACTGAGCATTTCCTCTGCTTTGTGTTCCAGAAAGGGATTTTGAAAGGGAACGAAGGGATCCTGAAGGATAACTCCCAGCGCAGCAAGTGGCTGGTGACGGGACCCGGGGGTCTGGACATGTTGATTCCCTCTGTGTGTCTGAAGATCCCCCCGCCGAACCCGCACAGCATCAGCCTCGCCAAGAAGTATGACGTGACATTTTAGAAAAAACAGCCTTCCTTTGTAGAAAGTGGTACTTATTTTGTTGACGTTAGACGCCCAATAGGGCCATTGCTGCGTAACTGTTTCATTGGCTGGAGGAAAATAAGCTTTTAGCAAACAGGAGCAATTTATCATTTTGTCAAAATGAAAAGTTATGATGCATATTACATCTTCTTGATCGTGTAGCGTCTGCGTATTAACGGCTTGTGTTGCCCCTAGGAACGAGCAGTACTATGAAGCCATCATGACCATTTGGAATCAGCTGTACATCAACATCAAGAGCCTCATCTCCTGGCAATACTGCCTCAAGGACATGAACTACATCAGCTCTCTCACTGTCAGCATGGTAAGCTGTTACAATAAAAACGGAACCAATTCGGGGTTTTGCTGGCCAAGCAGGCCAAACTCAATTAGATGTAGTTTGCGGCTTATCTGAAACCTTTTGAGTGGGAGTTTTCTCTCCTCGAGTGACTCTTGCTTAACCCGACTCCCCTCCGTCGTCTCTCAGCTGTCCAAGATGCGTCCCGATGAGTATCGAAATGTTATTAAAATACTGGAGACTCACTACCAAGAGTTCCTGCGTACCAGCCAAGGCTCTGACATGTTTGGGGAAGAGGACAGGAAAATTATCCAGGGCCGCTTTGATGACGCCCAGAAAAACTATTATGACCTTATAGTCCAGCTGCCTGCTCAAGGTGAGTGGGGAATGTTTTCGACTCATCCTCAAGTTTCCAGTCAATTGCATTTGCAAAGCTGTTTGCATCCAATGATCTGTTAATGTTCCGCCGACTAACAAAGGAGGTGAACCAACCAGCCCCAAGGTGGAGCCCATCAAGGTGCCCCCGATCAAAACCCCACCTCCCAAAGCCGCCTCCACCCTCAGCCTCAGCCTGCTCAGCAGTCTGCAAGAACTTCGGCGCCGGCTGGCGCTGGCGGAGTCCGGCCTCACCAGTCACCTCCACGTCCCGCTGGGGGAGAACAGTGTGCACGAGTGCTCAGTGCACATCCATCAGCTGCAGGTGAGCTCTTTTATTGTTCTGTCTCATTCACAGGAGGGTCATCCCACCAACATTCCAAACAGAATATTCCTTTTGCTAAATGAAACTTATTTTTTATTATTATTTTGCTTTCCAGACTGTGCACCAAGACTTGGACTCCATCCACGACGAGTACCTGCGACTGAGAGAAAAGATTCTCAGGCAGCTGGAGGGGATTCCTGCCGACTCTGAGCAAGCCAAGTTCCTCCGCTCGGAACTGGAAATCATCAACCAGAAACTGCTGGGCTTGCAGGGTCTCTACCCGGCCTACCATGAAAGGTGCATTTTGGTTTTCTGACCTTCTTTATCCATCCCACAATCATCCCAAAATTCACATTTAAATGACATGGCTGTGTGTCTTTAACAGGCTGTCAGCTCTTATGGCTTTGCACCAGAGCATTCTGAAGGCTGAAGATGTCATTAAAGTCCACGAAGCCCGGCTGACGGAGAAGGAGACCACTTCTCTGGACCTTCAGGAGGTGGAAAGCTATCGGAGCACGCTAAAGGTTGGACTTGCTTTTTAGATTTGGTTTGAACTGCAGTCTCTTGCTTTCCACTTTCAGGACTTCTGGAGAACTTACATCCATTGTTAGCACTTATTGAATCCCCTTCTTCCTACAAAGACCATAAGTAGTAAACCACCAGCTACACACAAGTTTCACTTATCCATTATTGTACTCTCAAGCTTTTAATCACATGTCAAAGCCTTCATGTCCCCTCAAACCACTGGAATGGGTTCTGATGCACATTCTTTGTAACTTGTTATTAGAAACTTAGTTTCCACACTCGGGGCACATTCAGCCATTAAACTTGAGTACAAATTTTTGGGACTTGAGTATTTCTATTTAATGCAATTATACTCTTTAATTAAAAATCTAACAAATAATAATCCAATGGCAATAGCATAACCCCCACAAAGGACATCCTTCTGCATTATGAGAACTTTTACTTTTAATACTTTTTGCACAGACATTTTGGAGGTAATACTTGGGGACTATATTGGCAAAAATGTTTTTCTCAGGGTATAATCCCCTGAAATAAAAAAATGTATTCAATTTGTGTTTGGTTATTCCACACAGATTACATTACCTGAAACTTTTATAAAAAGCGACTTTCAAAAATTTTGCATTTAAACCATAAGGATACAAACCCAGAAGAACAAGGAACAAGAAAGTGAAACTTTAATCAAAAAAGCCAATTTACAACTTGCTATAGATAAGAGCCGTTAAAAGTACAATTAAAGTGCTGCAATTTGTTTTGTGTCTTTTAGTCAAGGTATAGTCTGAAGAGGTGTGTCTTTAAACAAGAGACAACTTGAATCTAATCAGTGAACATTCACAGTCTGTTGTTTTGAAAAACTGAGTATTTCAATCATTTAAATCTGCTTTGGTCCAGAAGAGAAAGCAAAAACAAACACAAGTAGCAACCCTAGTAGAGGTAACAACAATCTAATATAGCAGAAACTACAGCAAAGCTACCAGTCCATTCACTTATATATATATAATATAGGATACTTAGTCCGATCTCTGGTAGGTCAAATTTCCAATGCAACGCGTAAACTTATATTATAGTGTTGCAACCTTTTTCTTCAGTAAAGGAGCCAAATGGCCACATCTTCTAACATTGACAAAAAACTTAAATAAGATGTATGGTTATGTTTAAAATGAAGAATTTCTGGTGACGTTGATAATTTCAATCTGTTTTTGTGCATTTCTAGGAAATGAAGAGTGATCTGGAGCCAAAAAGAAACCTGCTGACAGCTATGGACTCCGACCTGGCTAAAGCAGTGCAGTGTAACAATCAAATCTCAGAGTCCTTTCATAAGTGTGACGTGGACTTGTCCAAGTACTCAGACCTGGTGGGCCAGATGTCTGACCGCTGGCGCCGCATCCAAACCCAGATTGACAGCAGGTGGGACAATCTGTTCACGTGCAATTTCTTGGATATCTGTGCATATTTCTCACCCTCCAATCCACCCTGCTGGTTCAAAAATGAAAAATATCCGCTCATCCCTTCCCCTTCCCCCTTCTCTTTCCTCTTCAGAATGTGGGACTTGGAGAAGCAGGAGAAACAGCTGAATCATTATCAGAAGAGCAGGTCTCTCCTGCAGAAGTGGATAGACGATGCCAGGAAACGCCAGGACACGCTCCAGATGGTTAAACTCAACGACATCCAGACTCTAATGACACACCTGAACCAGCAGAAGGCACGTCTCTCTTTGCTCATGTCAACAGATTGGAACCAATAACAACATCTGAACTTGGATTTCATACATTATTTTGTTGTATTTTATTGTTTTTTCCTCAAATTCCGTGGCACCATGGACATAACTTTAATAAGTAATTGCTTATAGTAATTTTGAAATTATTTAATAAAATAATGTCTCCGAAGAAGCAAAGGCTGAATAGTGTCATGTCCGATCAGATTTAATGCCGCCCTTTTTGCTGACTACACAGGCACTTAACAGTGAAATTAAAGGAAAGCAGGAGAAGGTAGAGGATGTCCTAAAAAACAGCGACACCTGCGCTGGCTCCATAAAGGTAGGTCCACACGTGCAACCTTTTCTGTCTTTTTAAACTGTTTCACACATGTTTACTAGCAAACGAGCCCCAACACGTGTGGTGCAGAATGATGCAGAGCATGTTGTGTTGTGGGTTTTCAGGACTACGAGCTGCAGCTGGCTTCCTACAGTTCAGGCCTGGAGACTCTGCTTAATATTCCAATCAAGAGAACGATGCTGCAGTCGCCCGCTTCGGTGGTCAGACAAGATGTATGAGTAGTTCCTCTCCATTCAT